>NW_006430061.1:2091805-2158803 GCF_000325575.1 Pteropus alecto
GTTCATAGTAATGTCTTTAAAATTCATTTGAAAGGAATATATTACTTTTTATTCTGTTAGAAATTATCTTCAAGCTCCCTTTTATTTTAGACTTTTTATCTGCTTTCTGAATGAATCACTGCCACTCTTGGTTCTTCCCTATATTAGATAAAGAACTGAATGTATTCCTATACCTAAAGTGTAAATTATATCCCTTCTCAGCTTAAAACTTTCTGTGACATATCCAAACTCAGTATGGTCTGCTAGACCCTGCTTTATGTAGCTCAGCAATCACCTCAATTTCTCTCGCTACCCCTTCTCTTCACTTTTCTCCCAAATGCCCATCATTTCTCACCTCCAAGCCTAATCATAACCTGTTTCCTCTGCCAGCAACACTCCCTCATCCATCTTTCTGAATGACACCTTAGCTCTTCACTAATCTTTAGCTTTATATAAAATATATCTCTTGGTTCATCTTCATCTCATAGATAATAATCCTAAAGAATTTATACTAGGTGAACCAAAAGTATAATGGATTGTAGTGGGTTGAATGATGACCCCTAAAATATATGTCTACATCCTAATCCCCAGTACCTATGAATATTACCTCATCTGGGGAAAAGGTCTTTCGATATGATTAAGTTAGGGTCTTGAGATAATCCTGGATTATCTGGGTAGGCTTTAAATCCAATAACAAGTATCTTTATAAAATAGACAGAAGAGGAATAGACACAGACACAGAGGCGATGGCAGAGGCAGAGACTGGTGTGATGCAGCCACAAGCTGAGGAAGCCAGCAATACCACCAAAAGCTGGAAGAAGAACAGGTTCTTCCCTAGAGACTCTGGTGGGAGTGTGGCCCTGGAGTCACCTCATCTTGAGATTTCTGGCCTTCAAAACTTTGAAAGAATAAATTTCTGTTGTTCTAAGCCATGGTAATTGGAGTAATTTCTAACAGCAGCCCTAGGAAACTACTACATGAGTATTTGGGTCATGGGGACGCATGGATTTGCCTTATCTGTGATAAACGTTCTCTCTGAATTTCATTTCATGCTGGTTTTTAAAGGGAAGGAGCTGGAGCCCAGTGTCTGACATTTTCTCTTCTCCTCATCCCCTTTAAAGGCAATCTTGGTTGGTATTTACCTTGGTTACTTATGCAATTTTATTGGACTAACAAGATTCTTTCAACTATTATTTTCTCTTTGTTTAAACCAATGATTCATTGCAGTCCATTGGATGGTATCTCTTAAATATCCTCTTCTCTCTCTCTCTCTCTCTCTCTCTCTCTTTCTCTCTCTCTCTCTTCCTCTCTCTTCTCTTCTCTTCTCTTTCTGTTTCTCTCTCCTTCCCCCTCTCCCTCTCTCCCTCCATCCTCCTTCTTTCTCTCTCTTATCTCTATCCTTCTCACACTTCAGCAGTTTCCTTGAAATTAAAGTACACAGCCAGTGTGCCCCGTCTCAAGTGGAGAGCCAAATTTCATTACCACTTGGAGCAATTTAAATCAATATTTGGGCATTTAATGATTTTGCTCATTTTATTTGAATACATTAGAGAAGTCTGATAGACCCATTAGGGTCCCTAAGATTAACATCTTTGAATCAGCAAAAGGTGCCAATTTTAAAAAATTGGCTTGTTTCAAGCCCACCATAAAAATCTGCATAATTTAGCAATTATTTTATAATTTTGAATATATATTAAAAAGTAGTTCTCGATATTTAATTAGAAGATATAGTCAACATATTTTAAAGCAAGCTACCTCCTCTAAATACTTATAGTTGAAAGGAAGAAATATTTGAGGCTGGCTCCAATATATAAACCTGCTTCACATTATGTTTCTGCCCAAGGCACACGTGACCCTCAGTCATCCTGTGTGCCCCTCATTAGAATCAGATTTACAACTAATCAGGTGAACCAGAATCTCCCCTAGAGGCCCTGAATAGTGTCACCACAATTAATGAAGACATTGTTTTCTCAAAACTCAGTAACTTCTTTAAAACCTTAACTCCAGAAGCAGAAATTCTAGAGGCTTTCTAGAGGATGTATCCTAGAAAGCCCAGGCTTAGCCATGGTTCTGCTGGTTTCATGCAAGAATCAGAGTTTGGAAAGATGGATATAACCTACCCGTTTCACCCTTCCAAACCTCCTTCAACCAGAGCCCATGATTTAGTTACATCTGTCAAGTACAAGCTCATAACTAAGTATAAGAAAAATACTGAATGTCACTATTAGATGTCTGGGCTTGATTCAAAAAGACTTGGATAGGTCTGGTTAGAGCATCTGACCAGCTGACCAACTGACCAGTGGGAAGGTTTGCATCCAGCCTAAAGTTAGAACAGGACACTCACCTGGTGTGTTGCAAATGTTGAGAATCAGAAAATATCATAAATAAATATAATTCTAATCACTGAATGCTGAGAGAAAAGATACAGAACTGAAAATAGGAGACACTGAGCAGAACTGGAGCTGACATCAACGAGGCTGAGAGGGGTGGTTGCAGGGTCTGAGCAATGACAATTCACAGACAATGAGCACATGATGTGTAGTTGGTTATGTTTGCACGACAATCTGTGAAGATAACAGAAGCAGGAAAATCTCACATGGCTGATTTCATCTCAGACCTGGTCCTCCTTCATCATCTCCATCCTTCATCTATCTCTGGGCTATCTCTCATGATTCACCCACCATACCTGGCCCTCTTTTCTTTGCCTGCCCTCTGGCTTGTCTTGTCAATACCTTCCCTCTCCCAGTTTGGACCTTGTTTCTTCTATTATTTAATTTCTGCTCTTGAGCCTCCTGGGACCTCAGCATTTTCCTCTGAGGTTCAGTGCTCATTAGCCAGGACAGTACAGAAGAGAGATGTTTTTACATAAACTCTTAGGGCAACGGGAAAACAGAACTGGAAGCTGCAATGAGATCATACTAAGAGGATGAGGAAAGAACCAGAAGGCAGACTCAGCAGGCAGAAGTGCTTCAGGTGAGCAGATGAAACAATGGCTTAGTTATTGGTGTTAACGTACTAGTAACAGATTGAGCTAGAAAGGTAAATACTGTGTAAATATCACCTTAGAAAGCTATAAGCATTAATGGAGCAGAGCAATGTGGTTAGGATGACAGACAAGTAGGCAAGGAGTCCTCCGGTGGGGGGAGAGAGAGAGAAGCAGAGCTGAGAAGAAATCATAGGATTCCCACAGTAAAGCGAAGATCTTCTAGAGTTGTGATACCTCCAGCCTCTCTTGACCTGTGGTTCCCTCACTAGCTAACTTCCCTTACACATCTTTGGACAGAGGATACATCAGCCAGTGCTTACTCACCTCCATCAAGAAGACCACTTCAAACAAAGGAATAGGACAGACAGTTGTAACCTTGGCTAGCACCACAGACTCTGGCCACAGACTCTGTGGGGATCTATACAACTCTTCCAAATCTGTTATACCAAACACTGTTTCCTAATCTTAATTATGTCTTACAAATATCTCGTATGAACCACAGATATCAATCTGTAAAAGTATAGAGCTAAATTCTGACCCATTTCGGACCTCTGGATAATGAATCCTAGGCACATACTATGACCACATCTGTACCTGCATCATCTACCTCAAACACTGGCAGAGGAAACACTCTCACCTGTGTTTCCACTACATTTTTGGAAGCAATGAGTATTAACTTGAGAGCCTAGTGAGTACCAGGCCACAATCTGGGCACTGGTACCAATATATAAACAAGAAATAGCTCTTCTCTTTCAAAGTGCACAATCTTTATCATAGCATCATTATAGGTACTGTAAGTGTATCACTAAGATATGGCCACCTCAGAGTAAGAGATAGTGTTATTCTTCACACATAGTATAGGCCTTATCTGTGATCTAAGACAGAATTGGGTTTAAATTGCGGTGCTACTAACTGTGTGATCTTGGGAAGTTGCTCTTACCCACTAGTTTAGACCATTCTTCCCACTCTTTACCAAGCCATTCTCAAATATCCTTCAATATTCAGACCAGGGAGTGTACTTCCTTCACTGAAGGACTGACAGCTATGAGTATTGTGTTCTCACTATTAAAAAACAACAACAACAACAACAACTAGAAAATTAAAAAAATATATGCAACAGTGGTTTTCAAATGTTAGCTAACAGACAATATGAGACTGTCTCTGATTCCTGAGAGAAGGGGAAAAAAGATTAGCTCTATGAATATATCATCTTAGTACCTGAAAGTGTTTCCACGCCATAACGCAAAGAGAAGAATGCAATGTAAAGCTCATCAGTCTTTCTAAATTGAGAAGGCAGAGATTAGAGTCTGAGGAAGGCCAAACTGTCTAGAATTTTCAGGGCACATTACTGGAAAGAGGTAGCTACACAGAGAAGGTGAAGGAAATTCTAGAGGACTTTAGTGAGTTCTCCACAAGTCCTAAGCTTATTGCTGACTGATCAGTGAAAGCGTGGGAGAGAACTACCTGAGGTGAGAAAAATAAACAATAGAAGGCAGTGGGTCAAAAAATCCTAATCTAGACAGGTCTGGGAATAGTTTGGTTTTCCTCCAGCCAAAGTGGAGAGACACTGGGTAATATTTTCCTGGAGTTAAAAGACTATTCTGGACCTGCAATAACAAAGCTAAAAAGCAAGCCTCAAAAGTATCAAATTGATGTACAATTTACTATGGTGTCTGCCAGAACAAATTCCAAAATCCTTTCAATAAATACATAAAAATCTCATACCCCCAAATGTAAAATTGCAATGCCTCATAGCAATCAAAAACTACCATGCATGTAAAGAAACATAAAAATATGACATACAGACCAAGAATAAAGAGAAGATTGAATTAGTAAACAATTACCTTAAAGAAATTATTATAAATCTTCTTCATATGCTTAAATATGTAAAGTAAAACATGAACACAATGAGGAGAATTATTAAATATAAAAAAGAGCCAAATGGAACTTTTGGTGATTAAAAAACAGTTTTGAGGATAAAACATATAGTGGATGGGATTAATAACAGATTGAATACTACAAAAGAACAGATCAATGAATTTGGAGTCTTAGCAACAGAAACTATCCAATAGGAGCACAGAAAATAATCAGTCTTATTCTTTCAATCATTTTACTTTTGGGATTCTGATATTTGCAGTAAGAAGCATCCTAATTGATAAAACTATGTGTCTTTAAGCAAGTTAATTGCTCTATACTTCAATTTTCTCCCCTCTAAATCAGGGATAATAATAATAGTTATCTCATAAAATGTTTATGCAAATTAAATGAGATAATGCAAGGAAAGTATATAGTATAATGTCTAGTAATACATATTGGTCTCAATACATGTTGGCTGCTATTATTATTATTATTATTATTGTTATTAATTATTAACTAATATATTGGTTCTCTCCCCTGAAAATGAAAGAAATTCATGACTGAAACTAAGAGATTTAAAACAATCAAAAAAAATCTATTGGCTGCCTGCTGTTTGTCAAGCCCTGTCACAATAGCTGTGAATGAGTCCATATCCCAAAGCTCAAAGACTAGAGAGGAATAGAGCCAAGAAAAAATGTCAATTATGGTACAGTACTTTAGCAATTTACAACTTCTTTGACTTGTTAAATATAGGGTATCAAGGTTACTCAGAGAAAGGGCCTTTTTACCATGGCTTGGTAGAGTGTTAAGTCAGTAAGTGTTAACGTATGAGCTAGGGACTTGAGAACATGAATATATTATCCAGATGAAGGGGATCCAGTAGAGTATTTGGAAGGTGTTCCAGAAAGAGGGGGGAAAAAACAAAGTCTAGAAGAAAGAACATACAGCATGTAGAGAACTCCAAACACTTCAGTGTTGCTAAGCCATAGATTGTCAAGCTAAAAGATGGATAGGAATGTTGAGGGCACACATGCAGTTTTTCTAAGTCATAAAGAGGATGAATCTGTAGGCTCTTTGGAAGAGCTTCTAATTTAGAATCCAGCATAAAATCTTAGTAATGAAAACTGTGCTGCTCCTGGTTCATGTCTCCAAATATGAATTTGACCTGTTATTTATTTAAGATGTGAAGCTCTTGCCTAAACATCAAAGACCTCGGCTTAAAAAAACATAAAATCTGGCTCAAGGTAAGATTAAAACTTTTAAAGTGGGCCAAGTTATAAATTAACAAGTTTCCCACCGTGTGCATGAACTGGAGGCTTACACTGAACTAGGTCACAGACCTGGATTAGACTAACTGACCTTGATTTTTAGGGTCCCCGAGTTGCAACATTCTGGGAAAGGCAGAGAGGGAGGTTGGGGAAACTGGACAAGTAGTAAAGCCCAGAATTGTAAGTGTAATCAAATTTAGAGACGATCAGCTCAAAAAGGCTCTTAGAGAGTCTCTGATCAGAGTTCTCAAACTTTTAAAAAATAAGACACCCTTTCTTCAAATGTTCAGGTTTACCTTGGTAGATGGCAAAAATGGCCCCAAATTCCTCCAATCAATCCCTGTGTACATGCCTTTTGTATTGTAACTTTGAGACTTTTCCTGTCAAGAAGCAGAGTCTGTGTCTCTACTCCTTAAATCTCAGTTTGGCCGTGTTACTTGTTTTGACCAATGGATGTTGACAAATATGATGCAAGTAGACACTTGGAACTGACTTGCTTATCCTATTTTTCAGCTTTTTGGAATCCTAAGATCACCATATAAACAAGCTCATGCTAACATCCTGAAGGAAAATAGGCCAAATAAAGAGAGGTCCAATCACCCTAGTCATCCCAGTCAAGGCTATCATAAACTGGACAAACCAGCTGCTCTCAGTAACATGAGTGAGCCCTGCTGAGACAAGCAGAAGTACCACTAAGCTGAACCTAGCCCAAGTTGCTGACCCTTAGAATCAGGACCTAAATAGTTATTGTTTTAAGTCATTATGCTTTGGCATACTTTGTTCAGAAGCAAAAGCTAATCGATACATTCACTAAAAATTTCAACATAAAGAACAGCTGAACTGGTCAAGATGGTGTAATAGGTAGACATTGTGCTTGCCTCCTCTCATGACCACATCAAAATTACAACTAAACTATAGAACAATCATCATTGGGAGTTACCTGAGGCCTGGTTGAACAGAAGTCTTAACAACTGGAGACATACAGAACAGGTCATCTTGAGACCTTTACCAAGACACATAATTAAAATTCCAAAGGATAAAGACAGAGAGAGAATCTTTAAAGCAGCAAGGAAAAAGTAACTAGTTACCTCCAAAGGAGCTTTTATAAGACTGTTAGCTGATTTCACAACAAAAACTTTGCAAGCCAGAGGGATTGACACAAAATATTCAAAGTGATGGAAAGTAAGGACCCACAACCAAGATTACCCTACCCAGCAAAGCTATCATTTAGAGTCAAAGACAGATAAAGAACTTCCCAGACAAGAAAAAGCTAAAGGAGTTCATCAACGCTAGAGAAGTATTATAAGAAATCTTAGAGGGAGGGGGAGGGAAAAGAAGGAGGGATGTGAGTGGGAGGAGGAGGAAAAGGAGAAGGAAGAAAAACAACATCAAAAATATAAATAATAAAATGGCAATAACTACATATCAACAATGAAAAAGGATTAAATGTTCCGATCAAAAGATAGGGTTGCTGAATGGATAAGCAAACAAGACGCGTATACACTCTGCCTACAGAGACTCACTTCAGATTGACTCACTTACACACACACAGTAAAAGTAAAGGGATGGAAAAAGATATTTCATGAAAATGGAAATGAAAAAATTGGGGGGTAGCAATACTTATACCAGCCAAAATAGACTTTAAAACAAAGGCTATAACAAGAGACAAAGAAGGACCCAGTAATCCCACTTCTGGGTATTTATCTGAAGAAACCAAAAATACTACTTTTAAGGGACATGTGCATCCATATATTCATTGCAGCATTATTTACAATAGTCAAGATGTGGAGGCAACCTGGGTGTCCATCAATGGAAGAATGGATAAAGAAGAGGTGGTACATATATAGAATATTACTCAGCCATAAAAGTTTTATTAAAAAAAATGAAATCTTGCCGTCTGCAACGACATGGATGGACCTAGAGGGTATTGTGCTGAGTGGAGTAAGATAGACAGAGAAAGACAAATGCCAGATGGTTTCACTTACATATGGAATGTAAAGAGCAAAATAAACAAACAAACAAAACAGAAACAAACTCATAAATACAGAGAACGTTTTGAGGGCTGCTGGATGAGAGGAAGGTTGGGCAGTGGGTGAAAAATGGGAAGGGATTAAGAAATACAAATCGGTAGTTAAAAAATAATCATGGGTATGTAACATATAGCATAAGGATCATAGTCAATAATATTGTATTAACCATGTATGGTATCAGATGGGTACTAGATTTATCCAGATGATCACTTCATAAGTTATATAAATATCTAATCGCAATGTTGTACACCTGAATCTAATATATTATATGCCAACTATAATTGAAAAATTAAAAAAATATTTTAAAAAAAACAGCTAAAATAAGATCTGATAATTGAAACAATGTGAAGGAAGGAGAGTCTTGGCCAGTCTCTTCCTAAAAGCCAGAAACATAGCCCTCTCCTGCTGATATTCTCTAAGGGGCTCTGTAGAACCACTAGATTCCTGAATAAGAGTCTAAAATATTTGTTAAAGTCCAATGCCTATAGATGTGGACACTGAGAGCCAGGGATGATCCTAATTGGCCTAAGTCAATCAGTGCACTGAGAATATCTGGCCATAGTTCAAAGATGGGTACATAAAAATTAATTTTAGACCAAATGGACATTTATGTTGAGGATACAAAGTGAGAAGTAATTTCAGCCATCCATGAGATACAAGCCTTCTTAAGAATGAAGTCATCACAGCATATGATGGAGAGAAAAGATAAAAAGTCAAATCCTAATGACATCATATGGACTCAGCTGAAGCTAACTAGATCTATCTTTACACTTCCTAGTTATGTGATGAAAACTGTCCTCTTTGTTTCTTAAGCCAAGATGTGCAGTATTTTCTGACACTTATAACCTAGATTCCTAATTGATTTACTTATTCTGATATACTTATTCGAGTTCATTTGGATGGTCAGTGCCCAAGCTGAGACTCTACCCACTTGATTCCAAATCTTTCCTACCCTCTCTCCAACAAGACAGGATGCAATATAACTCTTTTATCCCTTGTATGTCTTCCCGAAGAAAATGGGGGTCTGGAAACTTTTTTATATAAAGAAAGAAGAAGTGGAGATCAAGCAGGAAGAATTATATATGGTGCACCTGGAATCAGAAATATATGGAAATCCACAAGGGTGGATTGGAAGTATAAGGAGATACATCAGCAGGTCGAAAGACTAACTTGAAGTTCAGTCTAAGCAGTTAGCCTGAGACATTAAATTATAGTTCTTTAAATATCATCTGGGATCAGAACTGGTCTCAGGATGTGGGCGGGCAGAAGGGGAGCTTTGTTCCTAGTGGGGTCGGGGTGATCTTAGGAATGAGGAGACAGTAGTCGCATGGGACAGGAAGCCAGACTGACTAATACACTAAGTAGACATGAACCATGCTGTGCAGAACAATGTCACCAGCCTAAGATGTCAAGACTCAGAGCAGAACCCTGTCTCTCTGATGTGAACCCACACCACAGTTGAACAAATGTATGCTCTATCTAATCATCGGAAAGTAAAAATAAGCCTTTCCTTCTTCTACTTGTTTGCAAATTGAAAGTCTAACAACTTTACCACTCAACTGCTTGATGATTAGTAGGCGGTAATTTAAACTATACACATTATGCTAAATATCCTTATATTAATTCAGTCTGAGTGAGTTTTTATAAAATGCTTTGTTCTGCTCAATAAAGTTAATTATATGTTCTATGTTTCATAACTGAATGTCTTGATTTTTTTAAAACATAATGGCAGCTTCAATTGCATTTTCTTATAAACTCGGGTGTGTTACAAAAAGCAATCCATATAAGGAAGCACTCCCCACCACCCTGCCACTTAAAGGTGGGGGGTGTCTTGTTTAAAAGGGGCTGGCTGTACCCAAGAGATCCAGGAGCCAAAGTGCTGAGCAAATAGGCCCCTGGGAAACCTCTCTAATGTGGAAGGGGAAGGTAAGATCTGGACTAGGTGCCATGAGCCTAAGCATTCAGGGTCTGTTCTAGTGGGCTTTGAAAAGTAGAGGTTAAGAAGTGGCACTTAACCAATAGATGAGCAATTCCACAATACATAAGCCCATTCTGGAAAGTGTAGCTACTGATAGTACTTCATCGATCCTGTGCAGATTCCCTCTCAGATAATCAGGAGTATGTGCTGCACCCAGCCTGGGACTAAGAGCCCAGGAAGGCATGAAAGAGAGATATATCTTCATATAAAGTTATAATAGAAGTAGAAATAGAAATGGCTAGCATTTATTGAGCACTTTACATATATCAACCCATTTAATCCTCCTTAGAATCCAATGAGATAGGTATTATTATCCCCAATGTAGAGATGAGGAAAACTGAGGTTTAGAGAGATTGGGTAACTTGGACACAGAGCCAAGTAACTAGTACATAGAGTCAAGAGGGGTGATCAGGAGTCAGCATCCTGAGGAGATAGTGAAGTCAAAGCCAAGTCATCATTACAAAGTTACTGGACAGACACATCACAGCTAAACAGCCACCAGGGAAAACACAAAAAAGTAGAAGGGTTAGAGGCAGAGGTAGGGGAAGCAGAACCTGAATGCATTTCCAGAGTGGATTCTCTCTCCTTGCATTGAGCAACAGTGGCTTCAAGCACATGCAGGAAGAAAGCCATCAAGGAATCGATAGATGCTGCTAAAGAACAAGAAAACATGAGACTCAGGCAATAAAATGGGAGAACTAGTTGTTATTTATCTTATTTTTACAATAATAACCTAGTTATGTATTTTTATTTAATCAATAAAATTTACATATTTAGTGTATTGGCTTATTTAATTAATGATTTTATCACATTCCACCTAGCACAGGATTTGGTAGGAACTAAATGAATATTTATTAAATAAATAACTTTACTAATGGTTATTACTAAAAATAATGTACATGTATATTACTACATGCAGTTTAGGATAAACATGATAGACTTGATAGAACAGTATTCAAACAAAGATTTCAACTTTTTTGTCCATGTGCTCTGGGACAAGTTATTTCACCACTCTGAGTCTCATTTTTCTTAAGAATAAGTGGAAATAATATTAACAGTAAACTACTCTCAAGTGAGATAATGTAGCTGAAAACATTTTAGAATCTACAATATACCATCTCCGCATTAAGCTCCATTAACCTAACTAACCTTTCTATTTACAAATACATTACATCTGACAGTTAATATTTCACTTGATTTGTCCATTGGTGATGACATTCAAAGTAGAGCTACAGATCATCAGACAGGGCTGGCTTTACACAAGCTTCTGCTTCCTGATCCATTTATGGTAGAAATCCCCCTAGACAAATATGCAGAAACTCACATCTTAGCTTCTAGCTCTTCCATCAAATTGCTGTGTGACCATGAATAAGTTAATAAAATTTCTGAACCTCAAGTTTCATTCCTAAAAAAGCATGAGAATGATATCTGCCCTGCTCATCTTACAGGGTTGTGGAGAGAAAACTAGGACTACAGAAAATCCGTGTTAAAAGATATCTTTACTTCCTCTGATTCAGCCAGTACCTGCTGTATATGACCAACCAGTAGTGAACAAGCCATAACATATCTAAGGTCAGCTGTGGGAACTGGAAGAAGCAGGGACAATAATCCAACAAACAACCAATAAATGTTCTGAGCACTTGTGAGTTTTCAAAATCTAATTAGAAAAATGAAGATGCATCTCATAGAGGGGAGAGGTACCATAAATAATCCTAAATATTAGCTAATCCCCTTCACCACCACTAAAAAAGAAAAGCATGCTTTATCTAGATTCAACACACATCTCCTGTCAACCTCTGAAGTGCTGGTGTCAGCTTCTCCCTGGCACATTTCTATTCATGTTTTCAGTAATCCTTCCAGTAACCCAGGGAAATCGATGTTCTAGACCTATTTAAAGAGAAAAAAAAAAACAGCTTCATAAAATATAAGTGGTGCGTGTCAGGTTCACAGTCTCTGGGGTGATGAAGCAAGCACAGTGCAGTGTCAAGATATCTAACCTGGGAGTGGAGAGAGCTGCACATTCCAGCTGGCCCTTTCTCTCCAAGTCTACCCATCTATAATACCAAGAGCAAGGAGGCTTTTGCTTGTGCCTATGATGGCTCATGATTCTAAGAATGTGGCAGTCTTGTTTCTATTCTGCTCATGTTAAGAGTTCTATGAATGATTTATGGCCAGAGCCTTTTCTTCCCTCTATCCTTCTCTGAACTTATTCTTAGATATTTGTCCATTTGGTTATGGGTTTTATTGAGACTTATGGGTCAATCATGCCTTGAAAACCCAGATTAAAAAAAAAAAAAAAGATGCAGACTGAATGTTTCACTCAATTCTCTTCTCCAAGGAGAAACTTCTTTCCTTCACCTTCTAAGGAAAAAAAAAAGTAGTTTTAACCACTAATCACAACTAATGGAAGATGCACTCTGTTATTCTTGACCACAATGACTTGAGGCAGACCCCAGGGAAGTCAATATTAGATCAATTTGTGGATAGAGGCTGGAGAAGGTGTAAAAAGCTCCCACCATGGGTCCATTGTAGAGCCCTGTGAGGGCTGCACTTGACTGGGAAACATTTAAATCTATTTTCTTTTGACCTCTGAGGACTCTTAAGTGAAAAGGGTAAAAAGCCCTTTGCAACAAGTCTGGCGTTTTGACTTTCATTTCCCAGGGCACAAGGTCTTTCTGAAGGAGGAGAGGGCAAACGCTTACAGTTAATGGAAACCATGCTGGGCAATTGGTGTCATCAGAATCCCAGGCTGAGCTCAGAGGCAGGGCCAGAAAATCCAAGGAGACACTGAGGGGCAGTATAAGGCTGCACCCCACAGTGAACCAGGGTAGGATAATGAGAGGTATAGATGACCTCAACCAAAGACTATACCCAAAGAGTGGAAAGAGCCCTCAATGGCAGATGAAGATACTTGGCTTCTAATTGCTCTTAGCTTTTAATAAGCACTTATTATGTACCTGGCAAAGGGAAAGACTATGTGTGTTACCTCACTCGGTCTCCTCATTAACCCCATGTGGTAGATAGTGCTATCCCCATTTCAAAAATAAGAAAATTGAGACCTAGAATATGTGTTTATAGATATAGATATGTAGATGAGACAGAGATAGAGATACATACTCGTATACAAATTTTCTGTTTCTCTGGAGAACCTGACTTGCCTCAGCCTCTGCCTGTGGTCTGAATGCTGGATTCCTACCGCAGAACCATGGGGCTGAGGCTTCTCTTCTGCCAGAAGATGGGAATATTTGGGTATGAATGAGGATAGACATTAGAAACTTGTTGTTTAGTTACCCTAAGGACTACCTTTGGTAAACTTTTTCTCCCTCATTTGATTGTCTACAAATCAAGGTCTCCAAAGGCATAGTCTAGTTCTAGTTTAAAAAATTAACTTACTTGCCTGGATACTCTTAAATCCTGGTGAAAAGAAAATGATCATAAGGAGAGGTAGGCCAAGAAAGAAGCCAGTAAATGAATCAATTTAATTTAAAAAAAAAGAAAGAAAGAAAAAAGCTAAGAGTATATCAGAGAAACCAAATTTAAGGCCTGATTGAACAATGCCTGAAGCACATCTCGGCTTCATGATTATGAAAGCAAATAAATTCCAATTTTGCAAGTCATTTTGAGTTAGATTTACTAGTACTGTCAATCTAAATCATCCTAACGGAGAAATTAGAGACCATGTTAACTAATGCAAGGAAAAAAATACTGGTTTTCCACAATTAAAACAATAAAACACTAACGTGTGATAATTAATCTTATAGGGTCAACCTGACTGGGCCACAGGGTGCCCAGATAGTTGGTTAAACATTATTTCCAGGTGTGTCTGAAAAGGTGATTTTGGATGAGATTAACATTTGAATCCATGGACTGAGTAAAGCAGATTACCTCATCCAATGTGGGTGGGCCTGCTGAAGGCCTGAACAGAATAAAAAGGAAGAAAGAATTCTCTCTTTCTGCATGAATGGCTTTGAGCTGAGACACCTGCCTTCAGACTTGGACTCAGACTAGAACTTATTCCACTGGCTCTCCTGGTTCTCAGGCCTTCAGACTTGGACTGAAACTTACATCATCAGCAATCCTGCTGCTCAGGACTTTAGACGCAGACTAGGTCTATACCATCAGCTCTCCTGAACTTCTCAGCCTCCAAAACCATGTGAGCCAATTCTGACTAACAAGATACACACACACACACACACACACACACACACACATCTTATTGGTCATTTCTCTGGAGAACCCTGAGTAATACAAAATAGAACAGCTCAGGGTAGGAAATCAAAGTGGACCAGGCTCCACCTAACCGCTGCCCACTTCCTAGTTCCTGAGGAATATCCCCATCACCTCAAGTTCTAAAAGCATACTTTGAAAACCGCAAACTGAAATTATCTCTATTGGGCCTTTTGTTATTTTAGAAGATATCTCTGAGAGAAGGAAACTTTGTTAGATCACAGAAATTTTGAAATGAATTTCTTCCATATGCTCTGACTTGCTCTGGGAGTCTCTCTGTGGACCTCTATTTCCTCATTTGTAAAATAAGCTTCTTGGATGAAATGAGCATCAAAAAGGCTCTCCTCTTACCCTATCCAATATCAGAATAAGAACAGGTTGATCACCTCTCTGTCAGAATGAAACTGTGGGTAGCTAATTTTTTTTTTTCTCCTTACGCAAAAGTGATACAAATTCTCTGTGAATATTTTGAAAAAAATAGAATGAAAAAAAAAAAACTAGAAAATATAAGTCACTTATAATACCTCTCCTGAAAATAACCACTGTGAACATTTTGGTATAAATATGTTCAAGTTTGTCTCTCCCCACTCCCTCTCTCGCACACACACACACACACAAATATAAGAAATCATACTGTGTATGCTATTTATAACCTGTTGAATTATGTTTAAAATATAATAATCCTTCCATGCCATAAATATTACTTCATACTATAATGTCTTAATAGCTGTAAAGAATTTCAATTGCATAGATATACTAAAATTTATTCAACTAATCTTTTTCTGTTGGAAATTTAGGTTTATCCAATTTTCTGCTATTTTAATAGTATGATAAACATTATTGTAGCTAAATCTCTACACATTTGCATTATTATATCCTTAGGATTTATTTTTAGAAATGGAATTACTAATTCAAGGAATATAAACATTTTTAAATTGTTTGATGCATTTTACCAAATTATCCAGAAAGTTTATGCAAATTTAAAAACCCTTTCTCTCTATATAAGAAAGCTTGTTAATTCACACTCTTACCATTATTAGGCTGTTATGTTTTAGATCTTAATAAGTCAGAAAAAGTGAGAAAAATGGGACCATAGATTCCTTATGAAAAGATACCTAAGACGTGTATGTGTGTGTGTGGTTGGGAGGGTAGTAGTAAATCTCCTCCCAAGTTTGATTTGCAGTTGGACTCTGGACCTATGTTAGGATTTAACTCTAGTTGTGTGGCTATAATAAAGAATGGTGGCACATGAGGACAATTTGATTTCTCTTTCAAAATCTAAAAATAGAGCAGAAATAGCTTCATGGGACGAGGAAAGGACGCTTGATGGGCCAGGAGAGGACAGCGGCTAATGGATATTAAGGGCAAGTCCAAGGTTTCTAAATCCTCCAACATATTCCCCTCTACCTCTTAGAGTCTCAGTCTTTATTGATCAGCGTCTTACCTGTGACATAAGAGCTAATCCATATTCAGTTGATAGAGTCATCTTAAATTTGTTTATCTGTCCTGTGACTCTTCAAGATAATTTGTGTAAAGCATAGTCATACAATGCTCCCAGATTTACCTGCAAACACTTTATGACTATGCTTTGTAAAAAAATTTGAGCCCGAAATTCAAAATTTGGCATGTCATTCTCTTTTATTAAGCAATCCAGCGCTTTCAGAGGTGGCCATTTCACTCCAATATCATGAATTTCCCAAGATGGTCTTCAAAGCCTCAGAGGTCACATCACCATTTTGCCCCTACGTGAGGTGAGCCTCTGGGTATTCCATCTTTGAACAAGAGTTTTTAATGCCTTCAATGCTAGCCAAGTTTTATGGCCAAAAGGATCTTCCCTACTATGACAGACAGATCCTAAGGTGATGTCCCAATTGTCATACAGTGTTCCCATCTTTGTGTAATTCTGAGCATGAACAAGAGCTGTAATTTCTAATATTTTCTAACAGTCCATAGCAAAGGTGATGAGATACCACTCCCATGATGAAGTTACCTTATATGGCAAAATGATGAACCGTTGCCTCATGATTATGTTATAATACACTATACACACTATGTATATGTATATGTATAGTGTTGTATATGTATATGTATATGTATATGTACATGACTTTCAACAGCCACTCTCTCTCTCATTCTGGCCTTGAAGAAGCAATTTTCCATGAGTTCCGTAGCTGCAAGGAAGTAAATTCTGTTCAACAACCTGAAAATGAGTTTGGAAACAGATTTTCCTTCAGTTGAACCTCTGATGAGAACACAGCCCTGGCCAAGACCTGGATTACAGCCTAATGAGACCCTGAAGCAAAAAACCCAGATAAGCCATGCTCAGAATTTTGACATACAGAAACTGAGATAATAAATGTGTTATTTGAAGTTGCTAAGTTTGTAGGAATTTGTTGTGCAGCAACAGAAAACAAATATACCCATATATGCCTCTTTCTGTTATCAATTTCTGTAATAAAGTTCTCAATTACAAACCAATTCTATCTCATTTAAACATAAAGAAATTCACTGAAAGATGAATCAGATAGGCCACAGAATCAACAGAAAGGCCATAGAACTGGTCTTACTCAATGCGCAGGAAGTAAAGGAGAGCAGTAGCAGAAAAACCGTAGTTAGGGTGCTTCGGCACCAGTCTTGTTATGATACCAGCATTTGCACATCTGCCAATTATCACCCCTGGTAGACAACACTGCCACTGGACCCTGTTGCTGCTGCTACATTCTAAATACCAATGCTGCCACCACTGGGTATAGTTACCTTGCAATTCCACCATCGCATCTCTACTGCTTTGCATCTTTGCATCACTTTGTTGAGATTCAAAGAATTAGGTGAAAGCATACCATTAGCCAAGTTTAAGTCACAGGAAGCAGTGGGTGGAGTGTCTACTCGGGGCCACAGAATTACTCAAATCTAGAGTATATATTCATATTTTATGTTGATGGTGTCTTAGTCTGTTTGGGCAGCTGTAACAAAAATATCATAGACTAGATGGCTTATAAACAACAAAGTTTTTTTTCTCACAGTTCTGAAAGCTAGGAAGTCCAAGATTGGGGTGCTG
The DNA here is from genome assembly GCF_000325575.1 of Pteropus alecto. Taxonomy (NCBI): domain Eukaryota; kingdom Metazoa; phylum Chordata; class Mammalia; order Chiroptera; family Pteropodidae; genus Pteropus; species Pteropus alecto. The sequence goes on from NW_006430061.1 coordinate 2,109,189, forward strand.
GCAGATTTGGTGTCTAATCAGAGCCTGCTTCCTCATTCATAGATAGCTGTATTCTTGCATATTATTGTATGGTTAAAGGGGCAATAGAGCTCTTTGGGGTCTATTTTATAAGGACACTAATCTCATTCATGAGGGCTCCACTCTCATGACCTGATTACCTCCCAAAGGTCCCACCTCTAAATACCATAACATTGGGGATTAGATTTCAACATATGAATTTGAGGAGAAGGAGTCATGAACATTCAGTCTTTAGCAAATGGCATGCCCTGGAGTTTTGCAGAGCTCAGCTATTCACAAACCACAGTGAAATTGGTGCTCTCTGTAAGTATGCAGTGCACAGATGTTCATAGATACTACTATGAGAATGAGAATCCCTTAAACTTTCACAGTACACAACTCGGTAGTGCTCTCATCCATTTTCTGTTGTGGAAGCAGAAAGTTCCATCCTATCAAGACTTAGACTGTGGTATGTTTCCACTCAACAGGAAGGCTTTAGGATGCAGGGGAAACATGGAAAATAAAAAAGATAAATGACTCTTATACGAATAAATAGATGGTAAGTGAAGCCATGTGTATGGATAAGATAGCTTAGTCCAGGAATAAAATATGAGGATAGAAGAGAACCATGGAAAAGGCCTCAAGGAACTCCAACACTGCATAGCCAAGGAGAAAATAGAAAGTGTGCAGAGATGGAGTAATGATACATGCATCTCCCAGGTGTGATCCTGAGGAAGAATGTCCTAGGTGGGCTTCAATTTCGTATAACAATTAATAATTTTTGATGAAGAAATATCACTGTGTTTAATTAAATATAATTTTATTTTTAATGAAAATAACTGTAAAAATCATGAGCAACAATGTCTTTTCTTTTAGAATCTGTGTCCTGATTTGAGATTCAGAGGTTATGGTTACTTCAGAGGCAATATTCAAACTTCGACCTGTAGTCTGGAATTAGAATGAGGGATCAGGATACAGGGTTTGTGGCCCAAACATCTTAGTAAGGCCAAAAAAATTTTAATCATATTGCAGTCTATCTAGTTCCCCAATTCCTAACATACTGAAAAGTGCAATATATTTATAAAGTTGAATAAAATCTTTCCTAAAATAACCAAAATAAATTTTCTCCAGTCATTAAGAATATGATGTGGTCATGATATAACCTTGAATAGTTAATCAAGAAAAGATGCAGAACTTAAAAAATTGGTTATGGCAGACAATCACATTTCTCTACAGAAACGTAAGGATAATATCAAATTTTAATCAACCATGTCTGACTTCTCTGGTTCGTAGAAAGTGTGGGAAAAATCTCCCTGTGAAAATTCATGATGAAGAAGACAGAAATGAAATAGATACTTACGCATGTTAAAGGAAATCATTCTTGCTACAAGGTGGATTAAATCATGAAGAAATTCAAGAGAGGGTGAAGGAAGGTGGCAGAGAGGAGGAGCTTCTGGACTGATGACTAAGCATGATGGGATCAAGGAAAATAAACTAGACTACAGGACAGAGGAAATGGGGAGAGCTCTCTAGCCAACTAATTGAATCTGGGTAAGCTATAAGAATGAGGTATTCTTATAAACCATTTTAGAGCATTTCTGTATTGGAAAATTCCATGGATATTCAAGGCCAATATATTTCCTTTGTCTAGGAGTAAATCCAAACACCTTTATTTAAACTTTAAAACCTTCTAGACAGACCGTCTCTGTTTCTCTCTACTCTGACCGCACTATGACCAAAAATGCTGTTTTCCTTCCAGACCACTGCTTGCACCAGGACTCTGTATTAATCTACTTTTCCAAACTTCCATTTAATAACTCCTTGTCCTTGGAAATTCTGCTCCTGTCCAGCTTCCTTCCAAAGGTGGCTATCACCCAAACATTCTTTGTCACTACCCTGGCAGTTGACCCAGACTTTCTGGAATTATTTTTCCTAAACCAGATAGGCTTTGTTATGAAGAATAGAAGGGTCTTGACAACATGAATAAGTGTGTGAAGGCTGAATACAGAACCAAGTAGGACTATTTGAGGAGAGCCAAGGCTACTATAAGCCTGGTCCTCAGCTGGGTTATCCAAGAGCCCTGAAAAAGATGTCCAAGAAACCACAGTGAATTTAGGATAGACTGAGGCTAGTGTTGACCATCAAGTAGAAGTAGAGTTGCTGTCCTTATTGGTCTGTTTTAAAGAGGAAATCAAATTTTATTCAAAGATATATCTGTCCACAATGAGAAGAAGCTTGGAAAACCATAGACCTGGAAGTAGGTTACTCACTGGAGCAGAAAACCATTCCTTGGGGTAAAACAAACAAACAAACAAACAAACAAACAAACAAAAACAACTACAACTGTTTTGGCAGCAGCTACCACCATCACCATCATCACCAGCACCAGCACCAGCACCACCAGTACCAGCATGCATAGCTACAGTTAAATCTCTTTTCTGTTTTAGGCTCTGTAGTGCATTCCTCATTAATTTCTCACAGCATCCTTCACGTGGCATATTGTCATCTCCTTTTTGTATAAAAGGGTTATATAATTGGGTCAGAACAGCCAGAATGTGGCAGAGACAGGATTCAAATGAGGACCATAGACTCTAAAGCCCCATATTTTGTACTGTAAGTCATGCTGCCTCTGCAGAAGCTGTCAAGCTGAAATGGAACCTGAAGCTAAGCTATGCTCTGAGGAGGGGTTGGGAATAGTCTTCAACTAAAGGGCAAATAATGGTCTGGGCTATGCCCCAAGCACACTGAATCTCAAGCTATTAGCAACATAAGTAATTTCTTTCCCTGCATGCTGGAGGGACTGAGCCTTTACTCGTATTGCCTGTCCAGCGGAGACTGAGCATGGTTGAGTCTGTAGTTAATAGTGACTGAGGAACACAAGGGATGACATATTCTATCATCTTCCTATCTGGAGAATGAGCCCATTAGTGAGAGGAACCATGGCTTGGATATCTTATACATATATCTGTCCTAAGGCTGGCCCAGAGTAGTTCTTTAGTATGTGCTTGCTGATGGATTGATTGGTTGACTGATTGATAGGCAAACTGACTGAATAAAAAGGCATTAGAGAAAGCAACAATTGGTTTAGTTCTTCCATTATCCATTATCCCTCTATGCTTCCTCAGGCATGCCTTGTAGAGATGTGACTTATTGCTTCCTTCTCTCCCCTCTGTCTCGAAAGAACATGACATGACCTTTCTAGTCCCATAGAATATATTTACTTTCCCCCTGGGCACTTTTGATTTGCATTAAGTAAAACAATGCTTACTTTGCTTTCTCCTCTACCCTTAATAAATGGGAGCCCAGACTCTCTTCATTGTCCCAGACAAATCAATGGTCCAAATCACATGAGCTCTAAGCAGGTATGCTGGCCCAGCTTAACAGGGGAAATGACTGTCCACACATCCCACCTCCAATCTCTCATCCCTCTCCATTCCACCCCATCCCATATTGCAATCTTCTATCTAACTTAATAAATGAAGAATGGTGCATTCAGCTAAGTGCCCGGAGGACAAAAATCTCCTATACGAGCCAGTAGAACTATTCAGGCACCAATGTACAGGAACCCAGAGGTCTAATGAGGCAGACCTTCATCATAAGGGTCTGTCATCAGTGGTACTGGGCATCAACTGCCTGAATTCATGTCAGACAAAGTCAAGTTCTTGTTGGTTAAATGCCACACAGACCTTGACCACTGGGCTAGCTCACTCACTAGGATGCTACAAGTCTTCTTCCAAATACCCTGAGGTCCCCTTAATAGAAGTATGACTTCTTATCCCAAGCCCTAGGAGCATTTTGTGTTCTTATCCTCTGTCAGAATATTCATTTATGAATACCTTCTTACTAACATTAGCATTAATTTGTTTTTTGAATTGAGAAAGTTTTTAGAGTGAAAGATATAACTCTTAATAAGTATACAAGGATGAGAAACATAAATTGGGACTGTCTTAGACAAACCAGGATAACTGTGGTCAAGGAAACTCTACTGTGGTAACTCTACTAGTAGCTTCTCAAATGAGAACTTCCTGTGGACAGGGACAGTGGTCCTTCCTCTTCTGCTCCCCACCTCCCTTTAACCTCCAGTTCTTATTCAAGGTGGAGTTACAGAGCTCTCTACACACAGTTTCTAGTGGTCCCTGCTGCACAGGTCATGGTATATAGGAGTATTATCTTCAAGTTCAAGACCAATCATTCCTGACCAAAGCATGCACATAAATATTCTAAAGAATATCAAACATAGTTGTTTCTCCTTTTCCTAAGCTCTTGGCCAGCTAGTCCTATAAGCAGTCTAACTGTGGCCAAAGAAGCCTGACAGCCCTGTGAGTCCCACAGTAGATACTAGAACTGGCACAGTGGACAGCTGGGATGCCAAAGCACCAAACTGGACCCTTCTGAAATATCAATCTTGAGCAGCAAGTGCCAAAGTCAGACAAGGCTCAGGGCCTGCCAGGTAAATGCCCAAGACTCCCTTCTCCCTACCAGAGCTGGGTCTGGGCATCCCTGGAATGGCAGGAGTATTGTACAATCCTGGCCTATCTCTCACAGCTTCTCAAGACCAGTTGTTTGTTTGTTTGCTTGCTTATTTGCTTGCTTGTTTGTTTTTGTATGCTGTCACACCACAGCCCTTCTCTATTTCACACTCTAAGCCAAATCTCCTTCACCAGTTTCTGGGGTCCTTGCACAGCAGTGGAGGTTAAAGGACCATCTGTTGTTCTCACCTGGCTTCCTGGCCTCAGTAGAGCCAGTACTGGCTGTCTTACTCTGAATTCTCACAGGTGTTCTCAGTGCTGGATCTGGAGAGGGTGGTTCCCCACCCCTCCACGCCCCCATCCATCTTCTGAGGCTCCACTCTATCCTTCTTTCGTCTCATCTTCAAACAAAATCAGCTGTTGATAGGCAGAAGATACCCATTATCTCTTCATCTCCTGAATTCTATGGGGACCTTGGTACCCTGCGGTTTCCTGAGCTGCTAGGGAACCAGAGTGAACATTGAGTCTTCTCTTAGTAGTGCATCTGGACATTGTTGTAGGCACAATGTCCACATCATCTTACTGATTCCTCTTGACAGATAAGTATTACCTCTTTTGTTTATACTTGAAAAACCAAGGCTAAGTGAGTTTAAGTAGTTTGCCCAGAGTCACAGGGCTTTCTGCTGCCCTGCAGATAAAGGGGAGTAGATGAAGGGGAGTATTTGCTGAAAAGAGACTGAACATTCTTTCTGAGACACAAACATACAAAGTAAAACAACACTAGATGGTTTACTCAAGAGATCCACGGAAGAGGCCTGAAAAGGAGCCACAATTTGGGAATCCTTGATAAAAGGACTTGTGACAGCATTATTTCACTGTTGAGGGCATTATTCTGTATCCCATAGTCATTATTATGCGAACAACTCCCGTAATAGCGTGTCTACTAGGTCCTGGGAATCAGGTTTCCAGGTACAGGATTTCCTTAACTATTGTCCTGCAATCAATAAATCAAGGCAAACCTTTTAATTCTGAAGACTCTGACAAAGTTTTGTGTAAGAAAATATTTTTTAAGAATTATGAAGAATTTCTTGCTTCGACTTGCTCTGACTTAAATTTACAATTTAATGGTTCAAACTGTACAATTACAAAACTGTATCAAAAAACACACAAATGGAAAAAAGATAGCAAGAAAATAACATCAGAAAGCTAAAAGCAGCCATTGTGGAATTGTCACCAATTAATTTTTTTCCAAAAAAATATAAGTTTACAAAATTATTGTAGTCCGATTTTTTTTTTAAGTGTGGTGGAGAGAGAAGAACATGAGACTTGAACAAAATTTCCACTCTTTAATGAGTTTGTGGTTTTTATTTCTCTGAGCCTCAATTTCCTCATTTTACAAATAAAAAAACATAATAGCTATATAATTCTGGATAAAAATGGTCTAACTCATTGTCTGATGCTCAGTGTTACTCTCTATCCCTTCCTAACACTAAGTGAAAATGCCTCACCAAGATGTACCAGGTCAGTCATTTCTCAGTCTTTTCCTAAGAAAAGTTCCCCCAAAGTTAGGAGGCCGGCGTTAGGACCCAGCTCAGTGCCCATAGATCCATCTCCTTCCACCACATGCAAAGCATCAAAAGAACAGCTCTGTCCATGAAAATCACAGCACCAGAAGGAGAGAAATCAACCCCCAAATTAATCAAACAGGATGTAATTCCCAGAGCAAGCATGCATCAATTAGGGGAAATGTTACCGTCAGGTACCGGGTTTGGAATTTCACAAGGGACTCATAAGGTGAATAAACTAAGCTCTGGCATTGATTATGGAAAGCAGTGGCTGTATGATGTCAGGACTGCTGTGATCAGTTCAGCCAGAAATTCACTTTTCAGTGTCTTGATTTCTAGGATTACCTTTGTGCTGACTGACAGCCAAAGAAAGAAAAACTGCACTGCTTAATGGAAAACTTTCTCTGATCTGTTCATCTAACAGCCGGCTGATACACCAATGCTGATTTTCCTTGCCTGTTTTTCAACTATATATGTTCTTCAAATCAGAGCAAGTAAAAGCGAGAAATTCTTTATTGCCTCTTCTATGTACAAGGCCCTATATTGACACAGTGAATGTTGCAGAGAGAAAAAAATCTTTACTTTCTGGGAGGAAAGGGAAGAAAAGCTGATTGCTACTGACATCTGGCTCTATACCAGGCACTATTTCCCAGGCTTTAGGTCTATTATTATCTAATTTTTTTCTCCCAACAATTATATGAGGTAAATGTATGGTTCCCATTCTCTGCATGGGAAAACTGATGCTCAGAGAGGACACTAATTTGAGCCCTGATTTGTTGCACTCTTAAGTCCCCATACCTCGTGGCCTCATAATCTATACCTAGATCAATGTCCAAAATCATCTTCTCTCTGCACAGATGACAGAATGGGGCAGAAAACAGTGAGCATCAGGCTGTTACCTCGTATTCATTTGCACATCCGGTACACCCAGGCATCCTCTGCTCACCTAAGGACACTCCCGAGAAAGTGCTACCTTCTCTCCACTGAGAATAAATAACTCCTTCCTTTAAGTTGCCACTGTATTTTGTTTGAACTTCCCTTAGGAAAGTTATTCTTTTGCTTTACCAAAAAATAAAAAAATAAAAAGCCCTGGTTGTTTACACATCTATTCCTTCCCCAAACTTTCTACTATTTTGAACCCTATTTATCTTCTAAGAGTTGATCCAAATCATGGACCTAGCAACTAATTGTTCTCTACTCTGAGCATACACACACCTTTATTACTACTTCTTAAATCAGATGTGAATTTTTCAATCTCTCCAATCAGCTGTGCAATGTAACTTTTCCTGCCTCTAGTTCAACTATCCTTTGAAATCCTCCTCATCTCATTTGGTCCACATTAACCTCTCCCTGCCGGGGATTGCCACACTGTCTCCCATTCCTGTCTGCAGGGTCTCTTCCATTGTTGAGTGCCTCCTTTACTTCCATGCCATATTGGGGTTCAGGAGTCTCTTTGATATTCTTCTCACCCTTATCTCTCTAGATACATTAAATGGCCATTTCATCTCTGTGGTCTTGCTGCTTCCCTATAACTCTGCCAGAGAAGTAGGGACCCTCTGCTCTCAGGTCCCACAAACGTATCTGGAATCTGAGTTCCTCAGGATTTCTTCTACCTGGGAGTCAGAGTCCAGAAACTGCTTCTCCAGGACCTATCGTCACCTTTATTCACGTAGCTTTTTCTTGCATTTTCAACACTCCTAAAAACAGGAGAATTCTTTCTAGTTGAGAGACAGGGAATGAAAGAATCTTTTTCCTTGATCATCGAACATTTTGGCTATGCTTACAGTTCTCTTCTTTCTCTTAACTGCACCAGCATTTGGAAACCAAGAACGGTCACATGTTTTTCTTCAGGAAATAAACAATAAGGAATGGTCAATGTGATTAAATAGGGCAGGAGAAGGCTGATGGGGAGCAAGTGAACTGGCAGCAAAAAACAAAATGTCATTGCTTAATATCTCAAAATAGCTTGCTATCTTCTTTTATTGGCACTTAGCTCAGTGTACTATGGCTTATTACCTTTGGCTCTGCCTCTCCCATGAGGAGGAAGCACTGTCTTATTCACTGTTTTTGAAGTTTAGGGACTCGGCCTGGGTTGATGGTAGGAGCTATGGATATTGGGTGTTGGGAAACTTAAGTTGTATTTCCTCTTCTAATACTAACGGGATGTGTGACCTTAAGAAGGTAATTTCCTCTCTTGCTATTTCTCCTGAGCCATAAAATAAGAGGACTGAACCAGATTAATGTTTCTAATTCTTAATCATTCTCATGCTACCTTCATAATTGTGCCATATCTAATTGTCATCCATATTAGACTTTATTTAATCATTAAATTGACTCCTTTTCCCTTAAATTGACTCACTTTATTTTTTTACTTAAATATACTGTTAAAGGAAACCTTATATTACTGGCATACCATTTAATGAACCTAAAAAGTAACCAAAAAGAAAAAAATCGATGAAAACAAAATAATGTCATTAAATTACAGCTGATTTTGCCAGCCAAATGTTCTTTCTTTGTTTAAAAGTGAAAATAGCACCTGTCAGAGAAGTGTTAAAGACATAGTAACAGAAACCTACAGCTTTCTTCTTGGTAAATAGGTGAATGGAAATAGATCTGAAAATGAAATAACTTTCTCATTAGTGATTGAATGTTATATAAACGTATGCTCTTGTACAAGGCAAAAGCTTGTCCTGCCACCAGAGGTAGAAGTCCTGGGTTGAAAACATTAGACTGGATGATATTTAGGTCTCTTTATCGCTCTAACATTATGCTTAATCCTGTTCTCTTTGCATTCTTGGGTTATTTGCACCAAATTTGTTTCTTGTCCAGATCTTTACATTTCACTTCTGTTCTTAGCCAAGCTTCATGCTTTACTTTCCCTCAGTTTTAGTGTCCCTTTGAGAGTTTGGAGTTTTAGGGAGGTCCCACTTCTACATCCTAAGTCTAATAGCTTCCTCGTTTCATCTCTGCAGAGTTTGTGCTCACCCTCTGTACCCACTACACTCCATTTCCAGCAGGAGGAGGCCAGCTCCCTGGGGTTCAGTGGCTAAATGAGCTCATGACACACCTGGCCATGCTGATGAAGCCTGTATTTTTCATATCTCACTCTTGTCTGCCTGTGTCACTCACACCTGTGGTCAGCACTGTCTTGAAAATACACCTGCTTCAGAGCCAAACCTGCAGAGAAGGTGTGTCAAGCATGGCTAATGCCCCAGCTGGCTCTACCGCACAGCTTGCAGGAACCTTGGGTGAATTGGTTTTGGTACTTTTCTTCCCAAGACCAGCCTGAATTCAGGCCCCTAAGGAAGCAGGGAAAATGGCTCAGTGTATTCTTAGTGGCAGACATGTGAACATAAACTCACCCTTTAAATCCACATCTAGAATGGGATCAAAGCTATATTCCACCATCTCTTCAAATTCCTCTTTAGCCACTGTTAATTCTCATCCTTTCTAATTTTAAAAAAGAATGGAAAGAACAACTGCTCCCGAGAATACGGCAATCAGATACTCCAAAGTGCTCTCCCACTGCACACCAACTATGTGCTACATAAAAATTACTGTTAAATGCATTGCTGGGCTCTCAGAAAATAGGAGAAATCTCCAAGTACTGACCCTCCCACTCAAAAGAAAAGAAGTTTAAAAAAAAAACTAAACCATGAATGTAACCTGTAAGCAAATATGGAAAATAAGATTTTCTCTGAATTAAATGCTGATATTAGCTCTGTATTCTGGCAGATATGCCTTGGGCCGGCTGAATAATGGAGTCATTTACCCTTAGACATTTACATTGTCAGAAATCTAAGAGGAAGTTTAAAGAGCTCTCAGGTAGGTAGCAACCCTCTGGCCCCCTGGCAGAAGCAAATAAAAATTGTCTCTGGAAGAAAGCACCCTTGATTTAGATCACACATGATTCCTAAACTTTAAAAAAACAAGCAACCAAGAACTTAAAAAAAAAAGAAAAGAAAAGAAAATAGTTCAAGTATACAAGAAAAGCTATTATCATAGGAAAAAGGAAGAGGAGATAACGGACAAATACTTTCTCATATCTCCCTCTAGATAGATGATTCTAGGAAATAGTTCATATTGCTGTTTGAGCAGCTACTGCATAGCATAGTCTTATGCTATAGAACAATTACCTGCATTTAGTGGCAGCCAGCTGGTAACGCATCCTCATTTAGACTCTCTCTCCTTCCCTGCCTCACTCCCTTTGCCCTTGCTCTTGCTCCCTAGGATTGTATTTTCTGAAAAACAGTCACATATAACCTCTGATTTCTGGACAACCTAAGCTAAGTAAGTCAGAAACTTTAGATATTTCAGATATCAGATAAAATACACAACAGCTATATGTAAAATATTTTTTAAATAAAGCAACTAAACACTAGATAGCCAGATAGATTAGAAAAGGTGAAAAATAGCCAGACAGATTAGAAAAGGTGAAAAATATAAGTGTTGAAAATAAATTTTTTAAAAAAACTCACTGGATATGATAAAAAGAAAATATGAAAAAGCTGAAGAGAGAATTAGTTAGAATGAGAATTAATAAATAATAAAGAGACAATTGGTGAAGATATATCAATTTGTGAAATAATTACCCTGAGTAGTGCACCAAGAGCAAGAAGATTAAAAATATGGAAAGTTCAAGATATGGTGCACAGAATGAAATGTCTAACATATAATTAATCAGAATATCAGAAAGAGAGAATAGAAAAAATGATGAAAAATAAATATTTAAAAAGTGAATGAGAATTAGGTCTAACTAATGAAAGACAGAAATCCATAGATGTAGGAAGCACCACATTTGCCAACTAAGACAAATAAAAAGAAATTTATACTAGATGGATAGATAGATAATAGAGATAGATAGATGATAGATAGATAGATAGATAGATAGATAGATAGATAGATAGACAGACAGACAGACAGATAGATAGGGAATTGGCTCACATTAATTATTCTAGAAGCTGACAGGTCCTAAAATTGGTAGGATGAGTCAGCAAGCTAGAGACTCAGGAGAGCCAATGGTGCAAGTTCTAGTCCATGGATCAGCAGGCTTGACTCAGGAAGAGCCAATGTTTCAGTTTGAGAGTGAAAGGAGGAAAAAAAATTCAAAGGCAGCCAGGCAGGAAGAATCCTCTCTCATTCTCATTTTTTGTTCTATTCCACTGATCAGATGAGGTCCACCTACACTAGGGAGAGTAATCTGCTTTACTACTGATTTAAATATTAATCTCATCCAAAAATACTCTCACAAAAACATGCAGAATAACATTTGACCAAATATCCAGGCACCACGTGGCCTAGTAAAGTTGACACATAAAATTAATCATCACACTGACTATAACTTCTTGACCGAAATGCTCAAAGACAAGGAGTATCTTCAGTGTTAAATAAAAATAACTGTGAAATTAGGTTTGTGTAAGCAACAAAACTTTCTTCAGGAAATGTAGATAAAGTAAAAATTGCTCTTAAAATTTATCGCCAATAGATAGATATTGATTTTTGAAAAAAACTCTAAAATATATTTATATATTCTAAACAGAAAGAGGGAAAATTATCCTAGAATTAAAAAAAAAAAAAATCTATCCAAGAAAAACATTCTGAGAGGCGAGAAGATATAGTGAGAAAAGGAAAGTTAAACATTAGGTAAATATAAACAAATCTTTCCTGTTTAAAATAATAGTAATAATAATATCTTGTTTGTGTATAGAAAAGAGAACTAAAATACTTGATAATAAGGCCATGAAAGTAGGAAAGTGTCAAATAAGTATTATCAGGTTCTTATATTGTTCAAAAAGAGAATTATGATACTAATTTTAGATTTCACTCTGTGTAGATGGTAAACATCTCAAATAATCAAAAATAAGAATAGAATTTATAATTTTCACATTATTAGAAAATCAAAGAATAAAAACAAAATATTCTCAATCAGAAAAAAAGCAAAATGGAGAAAAAATGAAACAGAATTATACATCAGAAATAGTAAAAAATAGTAAAAAAACAAGCTCAAATATATCAATAACCCTAATAAACACAAAGATTAAACATATCGATTAAAGACAGCAATTCTCAGCTCTTTACAAGAGACATACCTAAAACATGAGAACTGGAAAATTTTTAATTTAAAATAAAAGGATAGAAAAAGAGATAGCAGGCAAATATTAACAAAAGAAAACTAAGGTGGCTGTATTATCATCAGACAAACTAGATCTGGTAAGCATCTTTGAGGATGGTCCCTATCTCCCAGTATCCACAACCTTGTGCCACCTCCTCTCCTTGAGTAGCTTGCTTCTAAACAACAGAACACAGCAACATTGAGGTAATGGCACCTCTATGATTCTATTACAAACGATTATATATAACTTCTGTCTTACTAGTAGTCTCTCTCTATTGCTTCCTTGGCTTGCACACCTGAGGAAACAAGCTGCCATTTTGGAGAGGCCCACATAGCAAGGAACTGAGAACAATTTCTGGCCAACCACCAAAGAGTAACTGGGACCCTTGGTCCAGCTGCCCATGAGGAATCAATTGAATGTTGCTGACAACCAGAGGCTGGCCTTCTTCAGACAAGCCCGCAGACCCTGGACTGACACCTTGACAGCAGCCTTGTGGGAGACACAAAGCATGGACTTAGCAAAGCCATGGCCCATAGAAATTGAAATAATAAAAAATGGGTGTTGTTTTAAGTTATGTGGTTATTTTTTACTTAGTAAAGATGATTAATATACTAGAAACATTATTAGATATAAGCATTATTACTGATCACTACTTAAAGGTTCAATTCATCAGGAAGACAAAGAAATTCTAAGCTTAAATGAATCTAAATAGACTCGAGCTACTTAAAAAAAAAAAAAATGAAAATTTGGGGAAATGCAGGTATACTGTAGTGCAAATAGAACTGGGTCATGAATGACAAACCAGGTCCTAAATTTGACTCTGCTGCTAACTTTCTGCATAATCTTGTACAAATTATATCATTTTTTATTCTGAAATTTCTACATTTCTATGACTGGGCATCCAATATATTTTGTTTCCTTTTCTTTCTAAGTTTTTTTTTTTAAGTCTATAAGCATTTACCAAATGACATAACTTTTAAATGTTATTACAGATGCATGTGTTTCTCTTTTGTTAACTAACACTGGTGTGGAAGTTCTTTGGGGTTCCAGGACTAGTCTAAGCAAACACCCTATCTTGCTAGCTAGAGTACACTGAATAGCAGGCCAAGTTAGATTCCAGAAAGCTAGAAGAGTTTAGCTCAAAAATAATCAAATATGCCCCTTTGGGACATGTCCCGTTCCTCCACCTCAAGTATCACAAGAGTTCTGTGCAATTTGCCTCATCCCCTTTTTAATCAATAGGTTAAGACATCGTTATTAAAGAACCCAAGCCAAATGAGCAGCAAGTAGAAAGCCACATTTGTGATTGAGCAACATACCCCAGAGAATTTGCTTTCAGAGGTAAAGTAAAAGAATCTTCTGCAGGAATTTAAAGACCACAGAAATATGATCACATTGAGGCTGATAGTACTTTGTCCCTCTCAGTAGGTGAGGACATTAAATAATGCAAAAGTCAATCCGCCAGGTATTGATTTGGCATAAAAAGTCTCTATGGTGACTTTTTTACACATATTTATGTATAAAATATATAAAAAGCTGCAATATGAAAAATAAATATACATTCAGAAAAAAACTATATATACATATACATACATACATATATATGTGTGTGTATATATGTGTATGTGTGTGTGTGTGTATGTATATATACTTCCAGATTCTTTGTCTTCAGGCAGAAATTTAGCCATATACTTCGGCAGGTAAGTCATCTACAAATTCTAGCCTGAGGGTAGACTTTTTTACTTTCTATTTAATGCTGTTTGAAGACGCCTGGGTGAAACTTATGAAATTCCCAGCATCACAGAAGAGGTTTGTATTTTCCATTTAACCCCTAAATTCTGCCTCCTTTTCACAAATTGTCTCTATGCTGCAGGCGGCCCCCTCCAGCCTGCAGCTGCCTGAGGTGAAAGAGGCCCATCTGAGTCTTTCAGGACAGCTTTGAGTTGGTGTAAATATCTTCACCACATCCAATCACAGGCAGATGTGAAATTTAGAAATATTTGAATAAAGTCACAGCTTATTTCTAGCCCCAGAAACAGAAGCTGATCCTTAAACCCAGAGCAAAGAAACAGACTTGTTAAATAGTACAGCTTCTGGCATCGAGCAGTCTTGTTTTCAAATCCTAGCTCAGCCACTTACTATTTAACTTTGGATAAATTTCTTAATCTCTTGTACTCTCAGTTGCCTCATCTGTAATATGGGAGTGATGACAGCACCATTTTCAGAAGTTTCCTCTGAAAAAATGAATATTAAAATGTATATGAAGTGCTTATCATAGAAACTGACATACAAAAATTTAAATAAATTCTAGTTATTATTAATAATATAATTATCACAAAGAAGAAAAGCACAGGAATTACATTGTGTCAGAACTCCCCAGCCAGTCGTAAACCAGCTAATCCAGCACTGGGGAACCATAACAATAAACTCCTCACTCTATTATTTTATAGACCAGAAACCTGAATCTCAGAGAAGTCAAGCAAATTGCTCAAGTTCACACAGCAAGGTCATCCATAGTCTTACAGACAAATAGCAGGATTCACATTAACCAAAGCAGAGCCTGTAGGGATCCTGTAAAGTTAATTAATATAGCTTACCCCTAAAGTTAATATATTTTTAGGACTGATAAAACTCATGTAATGGGGAATGCTTGGAATCCAAATCTACTTGGCATTCTCAGAAGCATCCTTGGGCTGCTTGAAGATTCGCAGCCTATAGCTTTTGGCAGTCCCCAAAGAGGGAGCTCTTTCCACTAACAAAATACAAAATGCAAAATTAATAAAAAGACCCTTTGAAACTGACAAATGTGCCTCAGGCAAACTATCTGCCCAGCAGCTGGTTAAAATTTAATCAGTTTTTTTTTTTTAATTTTTTTTTTTAGGCCTGTACATCTTTTGTATGGATCTTCCCAGTCTGAGTGTGGCCAAAGTTTGTTAAACAAGAAATAATAGCCAAGGCTTTTTAATTCTGAAAATAAGCAAAAGATGCTTTCAATGGCTCTGCAACATTCAAGAAACTAATTGCCCAGATCTCAACAAAGGTAGATAATTCTTTAATAATTTCTGCTCTTTTCTTAGAAACCTAAATTGGCAACTATACGCCAAGTAGTGAATCTTAACATCGATTTAGACTTATGAATTACATTATGGCTTTTTCCGAAAAGTTGATCCAGCCCCAGACAGTGAAGAGAGGTAGAAGAAGAGAGGGAGGCTAAGAATGAGAATAAATCAACTGGCATAATGATGGCGATTTTGTATAAAAAAATTTATAAAAACTTAGTGAAGAGTCAACTGCTGCCACTGTCACTCTCGGCCAAACAAGAGTTATGTTATGAAAAGTACCAGACTAAAGAGTCTAATGCTAATTTTATTTGTTTTATCTACTCTTCTCCCATAAATATGTACACAATTAAAGACTATAGTGGAACCCAGATAAACAACCATCTAAGATGGAAACTGTCCGCCAAGAAATAAATTAGATAAGTCCCTGGTTGTCCACAAACTATAGTAACAATCACACAACTTCTTAAATTCCAAATATAGTAATTTATAAATTAGGAGAATGGAGGTTGAGAAAAAGGAGAGTTATAGTCGATGGTGAACAAGAGAAGTTATTTTTGGAGCACAGCCTTGCAAAAGATGAACTTGAGTCTAAAACACCAAGACCTTGGAACTGAATTCCTAGGGAGCTGGGAAGAGAGTTGAGGGATGGAGTCAGATTAGAACATCCTCTAGGTGCTGCTGTGGCCTGGCTAAGGCAATCTCATATCTTGGAGGTGGGGATAGTGAGCTTTCTGAAGGGAAGCGGCTTTTCCTCTCTCAATTAAACATAGTGAATAATTGCTCACATATGCTTTATTCTATCACAAGAATTCAAGTCATCTGTATGTATGTGGCCCTACTATATCCCATGCTGTCCCATTTCAAGATAAGACCAGGTGATTCTGCTAATACGGGGAGGGATAATAATGATAATGCTCAGCTCTCAGCACAGTGGGAGGCGGGCTAGTGGGGTGGGATGGTTATGGGCTTCAGAATTTTGTCTTTCTCTCAATATCTACTACTTGACCTAAGTAATTGACTTTACCTCTTTGAAGCTCATTTTCCTCATTATAAATTGAAATAATAACACTGAAGTTTCAGTGTTATTAAGAAGACTGAATTAGACAATGGTTAAAAAATGAATAGCACAGTGTATATATAACTTATTATAGAATGAAGAGTAAATGATAGTTTCTTACATACATTTATATATGTATATTAATTGTACACACAGGAGCTCTGATGATTGTTATTTGTCTGTCAGGTTTTGAGTCCTGCTGATTCTACTACTTCCTTGGTTCCAAATCCTTGATTCCTACTTCATTCCAGTTCTGGACTCACTTGTCATTCATGCTCACTGGAAAGCCTAGTGACTAATTCCTGGCTTCACTCTGTGATTCCACTCTTTGCTTCTAAGGTTACACTTGACAAAACTCTGAAAAACTCTGATAGTAAAATAACAACAAAATTAATTTCTGACACTTACTTGATGCTTAATATACCAGGAAGTGTTCTAAAGTTTAGATATTAAGCCTCAAGACAAATATATAAGCTAGGTACCATTTTACCTCCATTTAACAAATGAAAAAACTAAATTACAGAAAAATGAAGCAACGTCTCTAAGGTCAAGTGAGCAAGAATTGGAACCGAGGAAGTTGAGCTCCAGAAGTTTGTTTTTAAAACTAGAGCTAAAATGAAAATTAAAGCTGGTCTGCAGTGGTTAGATAAGTGGCATTCGTTGATGACTCAGTGTGTACTACCCATTAAATTAAATGCTTGATATATTTTACGCATTTAAATCTTCACAATGACCCTGTAAAGTGGGTGACGTTACTAACTTTATTTTCAGATGAGAAAATGGAAGCTGGGATATGTTCAGTGATTTATTCCAAGTCCATCTGACTTCAGACCTGCTTAACTGAAATTGTAGCACTCCCTACAAACGCATACATCATCTAAGTTGTCCTCTAGGAAAAGTCCTCAAATGTTAACATCCAGAAATCGAGTAAATATTTCATATTCAAAGACCGTCATCTCAGACTCTAATCATTCCCCAGTCTGGCTGAACCAAACAAATAACCAAAACAAATACAAGGCATCCAAATTGGAAAGGAAGAATTAAAATAGTTTCTATTTATAGGTGACATGATATTATATATAGAAAATCCTAAAGATTCAACCAAAAAAAAAAAAAATCTACTTCTATATGCTAATGACAAGCTATAAGAACAGATTAAGAAAACAACCCCATTTACATTTGCATCAAATAATAAAATACTTAGGAATAAATTAATTAATGAGGTAAAAGATCTTTACATTGAAAACCATAAAACACTAAAGAAAAAATTGAAGATGCTAATAAATGGAAAGATAATCCACATTTGTGGATTAGAAGAATTAACATTGCTAAAATGTCTATATTCAAAGTAATATACAGCTTCAAAACAATCCCTACCAAAATTCCAATGGCATTTTTTACAGAAATAGGAAAACAATTCTAAAATTTGTATGGAACCACAAAAGACCTGAAATAGCCAAACACATCTTGAGAAAGAAGAATAAAGCTAGAGACATCATACTTCTTGATTTCAAACTATATTACGAAGCTATAGTAATGAAAACAATATTGTATTAGAATAAAAACAGACACACGGATCAATGGAACAGAATAGAGAACCAGAAATAAATCCATATCTGGTCAACTAATTTTGATAAAGGATCTAAGAATATACAATGGGGAAAGAATAGTCTCTTCAATAAACGGTGTTGGGAAGAATGGATATCCACATGCAAAATAATGAAACCAGATTCCTCTCTTACACTGTATGCAAAAATCAACTCGAAATAGATTATGGATTGAATATAAGACCCAAAACCATAAAACTCCTGGAAGAAAACACAAGGGGTAAGCTCCTTGACATTGGTCTTGGCAATGCTTTTTTTGAATGCAAAAGCAACAAAAGCAAAAAGGAAACAAAAACAAAAATAAACAAGTTAAAACTAAACTTAAGAAGATTTTGCACAGCAAAGTAAACCATCAGCAAAATGAAAAGACAACCTATAAAATGAAAGGTAACATTTACAGACCACATATTTGATAAGGGGTTAATAAAACAAAACCAGAATAACCCAATTTAAAAGTGGGCAGAGAATCTGAATAGGCCTTTTTCTTTATATAAGTGAAACCACGTAGTTTATATATTTTGGTCTCTTTAGCCAACATTATGTTTGTGATTCATTCATGTTATTGTACATTGTGGTTCATTCATTTCTATATCTGTATCTATTCTATTGTATGAATAATACCATAATTTATTTATCAGTTCTACTGTTGATATACTTTCGGATTGTTTCCAGATTTTGGCTATTATGAAAAGTGCCACAATGAACATATTTTCACATACCTTTTGGTATGGAAAATCTATGCATTTCAGTCAGGTATCAGTTAAGTTCTTTTCAAAACCTTGTTAAGTATCTTTCTTTTAGAATGCTGATGTGCTTTTTGGAACAATATTGCCAGAGATTCTCAAAGGTGCTTTTATTTCTTCATGCATCTGGAGAAAGCTCAAGGAGTCTGTATCACATAAGTTGTGGCTGAGGTTCAAACAGCAAGAGGTCCCCATTAGCCCACTAATCTTCATATATTTACCAGAAACAGTCATCACAGTGTGAAAGTTTCCAGAGAGAAAGCCCAATTTTTTTGGTGTTGCATGCCACAAGGATCAGGGGCTATTATGAAGTGCTAATGATTGTTGGTCTTTAATCATGTGAATTTAGTGATAACAGGGTTGCCATTTTGGGATTGTTCTGCTTAGATTTAGCATTATCCAGACCTCCCTGGCTATCTTCCAGAGTTCTAATGGTTTTGCTCCTGCTTCTGTACAAGCCTGGAGTTTTAAAATTCTCAGGAATCACTCTCTTATGGGCTCCTTTTTTGCCAGTTGCTAGGCTCTCTCTCCCACCCACCCTACTCCATTCACCTATTTCACTGCCAAGAAAAGGAAAGTGTGAAATTCTACCCAGCTGGAGTTTTTCTAACTACACATATCAGATGTCATTAGATGGGGAAATAAGTCCTTGGGGGCCTACAAGTCTATAGAAAATTCCTAGTCTGGTTTTCAGGCCTCTCCACAATTTGGCTCCCACATAATTTTCAATATCATTTCCTATTGGTTCCAATATGCCCTTTGCTGATACAGTCCTACTTTCCTCACCGCTTCCCATCCACTGAAGGCACATTCCCACCTCCGTGGTTTCTTCATACTACTTCTCCTTCCTAGCAACGCTTACCATATCCCTCCTCCTATTCTGTTTAAATATTCCACCTTGATTTTATATATTCTCCCTATTCTTAAGGCACTCTGCTAGATGTTTGGGATAAAAATGAGTAAAACATAGACCTACTTTTGGGACACTTATTTTGATGGGAGATCAGGAGCAAGATAAAGGTAACCTCTGTGATTGGTAAAGGGAAACACCTAGGTAGTACTAGGATGCTTGCTGTGCATCTGTCTAGATTGGAGCCAATCAGAAAGTTCTGGTCAACAGGATCAACTACATAATTTGGAGGGTGCTGTGTAAAATAAAAATGTGGGGCTTATTTTAAAATTATTAAAAATTTAAAGATGATGACAACAAGAGCATTAAACCGAGCAGAGGACCCTATATGACTGCCCAAGTTGCTCATGAAGCCGTGCCATTGTGAGAGACTAATTCGGGAAGCTGAAATTGATAGAATACCTATTGTGTCTGCCTGTCTCGAGAGGATATTTAGACAATCCATCAAGATTAGGACTGAATTTGTGATGAATAAATAGAAAACTAAGCAAACAACGACAACATAAGACAACTAATTTCTTTTAGGAAAAGGAAGTTAGATAGAAAAAGAAAATTGTTTATTTTCATGGCTCAGCTGTGAATACTGTTTGCATAGTATATTAGTCAGGGTTCTCCAGAGAAACAGAACCAGTAGGGGGTGTATGTGTGGGTGGGTGGGTGGGTATGTGTGTGTGTGTTGTGTATGTGTGTGTACGCACATACACAGAGACAGAGCTTAATTTTAAGGAACTGGCTTACACAATTGTGGGGCTTGGCAAGTCCAAAATATGTAGAGTAGGCCAGCAGGCTGGAGACCCAAGAAAGAGTTGATGCAGCAGCTTGAGTCCAAAGACAGAGGCAGAATTTCTTCTTTCTTGGGGGATGTCAGTCTTTTTTCTATTAAGCTTTTTAACTGATTGGGTTAGGTTCACCCACATTATGGAGGGCAATCTGTTTCACTCAAAGTCTGGTAATTTAAATATTAATATCACCTGAAAAAATACCTTCATAGTGATATTTAGACTTGTGTTTGACCAAATATTTGGGCACTGTACCCTAGCCAAGTTGACACATAAACTTTACTACCACACATAGTCATAATAAACATTAAATACTGATCTAACCAAAGTTATGACAAGTTATTGGAAGGATGGAGAGGACAGGAAGTGTTCCTGTGCATCTAGCGATGGAGCTGGGAGAGAAGGAAAGCAAAAACCTCATCTTCCACACAACACAGGCAGAAACCAAGGAGTAACGACAAAAAAAAAACAAATCAAGAGGAGGCAAAACGGCCATGTTTTTTAGAGAAAGGGAAGTGATGTCAATATAATCAGCTAAAAGAGGTAAAAGTGTTGTCTCTGGAGAAGGGGCAAGGGGTAGGAGAGTGAGGGAAAGTGCTGTTTTATATGCCATGTAGATCAATTTGGCTTTTTAAAGTATGTGTGTGTATAACTTTGATTTAAAAATATAGTAAACACTTTAAGAAAAGAAAAAGAAGAAAACATCCACAAGGGAAAAAATAACGAGTCCAATATAACACAAGAGAAACCAATGAGGTGTTGGCATAGAGTGAGGCTTATGTTATGAGAATAAAGAAAGGTCCACTGAGGACTGACTGAGGGAAGTTTCCTTAAAGAAGGGCTCACTTAAGCAGAGTAAGAATTTGCATGAAGAACAAACACACTTGGGAAAAGCGTTCCAAGCAGATGTCTTATATGCAGGGCCTACTTCACATACTTTGCTTCTACATGGAAACTTAATGAGAGCCCCGCTCAAGTTTCGTCTCATCCTCTGCATCTTTCTACATCATCCTAAAAGCAGATACTTTCTTCTTCTGAACTCTTACAGCATATGAAGTTCACCTGACATCCACTGGATTGTTTAGTAAGTGGATCTTCTTTCTCTGACAAGATCCCAAGTGCTTTAGGGTCAGGATCCTGTCTGATATTAATAATATCCATACATCATTTATTGACCATCTACTCTTGTCTGGTCCTGGGCTAAATGTTCTAAGTACATTTTACTTTAATCTAACAGTTGCCCTATAAGTGCAGTTTTGTAAATTATCTCTGCTTTTTGGAAAAAGGAAACCAAAGCTTAGAGAGTTTACTTGACATGCTGTCTAGGAAGTGGTAGAGACAAGATGCAGAATCAGATCTTTCTGACTCCAAAGCCCATGCTTTAAATGCCCATGCCATATTCCTTCCCACTTCTTCAAACTGCTTGTTTTATTGCATGTGCATAAGATAACATCAAGCACATAGTAGGTGTATAGAAAACGGTAGTTGTTTAAGATAGAGAGGGACAGAGGGAGAACAGCCATTTGGAAGGTATCTTGCTGCCCCCTTGCAGAAATACGTGGAGTCAAATTTCCATAAACCAACTAAGCTGTCATGGCGACAGAACATAACTCCTCTGACCTTACATGTGCATCTAATGACAGCTCACTGTGTGTAAACAGATGTCAGGTTTAAATCAATCTTGCTTCCTGACACCTTACTTAAAAACAGTAATTATGTGCTCATTTTGAATATGCACCCTAGGTAAATTATTTATCTCCACCCTCCTCCCCAAGTTTTAATTTTTTAATATCAATTAAGGTTTGTTTTTTTGTTTTTTTTTTTTAAGGAACTCACAGAGGGAGACACACACAATGAAGCCAAAATAAAAGAGTGAGCCTCTGCAGAGTGGACAAGAGGAGAGCATCATGAGGCAACAGGAATCATGGTGACAGAGCAGAGAGATGTGAAAAACAGGTCATCAAAAACACAGGCAAGCACAAGGGTCATGGTAAGAGGACAAGGACTGACCCTGCCAGTCCAGGACACCCAGGCTTGGTCAGATGCAGACATAGGGGTAACTCCAGCAGAAACAGATACTGTGAGGAGAACTCATGAACAAGTTGCTCAGTAATGCTTTGATCTCTGCATACTTAGAGGTTCTGGACCTGCCAATTGGAGACTCCTCAGTAGCCCATGCCGGAGACAGGGGTCAGCCTCCTAATGATAATGATGCCTTCTCCTCCGCCACCCACCAGAAGATGCCAGTACAGGAGGAGGGTCATCCCCTCAACTCCTGGAAGGGAACAAGGGCTTTTGATTCAGATCTGGGTTCGAATCTCAGTTCTTATTAGCTATATGATCTCAGGCAGACACTTAAGCTCTCTGAACTATGAAAAATTAATCATAGAGCCTGAGAGGCTGTTCTTTAATTAAATGCTGTTTAACTTTAAGCAAGTTGCTTAACATTTCTAAACTTTAGTTTCTTGAGCTATAAAATTGATATACTAATTTTTCCTATTTCACAGAAATGTTGCATAATATAAACATAAGGCATGTAAATTTCTTACATATGGTCTACTACCAATGACAAAATAGTAATTTTCACTTTTCAGGATTTGATGAGTATTAAATTAGACAAGAATATATTCAAAGCACTTTGCTCAATAAATGCCAGCTTCCTTCTCCTTTCTCTAGATGGATTATTGTTTAATCATGAATCTGAGGTGCCCACTTTGAGCTCTGTAAGATGGGTTGAGAGGAAGAGTACCTTGGCCATCAGTGTTTTATACTTGGAAAAGAGAGTCAAATGGAAGGAAGGGATTCTAACAGACAGAAATGCAATGGGACAGACTGATCAACAGTGGGATGAGATAGGTCTTAATGAGACCAAAGGGATATGTCTAACCTGAAGACTAAAAATCACAGGATATGAAGAGATGGCGATCCAGTTGTACCTGAATTACACTGGAATTTCCCACCTCTTCCGTTTGCTCCAGTGGTTTCCATATAGCAAATGTGACTCCATCTCTGCCTTCCCAAATTCCATCAATCCAAACTGGATGGTGGGAGGGTCTCCTGCTACCTCGACCACACTTAAGTCACAAAAAGACTAAACCACGAGATGCGCAGGTCCCTCAAGAAGCAACCTCTTCTCTCACCTCCGCCTGACCCTGTGCATTACCCAGCACCAACTCCTAGGTTCCAGCATTGGCATCTCGGGTCTAAACTACTTGCCAGAACCTAAACCACCTTTCTCTGTTTTGGTTTGTGCTGCTCCCCACCTTCCTGGCTTCAGACCCAGTTACCTGTTCCCACTTTTAGTCCTAGTTCATTTTCCAGATTAGGCCTGGGCCCTGGTTCAGGGCCTACACCTTGGCTTCTCCAACCTAGACAATTCCAAGGCTCCCCTCTCTCCACTGTTACAAGTTGCCTTAGATAGGAACCCTTCTTGTCTTTGCTAGGGTTTTGTATCCTCTTTTCAGCATCCCATGGTCTCACAACCTCCAGCGCCAAGGGTGAGCCCTCCCTGCGCATCGGATTCATCTCAAATTCTAAACTGCCTCTGGATGACAGATGGGAGATGCTGCTCATCTGCTCCTCAGAGCAACACAGCTATTCTCTAAGGTCCAGGATTTTTTCGTTGTTGTTGTGTATTTGCTTTGTTTTGTTTTATTTACTCGAAGAGAGAAGCCCTGAGACATTATTTTAACCAAAAAAGTTATTGTAGAAACCCAAAGAAATTAAATATAGGCATTGGCAATAGAGGACTCAACCTGAGACCCCAATATGTCTGATCTGGAAGTGCTCAGGTCCATCTTTCTAATCTCCTCGTTGTATAGAAATGGGTGGTCACTTGGCCAAGGTAACCCAGAGTGCTGTGGGGTACAGCTAGGACTACAACTCTGAACCCCTATTTCTGGCCCATTACTTATCTCATCACATGTATACATTTCTACCTCATAGGTTTTAAACAAATGGACACATCTATTAGCCTCTAATAGCAAACCGGGGTCCCCTGAGAGTGTATATGGCACTCATCAGGAATCTCTGCTGGTTTGCAGACTGCTCCTTGCTCCAATCCAGGTCCATCCATCTCTCATTGGTAATCTACTTGGCCCTTTAAATTAGAATTTTATTCTTTGCTTTGAATCCTTCCCCAGTACTCTATAGTAGTTTCTCTCCGGCTCTCCTCGGGCTCTCTGGGACTCGAGTCTGAGCCCACCTGCTCCCTCAGGACAGAAAGGGAACATTTTGATACATCTTAAAATGATACTCCACAAGTGTTTGTCTAATAGCTCCTTGAGCCCTAGGCTAATGGCAACAGCGGTAATCCTGAGCAGGAAGAGAGGGTGGTGCCCAGAGCCACACTTAATTTGAATCTGTAGATGTTGAGATATGGAAAATGTTCTCGTCAGTGTCAAGAAGCTGTGGCTTTCCCTTACATTCTACTCTTCCTTCACTCCCTTTAAATGCTTCTAAATAGCCAGGACTAGGGTCCTGCTTAAAGAATCTTCAGTAAAATGGGAGTTGCTCTGCAGATGCCTACAGAGAGATGAGGTATCCAGGACACAAGCATGGATGCCTTCCAGGTACTGAAGGGACAGCTTTTTTAATACTCCCCTCTAATACTTTGATGGAGAGACTCAGCCAGAGCCAGCTTCTCCATTCTGCAATGAGAAGGCCATTATCACTTCATAAGCTTTCTCTCAGTGCTTCCCTGAAACCGCTGCCTGAATGCTTTACTTTGACCAGGCAAACCTAGCTCTCACCTTCCCACATTCTTGGACAAAAATGAAAGAGAAGCTGCTAAAAATGTTCTGAGAGTCAGGCAACTGATACCTGCTATGGGAACCGTTTTCTTTCTCCCCAACAACACAGGACTGCAACATCATGGCCTGGGACTTTCCTCTGAAGGCCACCCTGTGGCCTGGGAGGAAAAAGCACAGTGGTCTCTATTGTTCTTCTCTGGCAAAGAAAGTTCCTGATGAAGTGCATGAGGTCACGGCTGCAGAGACAAGGTATCTCTTAGGGTTTTTGCTCCAGTTCACTTTTGCTTTCAGAAAAGGCTACCTTAAAGATTTTGCAGATATCAAAGAATCTCCAGACCAGGGCAAACACAGATATGCACACAGTAGC
The DNA here is from genome assembly GCF_000325575.1 of Pteropus alecto. NCBI lineage: Eukaryota > Metazoa > Chordata > Mammalia > Chiroptera > Pteropodidae > Pteropus > Pteropus alecto. The sequence continues at coordinate 2,134,609 of NW_006430061.1, forward strand.
ATCCTCTTCCTGTCTTCTGCCACATCTCTGATTTATTTAGGAGAGCTACCACTACAAGAAGTATTCAGCTGAGCCTGGAAATGCCAAAACAGAAAGCCCAGTTTTCCCTGGTTGCAGCACCCCAGTACCTCAGACAGTGGGAACCTCAAAGCCTGCCCTTGACCCCATGGCTGATCCTCCAAGAGAGCTTCAAATGCTAATAACTAAGACAGAGCCAGTAACTTTTTGCCTTCATTCATTCATTCATTCATCTGCCATCTGCGTATGGGTCCCTTGGCACTGAACATGCAATGGTGAGCAAAGTATCCCCCTCCTCATGGACCTTGTAGTCAACACTATTAAATAATCACACAAATAAATTGTTTAAAATCATCACCGTGCTAAGTATCATAAAGTTGTGCTGTGAAAGGATAAAATTTGTCTATTATTGAGGCCATAGGGTCCATTCCCCCCACTACCCCTGCCGCAATTGACCTGCAATTGACTGGTAAGATTTTACTCAATTCTATCATTTAGCAGATCGAAAATGTACGACCTCTTCCTCAGGCCCCTCTCTACTCAGAGATGGTGATTACCTGTCCTGTGGGCCATCGCTACCCCTGTCCAGGGGCATGGCGGACAATGCCAGGTGATCACCACACTATCACCTACTGAGCCCCATAGGTAGCTCAAAACAGGGCTACAAATAGCCAGCACTAGCACCGATCAAGTGAAGTGGACATATCAGGTGCAACTACCGACCATCCAGTGATCTATAACATTAACTCCAATCTTTGGCTGTACATTCTAATTACTTGAGATGATTTAAAAAATAAAAATAAAACACCCTAGGCCCACGTTGGTCAATTAAAGCAGACTCTTCCGGGATAGGATCCAGGGATCATTGTTTTCTCAAATCTTCCTAGGTAATTCTAATGCACAGCCAGTGCTGAGAACATTTGAATGCTGTTTCCATCACCAATGCAGTTTCAATGAGGTGATTCACATCCCAAAGGCCCTGGTCCTCCAATTGCATTACTAACCACTGGTTCTAAGTCATAAAAGCATAGGCCCAGAAGTTGGAGTTATGAAGGGTGATAAAGATACAGCACAAGATTTACTTAACAAAAACTTTTTAGATATAGAGGTATTATTTTAAGAAAGAGCACAGTGTTCATAGCATTTAAGAGTTGCCTCATATTTGATATTTAGATATTACCTAAAGTCATATCAGACCCTCATTTCTAAGTTGTAGAAGATGAGGTCCAAAGAGTCTGGAATTTACATTGCTAATGAGTGGCTGACAAGGAACAAAGCTAGGTCCTCTGGTCTCTCATGCCAGTGGCAAAACTTGGACATACCAGTACTCACTGACCACTAACCTCAGCTTAAACCAGCCTTTCCTTACCTACACACCTATATACGTACATATGTACATACACACTTACCTACCTATGTATATCCCTACTTACCTACCTATCTACTTACCTTCCTTCCAACCCCATGATGCATCCCACAGCGTAGGCCCTACCTTTGGGTTATTCAGTCTGGCCTTTGATGGCTTCTCAAAGAGCAGGTGTTTCTTGCCTTATAAACACTTGTGTTCATTGGCAACTGTTCTTTGTATGCTCTCACTCACTCCTGGCCTACCAACTGCTCAGCTGCTGGGAATGCCTTTCTCCCCAAATATGGACTCTTCCCAGTGACTTAAATTCCACAGCCTCTGTTTCCCTCCTCAGGGAGAAAATGATAGGTCTTCCTTTACATCTTACTTCACATACCACACATTTCTAAAGGGGTCAGGTCATCCTTCTTCTAAATATTTTATGATTTACAGTTAAAACAGTATATGGTTTGGATTATGCCTAATCTTTTTTATAAGTAGTTTTTCCTAAAAAATTCAAAACCTCACAAGGATAAGGTGTGTATCCAGGGGGTTTGTTCTGTTGGTGGGACATGGAAGTGAGGCAGAGGAGTGACAAGTGTCAGCTGAGATCATAAACGGGCAAGAATAATTTGTCAGGTTTGAAGGCTGTAATTCTACCTTTTAGATTTTTGTCACCTCAACTTCTTACTTCCTCACACTGGCCTCACCAGCAGCCTCGTGATTTGCCACCATCATCTCCTTGGTCATCCCACCACCTTGAGTCTTGCCATCTGTCCTGCATACAGCTATCAGAATACTGTCCCTATAGCAGAACTGTGCTTAAAAATGTGATTGGCAAAGGCATACTTTCTCAAGCAAAAAAAAAAATTATTGTGCAATCCTACACTTTGCCTTGTATGGCAAAGTTGGAACCATGAGTCAGGCCTCTGAGGTGGGTAGGCTTGAGAAGCAACCTCAAAGGACTCCTACAGAATGACCAGCCTAAGGCCCAGCCACAGACACATGTGAGTACTAGTAAATATATCCATGGTCTTGGGGACAATGAGGGTTTATGTAAGAAGGAGCTCTCCATTGCTGCTCTCAGATTCAGCAGGCAGGCCTAGTCTCTTTTCCTTCTCTCAGGCCCTTATGTAAGTTAAGTCTAAATGCAAATGGTGGCCCCAGATACATGGCACCTCTATATAAGACACAACCTGAACACAATACATGGTGGCCCTGGTCTATGGCTTCCTACTACCTTCTAAATAGAGTCTCATTTCCAAGTAAGACCATTCTCACATGGCCCACCTACTTGGTCCTCCCTTCATGTACCTTCTGTTCCAGTCAATCTGAATTTCCAGTCTGTCTACCTCTCCAGAATTTTCCTCCAGCACACCCTGCTCAAGTTGTCCCTTCTGCATGATACATCCATGTCCTAGTCTTCATATGCCCTAAAACCTCCTGTTTCAATGCCACTGCAGCTGGAAGGGGCCCTTGACCTCTCTGAACTCACTCAGCATTTACTCCTACAGTACTGATTCAGCCTTTCTGGTATTCAAGATATATTCTCCTTAACTCTTGAACTGCCTTGAGCTTCTTGAAAACAGATTTCATGTCTTATCCAAACTTATAACTCCCAAAGTCTCATGATCAGACCATGAACTGTCAAGACAATTAATTTAGCCTTACCCTCTGTTCTATAAACTCTCACCTGACCTCCACATTCTGACTTTGCTGATGCCTTATCATTCTCTCCACCCTCTGACATGCTCTGTGCTCTGATGTTACACCTGCCCTCTAACTCTGGTAAGTTCTCTATCCTCTGATTTTTTTTCTGTGAGTTCTAAGCAGCCCCCATTCTCAAGTGTCCTCTATCCTCACTTGTACAGATATAGAGCTAGGAGATCTGGGTCCTAGGCTGGTTCTGTTGTGCTCAAGCCACATGGCCCTGAGCAAGTCACTTAACCTCCATTAACCTTCATTGTCTTCATCTATAAAAAGAGCAAGTTAACCCAGATAATCTCTAAAGTCTTTCTCAACGCATCATTTTCTGGCTCTCAAATCCAAATGGTATATGTGTCAATCCTCTCTATACACACATTTACACTATCATTATATTTATATTAAAGGGGGCAGCCAACATAATACAAGCAGCAGTTCTAATAGATCCCAGTGATTTTTCTGACCTCCCTGTTCCAACGGGCCCTTTCCTCAGGGAGTGCTTGTTTTTTGCGCAGTCTTTGAACCTCTCACAGGCCTGCTCATTATTTTGTTGTCTGAAGAGGCAGACCGTTTCTGTGATTAATTAAGCAAAAGGCCTTGGTGCTGATTGTGCAAGAACCATCAGATAATCATGCCTTTGGGGTACTCGCCAGACCTGGAGAGCGGTCGGGCTGGGGTCCTTAGAGGGTTGATTAACTCAGGGAATCTCTGGCCTGCCCTAGACACATGGCCGCCGGAGACACCATCACACTTTATAGAAAGTCAAAGGCTTGCCTTGTGGGGTGTTGCAGGTATTGGAAGGTCAAGGCTACAAGGTTCCCCCACTGTGATGTGGGAACCTTTGGGACCAATGGCGGATCTTTGGGAGTGTTGAACCAGAAAACTTTAAAAAGAGGACTTTCAGTCTTTTCCTGAGGATCCTTAGAGTTCTACAGAGTCGTCTCAGAAGCAGCTTGGATTTGGGGAAGTAGATGAGAGCAAGTAGCCCTCCTCTGCATGGAGTAGCCCTCTACCCCAATTCAGCTCAGCTTTGACATGTGTATCAGTTTCCTAAGGCTGCTGTAATAAAACACCACAATCTGAATGGCTTAAAATAGCAGAAGTATACTATCTTGCATTTCTGGAGGCTAGAAGTCTGAGATCAAAGTGTTGACCGTATTGGCCTCTTCTGGAGGCTCCGAGGGAGAATCTACCCCATGCCTCTGTCTTTGCTTCTCACGGTTGCTGACAACCCTTGGAGTTCCTCATCTTGTAGATTATCACTCCAGTCTTTGCCTCTGTCCTTACCTGGCCTTCTTCCCTGGGTATCTGTGTATCTGTACCCAATCTTCCACTTCTTTCTCTTACACAATACTATTCATTGGATTTAAGGCTCACCCTAATCCGGTATGACCTTATCATAAATGGATTACATCTGTAAAGACCTTATTTCTAAATAAGGCCACATTCACAGGTTCCAAGGGTTGGGACTCAAACATCATTTTAGGAGACACATTTAAACTCTCTACAATCTGCCTTTTACATTGAGCATCTGCATAAGATTTCATTTAACAAAAGCATTCCACATCTAAAATAAAGTTAAATCATGATTATAAAATATTGGAAGGATCATGATTGAAATCTTCCTGCTCCCAGAATTCCCAGAGCCTGGATGCTAGCCTAACCAGGGTGTTTTGGGGCAGAAAATTACACCTCTGACAACTCTCATTCTCGGGCCCTGTCCCAAACTTTGGCCTGATGTATAAGTCAGTGTTCAGTCAGAGAAGCAGAACCTCGTGGGAGCCAGTTCAGCTCTCTGTAAGGCTGTCCTCTTCGGGGCTGATCTGGAGCTTGAACACTATGGGGCAGACAGGAAGGGAAGATGGATGTAAAGTAGGGGAGGGCAAGAACAAACAAGAACTCACGAGCACAAGCTGGAGCCCATGAGGGCCGACCAGAACCCGTACAGTTTTTGTGACCTCTGATCTTGTTGTCGTGAGTGTCCTACAGAAGCCAGAGCCTTTAGTCATAGGACTAAACCCTTACATCTAGTCCAGGAGTCTGAGAAGCTGGAGGATCCAGAGAAGGTAGAACAGTAGTAGTCCTGGCTTTGCCTCACACTCAGGAGGTGAGCTAGCAGAAAAGTGACAGTAGATATGAGCTACAAACTGGTTGCTTCCCCACAAGAATTTCTCTGGTGGTCCACCCTAACTGGAAACAAAGGAAAACAAATTCTGGAGAATGCAGTTCAGCCTAGCCAAGTAGGCACATTACGAAGCTGCCAGATCTAATTAAAGTCTCCCTCTGTCAGCTCCTTCGCACTCTCTGTCCCTCTCTCACCAGACTGTGAATTCAAGACCAGAGACCAGGTCTAACTCACATCCTTCACGCCATGTTGTGCACAGTACCCAGGATTCAGTATTAGGTGCTCACCAAATGGTAACTGAATTGCATAGACTGAACCGTGAAGATAAGGACCTCTAAGACGACTCCCAAAATAATTCTGGCACTTCAGCTAGACTCAATAAACATCTACTGAGCACTTACTTTGTTCTAGGAACTGCTATCATAAACATTACCTCTGATTCGATGGAAATGCTAAAAGGAAAGTATGTGCATCTCTCTTTTCAGATAAAGAAATAAAGCTTCAGAAAAGTTAAGTCACTTGTTTGAGGCCACATATTTAGACAAAGGCAGACTTAGATTTAAATTCAAATCTCCTGAAGCCATATCCACTTCAGGCTCACAATTGGCTAAGGAACCTATGCCTTCAGCCTTGCTTTCAGACAATATTAAAAATATCAGTAGTGTAACTCATAGAAGAGAAAATCTAATTTGACTTTGAAAGGCTGGACCCAGCTCTCAGCAGTGTTCTCAGCGGAGAAAGTAGAAAGTGCCATGCCAGAGGCAATTAACCCTGAGTAAAAGAAACCTTTAGCAAACCAAACCCGCCACACACTAGAGCAGAAGTGCCTGTTTCCAAGAGAAAATGATGAACTTGCAAATAAGTTCCTGCCACTCTTCCAAGCTCCTCAGACCTGGCTATGACCCTCCCTGAAGCAATCTGTTGACTAAATTAATAAGAGGAGCTGTCAAGAGGACTTCACCAGAGAGAGATGACAAGCAGCCAAGGGAGGGTGAGAAAAATGTAGAGGAAAAGATGGGAAAAAAGAGCCAGGGAACATGGAAGGCATCCAGGTGTGAAGTCTGGATTAGATTCAAGAACGAGAAAGAAGACTGGCCATCAGGAGCTGAATGAGTTGAGTGGGCTAAATAGGGTGGGGTCTGAAATATCAATTCCAAAAATCATACTTCCTATCTTTCTCAGCAGAAGAATGAGGTAGAGGGTTCTCAGGAAGTTTGGGCTCTGAAAGTTTCTGTGGAAGTAACAGGTCTAAATTTTAAAATAAGTTCAGTTAGGAGAAAATGATAAAGTAGAAGGAAAAACAAGGAGGGCTCGCGAGGATGATAAAATCATGTATTAGAAAAGTTTCTTGGGCAAGGCAAATCAAGAAATAAAAGTAGAACATGCAAATAAATAGATAAGAAATGAAACAGGAAAACTAGCTAACTATAAGGAAAAGAAACGAGGTTAAAATGGTTCCAGCCTTTTTCGATCCTGTTTGCAGAGGCATCTTTGGACACTAATCTCAGGAGTTTCTCAGCCCTTCTGAGCCTCTGCATAAGATTCTGAAACTATGTCCATTTCTCATGTGTCCAATGGGGCACAAGAGAACCCCCGCCCGAGCCTCCTGCATTCCACAAGCAAAGCAGAGGGAGCCAGGAACGGCCTGCACTTACCTGCCTCCTATCTCCCACTAATCCACTGCAAGATCACCCCCACACTACAGAGAAAGGTGTCACCATGTGGAGGACTTTTCTGAAGCCTCTTAGAAGGTGTACCTTCTAAGGACAGAGAAAAGCGATGCTTGTGCTGATGTCCTCAGGAACAAAACTGGGTGTTTCTATGTCTCCTTTCTCCACTTTGCGGTTGGGTATTTTAAGGGCTGAATAGGGCAATGAGAAATTCAGAAACTTTTCTTCTTCCTTCTTTATTCCCACAAAGCTTTCAGGATGCAAAGAGGAGCTTTTCCTCTTTTTCTTCCTCTCAGGTCAAGCTCTCCCCTAGATAAACTATGATCTAGTCCACTAGGCCCCCCCTTTTCATATATTAGAGGAACAGATACAGGAAGTGAGGAAATTTTTTTGTCATTATAATTGCTATACTTCTATTCTGTTTTCATGTAGCATGTCAGAAGACAAATATTAACTCTGAATGCCTGCTGTTGTAAGAATACCAACCACGTCATTTCATCTCCTTCCTGAAAACTAGAAAAATGCCTCAGGTATACTTGAGGAAAACAATGCTATACATGGGAATGTAAAAGAAAAAGAAAAAGACATTCATGTTTTCAAATAAGGCTAAATCTATTTAAGTTAGAATGTAACTAATCATTGACTTGTGGAAACCAACATTTTTACAGTGATTCTTCTCATTTAAAACCTTCTCCATTTATTTGGGGTTTTTGTTCACCCCCCTTGAGAAATTCTAAGTTCTTTTTAATAAAAGAAATTTATTTTAAATAAAGGAAATTATTGTTTCCTGTACCCTGCTCTTTTCTTCTATATTTAATTTCCTTTTTCCTGAAATTCATTCTTTATTAGATCTTTCACCGGGAGTGTCCATGGGTGTTAAAATCTGTTTTTATTTTTCCTGAGGATAAAAGCTTTCTTTAGAATAGTAATTTCAACGTGCACAGAATTCTATGTTGATGCATAATTTTCCTCAATATTTTGAAAACGGTATTTCACTATCTTCTGGTCTCTACTTTTGTAGTTGAAAGGTTTGATGTTCAAATTATCATATATTTATGTTCATAGTCTTTCTTCCTAATTACTTTTAACATCTTCTTGATTTTGCTGGTCCATTGTTTTATTACCATGTGGCTAGGGGATTTATTTCTACTTATTTCGATCAAAACTTTTTTAAACCCAAGGTTTCATGCCTTTCATCAATTCTGGAAAACGTTTGCTATTATCTCTTTTGACTTGGCCATTCCACATTCTCTTTCTCTTTCTAAAAGACCTATTAGTTGCCTGTTGTGTTTTTAAATTATATATCTTAAACATTCATTTGTATTTTCCATTTTTTCTCTTAGAATATCTTACCCAGATTTATCATCCCACCCACTAATTCTCTTTTCATTAGTATCTAAGCTGCTCTTTTCATTATCAATGGGTTTTTGATGCCTATAGTCACATTTTTCATGTCAAGTTACAGTGGATATTAAAAAAACTGCCCAGTTTTTTCTTAATATTGTATTATTATTTTTTGAGTCTAACACATTTCTATCCATTTTAAGCATACTTTTTATAGTCTTTCTTCAGATTGTTTTAATTGAGTTTTTTGGGATTCTAATCATCCTGTCGTCTGCTGACTATAATTCACAGTGAACCACGCGCACACGTATGTGTGTGTATGTTACTTTGCTTTGTGAGTTCAGCATGGTCAGAGAGGTTTAAATTTACTTTTGCCAGGCATTGACAAGATACATTAACTGGGAAATAATTTCTCTATGTCATAGTTAAAGGCCTCACGGGTAGTATACAATTCAACTCCAAGCCCACACAAGGAACAAAGTCAATATTTAGATTTCTCAGGGGAGATTTTTTTCCCCCCAAGGACTCAAAGACAGCTTTCTTTGTCCTCTCAAAATGTGCTCCTTTGTTAGTAGTTTTTTTTCTAATCCACCCCTTGCAGTGAGGGAGGCGTCCTTCAAGGGTCTCTGCTTCCTACAGGATTCTCACTATCTCTACCTCACTGCACCTAGGTATCAATCCTCACTGTCTGGGACTGCTAGTATATCAAAAGCCAGCCCCCATGATGTAGAGGATCCATTGCCCTGAATTCATTCACTTACCACAGGGCAGCAACCACATCGGCTCATCCACATATCACTCTGATTTTCAGTTTCTTTGCTTTGTCTGCCTGCTGGGGATTTTTCTTTCATGAGAACTTAGCTAAAAATGTACATTTTCCCTCCTTATATTTATTTAAGCCAGCATTTCCAAGGTTTATAGCAAAAGGAGTTCTAAGTATCTTGATTTACTATCTTGCTAGAAATAGAAATCACTATTATTTTTCTTAATAAAAAAGCTTTAAACATTTCTTGCTAAATGTTTTTGTTTGTTTGCTTGTTTTTGGCATTTTTGTTGCTGTATTAAGATAATTTCTATTATTATTATTATTATTATTATTATTATTATTTACTATTTATCACTGATATGTAGAAAAAAGTACTGATTTTTATACACTGTTTAAACCATTAACATTACTAAATACAAAAACTAGCTTAAATAGGTTATCAAGTAATTACCAGGGAGATTGATGTATTTAATACAAAAATGAAAAGTGTATATATTTTTTCAATCATTACACTGTGTATTTATTATTTTTAATTTTGCATTATGTGGCTAGAGCTTGAATATTTTTAAAATATGTTTTAAGTAAATCTAATGGAAATCTTGTCTTTGTTTTGAATATAAATACTTCTGCTTTTTAAGGTTTTCCATGTTACCCATTTGAGACTGTCTTTTTAAGGATAAAATCTCTTATTCCTAGTACAGGAAGTTTAAAAGTTAAAATGGCTACTGAACCATCCTTGCATTTTCATAACAGATTTTTCTTAGTCTTGATACGTATGCCTTAAAATATGTTGCTGGATTTGATTAGTATTTTATTTTGACATTTTTACTTTTATATTATAAATTATATTGATCAGATATTTCCTTTCTTCCTCTTCTCTATTCTTCTTTTCAACCTGCCTACTGGCTTTCTTTCTTTCTTCCTGTCTTATATTTAAAGGGCTGCAAAAAAGTGGCTGAGCGGAATAAACTCAACAGTATTCATTCTACTTCCTTCTTTGTTTTTCTTTTTATCTGAGCATTTGTCTTTGAAGTTATGATTTTTAATTAGATCAATTTGGAAATGTGTGATATTTTCTACCTTCTAGAATGATTGGTTGGAATAACTTGTTTGAGAGGTAGAAAAAAATCAGAAAATTTATATTGATCCAGTGTTTTTATTGAAGCTAAAACTTTGACGATGGTTAAAATTTTTTATCCTGTTATTTTTTTCAAGTTTTTTAGTGCTTTTTGAATAAATTCTGGTGATTTATATTTTCTCAGAAATAGCAAAAGTTTTACTGTGCCTATCAAAATAATAGTTTAGATCTCAATGTATTATTCACTAATTTTTAGATGTTACATAAGCAAAGATAAAATTCCTAACCTGACCCAAGTCCACTGCTTTTTTTTAAAAATATAGTCACTATGCTGTACATTACTATTCACTTTTAATCAATTACAGTAAATGTTTCACCTTTTCTTTTTGTCTTTTTTGGAATTTTTTTTTGTATAATTTTAAACTTGGTTGACAGTTATAATTTTGTTGTACCTTAAAATCTATATAAACATAAATATACTTTTCATCCTATCTTTTCTTGAATTATTTTGATTATTAAACATAACAATCTCTATTTTTTATTTACATTTACATAACTTATATTTTATTCAACCATTTGTTTTGCTTCTTTCTGAGTCACTTATCTTTATATGAGCAGCATTCGTTTCACAATTTGAAATTTGCTCAATATAAGCATTTAACCAATTTTCATTTGTTATAATAAATGATATATATCTATTGGTTTTTAAAAATATTTTGGTCTTTTCTGTGTTCTGTTCAGTTTCATATTTTAGTATTTGAGCTGAGTTATTTTATTATTTTTTAATAGATAAATCATGGTTACCTTAATACTAAAACCTTAAATTTTCATTTCTCCAATTTTCGACATTAATAATAAATCGATGTTTATTAAGTCTCTTTATAAAGATAATAAAATTTCACATTTTTACTTTATTTTTTTTTTCACAGTTTATATATATAAAGCCACAGGGAATACACTGGGGGATGCTTAATGTTTGCAAATAAAAATCTAGCTTGAGTTTTCTAAAATTTCACATCTTTATTTTTCCTAGCCTTCTCTCTTACAATAATAAGAGCTATGTTTTACACTTAGTTAGTTACTACCTTATTTTTACAATACATGTCTATATTTATCAAGGCTAATAATATTTGAGTTTAATTTTACAACCAAATCATAAACCTGATTGCAGGTTTAAATTTAACCACTAATCCTTTCATGAAATATATTTTACATTTGTAAATACTTTGTTTTGAGTAAACTTCTGGCTGACTATAGCACAGGTCTTCAGAACAGGTTATGTGTACTTGGGGAAAATCAAGACTTTTCAAGGGCTGTATGGGTATAGGCAGTTTTAATATAATCATTTTCCAAATTTTCAAATTTCACATAAACTTTTTTCTAAAATTTATCTGCTTGAGAATTCACCTCTCAATAAGGCTTTAGATAAGTTCTCCATCCCATCACCCTTTTACACTCATCTTTAGTCATACTTTTCAAACATTTAGTATCTTCCTATAGTGCATTGCTCCATGATTTTAAACTCCTGGGCATGAAACATAGATAACTTAAAATATTTGATATCAGGGAAGCTCATTTAAACAAGAAATCATAAGCTTGCCACTTTCTGTCCATCTTATTAAGATACTTTTCCAACAAAGCTACTTTTTGCATTTAATATATTTTCAAAAGTTTTAATATATGTTTTCAAATCATGTGCATACTAATAATTATTATAAGTCAATTCAGACTAAATCTTTTAACTTTTACTTTAGAGTCATATTCCCAGAAAATAAAAAATATATATTTATGTACATCATTTTGGCCACAGAGAAAAATAATAGGGGAGTTTTATATATAATTCTTATAATCAAGAAGTTATAATAGTCAATTACTCTATGTAGGATATACTTCAAAATAGCTAACATTTTAAAAATCAATATTTACTTTTTATATCCCTTGCAACTATCATAACTTATGATGAAAAATTTCAATGACAAGTTAAAATATGTGAAGACATTTTAGACAGTAGACAATAAAAAATGAAGACCACTGAGCTTCATAAAAATACATATCTGAGAATGTATTACTTTTTCACCTACAGCAAATAACAGCTTAGCTGGACATAGAATTTCTGCCTTATAGCATGTTATCCTTTATAAGATCACAATAACTGCTCTACTACCAAATGAAGTTTAGTTTTAAAAGAGCTTTTATTGTTTAAAAATGAGAATGGTAGAGAATATAGTCAGACTTACCCCATTTTAGTGAATTCAATTTTGTTTGTTTCCTACATTGGTGTATGTAGAATGCTTTCTTTGTCTTCAAATTTCTAATTTTCAATAGGACAAATATATTAATCATTTTTAAAATTAATTTTGATGAGAGTTCTTTTCAACTTGAAAATTGAGAGTTATTTTTTAAATGTTGTATCCTTTTTATTGCTCAGACCCATTTCTTTCTGATTCCTATTTTGGAAAACCAAAATATCTATACATTAGACTTCTATCTTCTGCCTTCCACATCTACCAACTTAGAGTTTATTGTTTTAATTTCTTTATCTTACTGCTTCACATTTTAGGAGAAATTCTCGAAATTTGCCTCTACATCACTGAGTTTTCTACAGTGCTTATTTTGTTCTTTAAGACTTCTAACACAATTTAGATTTTGCCATGGCATTTTGGCATTCTTTATCTTATCCAGTTCCCTTTTGTAATTTTTCCTTTCTCTCAGTCAGCTTCATTAATTTCTCAATCTTGTATCTTATGATATTGAATTTTATTAACAACTCAAAGCAGAAAGAGAAAAACATTTACTTTTGTTTCTGCTTTTCCTCTGCCCATCCAGAGCTATGTTCTTCTTTTTTATGTTGTAGATCATTTTGAAAAGATGTTTTCTGTTACTGTTTTCTATATTCTCATTCTTAAGCGATAAAAGCTCTTTCAAAACCAGATGTTTATCAAAAGAGAAGGTGGTTGAAAGTATTCCCTTTAGATTGCCTCACTGTCAATTTGACATGGTTAGAAATTTCCTTTCCAATTATAAAATGTAGGTCTGGTAGATATAATTTTGTATGATTTGTTCAGGGATGTAGCAGCCTGGAGGCTTCAGGTGAGGGCCTAACCTGAAAGCACTCCCAGTGAGAGGAAGTGTTTCTGTACAACCTTGTGTTTGTTGGAAGATGCTGCAGGCCACCAGTCCAAACAGGGTTTCTGTTTGAATTGATCAATATTTCAGGCATCCCTGTCCTTTGGCTTTGAACTAAGGAATCCCTAGCACCTACTAGCTTTCTATATGGGAGCCTCCTGTATCTTACATGCGGATGATCTACTGTAACAAATGTGATTGCACGTGAGTGCTCCCCAACTGTCATAACATCATCCTCACAGTCAACCATCGCCATTCTAAATTAGGAGAAAGAAGTTTCTTCAGTACTCTCTTGCCAGGCCACTGTGTCACTTCCTCATGAGGAGATGCAGAGGTCAGACTTTGTGTCCTCTTTCAATCTGGCCCCAGCTACATTACATAAAGCAGTACTTTCTTAAAACTTCTGTGGATGATACTCTAGTTTCTAGGTACCCATTTTTACCTTTAAAAAAAAAAAAACAATTAAAAATATTTCTCAAACATGAAACTCAGGACTGGAAAATGGAGCATTTGGTGTCTGATTTCAAAACTCAGAAATCCTCTGTTTTAAGCATGGGTAATTGAAAGGTTAGGTGAAAAATCAGAAGAGGAAATGGTGACTGGATGAGAGCCAGGAAGCACTGCTACAACTGTGACAAAAATGAGATATGCCACATTGAAAAGAGCTACTCAGACCCCCAACCAGGACTCCAGTCCCTGCCATGTGTAAAGTGCTTTTATCTGACTTCCACATAACTGACTTACTGGATTAAGACACTCTTCAGTCCCTCAGAAAAATGTTGATTCCCTCCACACCTTAATTCCTGTAGCAAATAGGCTGCTCTCTGGGATGTTTCACACAACTGCTCTCATCACTTAGATGCACTTGTACACAAATCTATTTGCGCCAATTCTACTTATTTTTGTTTATATGCCTAATAAAATATTATGCAATTATATGCAACTATAAGAAAAGAAAATTTTGTTTCTATGAAAACTAAGTTAAGCGCTTCGGAAAACTTGGAAAAGATTGTTGCTAAGTATATATATATACGTGTGTGTGTATATATATATATATGTATGTATACATATACATACATATATATATATAGTGGCATTATAATTAGTAATCCTGGTTAAAATGGAAATAGAAACTAAAGCAGAAGAATCCTGAAGAGCCACAAACTGCTGAGTATGAACTAAGGAGTAAAAAACTAGAAAATAAAAATATATATATTTGATACATATGCATATCAAATATATGTAATGTTTGATAGATATATATATGTACATACATATACATATATATGTACATATATACATATATACATACATATACATACATACATATATATATATATATATATATATATACAGTTTTGGATTAAGAATAAGCAATACAAGGGATGAAGAAGTACAAATTAGTAGTTATAAAACAGTCACAGAGATGAAGAGTACAACATAGAGAATATGTTATTGTGATGGCTATGTATAATGCCAAATGGGTGCTAGAGTAATCGGCGGAATGTCGTAAATTATATAAATATCTAGCCATTGTGTTGTATATCTGAAACTAATATAAAATTTAAAAATATTTTCACACGCAAAAAAAAGAGTAAGCAAGACAATTCTAACAGATCGGGTAAGTTTAATAGTAAAAATCTAGAAGGATTTCTTTTTCGTATTGTTTTAAATGTATCATTAAGTTATAGATCCACTTTTAAGCATCAAAACTGGGTTTCTGGTATATAAATTAGGACTGATAAATTATGGGAATGATTTATGCGAGAAAGATGATTTCCAAATCCAGTTAAAGGAGTATACATAAAAGAAAGGCCTTGTCATTAAAACTTATGAAAATAATTGTCTTAGTCCATTCAGGCTGCTATAACAAAATAGCACAGACTGGGTGGCTTATAAACAACAGAAATTTATTCCTCACAGTGCTAGAGGCTGGACAGTGCGAGATCATGCTACCAGCAGATTTGGTGTGATGTCTGATAAGAGCCCATTTCCCGGTTCACAGATGTGTTTTTCTTGCTGTGTTCTCACATGGTGGAAACAACTAGAGACCTCTGTGGAATCTTTTATAAGGACACTAATTCAATTCATGAGGACTCCACCCTCATAACTTAAACATCTTCCAAGGCCTATCTTCTAATACCATCACCTTTGAGGGTCAGAAATTCAACTTTTGAATTTTGAGGGGATACAACTATTCAGACCATATCACTAATTTACATTTATTTTGCTGGCTATCTTATTGCAGTATACAAGAGTTCAAAGTCAACTATCTCTGTGCTGGCCTCTCTCTTATTCTCTGTTTCTGTCATTCTCCCTCTCCTTCCCCACCTTCCTTTTCTCCTCTCTCCCTCTCTGTCTTTCAGTCTTTCTGTCACTGATTCAGACTGTTACCTTTGCTCTGTATTTCTCTGGGTTTGACTTATGCATTTTCCCTTCTCACACTCCCTGCCTCAGAGCCATGAGATGATTATCCCTTATTCCAGATACTACAGAATAACTAATGAAGCATGAGTAGTAGACTGGCAATGTAACCTTTGAGAAACCGCAAACTTAGTCAAAGCCCACAGGCATCTGCTGGTGAACCCCTGTTAAATCAGTCTCCACCACCTCTGTATCTGTTATTCCAGCTCTTATTTATAATTAGACTTTCATCTTTGGCCAATACCTGGAATTCAGGCCCGGAGACCTCTCAGTGAGGCTTCAGATAAGTTCTCCTTCTCATCACCCTTTTACACTCATCTTTAGTCATAGCTCTCAAACATCTAGCATTTTCCTACAGAGCATTGCTCCGTGATTTGAAATTCCTGAGCATGTATGGAGTTTCATAGCGGAAACATACTAGAACCTCTGTTATCAGATTCTGCATTGGTTGATCAAAAAAGTCTGTTTAAGTGTGGAGTCATAAGAAAATGCATATTTACTTCAAACATTCCATTTTATTGGTGGGGTTAAACCTGGTAAACGGTGTTCATGAGGGAACACTGCCCTTCCTCCAATGGCCCTGGTTGAAAACAGAATCCTCAAATGGACAGACCAGACTCTATACTGATATTTCCAATGCGGTTCTATCCAAACTCAAGAATTCAAACACACAGATTCCCAATCAAGGTGTCTGATGTTGTGGGAAAAGCATACGATGTAGAGTACAACAAAATTCCAACTATAAGAACTTAGGGGAGTTCTTTTACTTCTCTCACCCTCCATTTTCTCATCATACCTTATCTCATGAGGGTGGCTGTGAGAATTAAATGAGATTATGATATGCATCATGCTCATCCCATTGGTTTGGCCCATCTGAACAAATCTTGGCAATAAATCCTCGGGGAATTTTTCTCTCTCCATGGTTATGACTACTCCAGACCTTAAACCATATGATCACAGAACTCTACACACTGAGATTCACTGCATACAGACATCAGCAACATTGAAATGTGCTATGTATAGGGAAGCCTTGAGATTAAGTTCAGATTATGGTTTGAGTCTGTGTTATGTGGTGGCATCTGGGCTGACCATGCTATAGTAAGAGTTTGCCTTCAGATTCTTGCAGAAATAGGGAGGGTACAATGGACACCACATCTGTCATATAGTGGTAGGGACTTGGACAGAATCCTCTCCTTCTTCCCTATACAACTCTACACAAAGATGATGCCCCAGAAGAATCATTCTTTTGTCAAGAGCATATGAGTAACTGTACTGTCTTAATGGAAAATTTCAGACCTATTCTCTCTCAACACACACACACACACACACACACACACACACACACACACGGCATCTTTTTAGTTATGGAAACAAAAATGCTTCCTAAAAATGAATTTATGTGATAATAGAGCATAGTTAAGAATATAGGCTTTGGAGTCAGACACATCAGAGTTTGAATCTCGATTCTGCCACTTAACGAGCTGTGTGATGCTAGGAAGATCATTCAATCTCTCTGAGCCTCAACCAAATGTCATATAAGACTAATAATACCAACTTTTCAGGGTATTGTTTAAATGAAGTGATCTATAGCATTTGGTTCACAATTCCTGTAACACGCACAGCAAACAGTAAATAAAAAGTAGTAGTGGTAGTAGTAGTAGAGTAAACATAGTTATTGCTGTTGTTGTTACTCTTGCTGTCACTGCCTGACCTGGAATCCAGTCATCACTTCCCGAGGATGAGAAGAAAACAGGAAGTTCTAAATATGGAATTGTCCCAGGATGAGGGCTCAGTGGGCTTTCTCTTTTTCTTCTTCTTTCAAAGGAGAGCAGTGAATGTGTTCATTGTCTGCACAGAAAGGGCATGAAATCTGCTCCAAATCTCTGTGCCTACCACTTACTCCAGGGATACCTGGCGACCTCAGATGCTTTGAGCCTCTCACCAGCATTCGGATTTTGAAATGGAAATGATGGATGACTTTATTCTGCACCCTGGCAATCTCAGCCCTTCCAACAGTTCCAACAGCTTCTAGTCATAACCCTGTGATTTGAGAACAATGAATCTTAATATAATCAAGTTAACTGTATCATTTTTAATGTAAGACAATCTTGATTACAGCCAAAGGGCACCATTAATACGCTGAAGGAATGGCCGAGATTTTAGCATGTGAATGTTGTACAGAAAATAGAACTAATTAGCACTAATTTAATTCGAAGATTAAAGAAAATTCTGCTTTTAATTTTTAATTTAAGACAAACCATTTTACTCTGAACAAAGAAAGAATAATAAGTACACTTTTTTCCATCTGAAAGGCAATTTTTACTTTTGCATTATTACACTAATATGGGACTGTGGGAATCCTGACCCCATTAGAGATCAAATAATCAGCATTTAATTATTGACAGCAAATTAATATTTAATAAAGACACAAGTGTTCCGGTATATGAAAGAAAGGCACCAAGGTTCTGCTGACCTAGAAACGTCCAGAAGGTCCCTTAGTTAGAACGTGATCTCCTTGCTGAGGGTAACAAGTCAGGATCCCCAAAGGGTCGTGGCAGTTTATTTCCATCCCAGCTACTAAGAAGAGCAGGAAGACCAGAGTCTGAGCAATTGTCCCTTTTAGTTTCTACTCCAACCCCCACCAGTTCTTCTTTAATCAAGCACTTAAGCTAAATAATACATCGAATGTCATAACCAAAAAGAGGACAGTCATAATAAAAAAATAATAAAAGAAGTGGCCAATCCCCATTTTTATTCTGCAAAATAATACTGACTTTTCTTGCTGTGGGACTGCTTGTCAGGGATAATTTCTAACCAAAGAAGACATAATGGATTTACAAAGAAACTCTGATGCTTTCCTACAGCCTCAGGAAGATTCTGAAAATAAGCACTATTACATTAGCAGTCCAAAGAAAGCCAAGGAAAAGCTGTTAGCCAATTTCCCGAGAAAGCTGGAGCTGTGTGCAGAAAATGGCCTGTGGGTGACCTGGTGTGGGCTCTAAAAACCTGTCTACACTCCCTTTGGATATCGGCAAGGAAAATCAGACCAGGCCTTCTCTGGACCTGTTGGAACTGATGGCAGCTGCTCTGAAGTGGAATATACTTGAATTAGGCCTGGGGACTAACTATTCGCCTACAGCTGCCTGGCTCCAGCCTTCAGACCTACAAATTATTTTTCAAGTAGCCACCTTCGGGGCTTACCACTTAAGCGTATAAAGCAGATCCAGCCTAATTACTTGGAGAAATCAGGTTAGACTGACATGCTGGGTCTGTGTTAATACTGAGCTAAAGGAGCTTTTTCTACGTATTCCATCCAGGCCTCTGGTTCCTCTCCATATTGAAGCTCTCCTGAGCTTCATACCACAAACTCCACACCTGATATCTCCATTTGAGTGAGCCCTGGGCTCCTCACACTTTTCCATGTCCAAAACTGAACTCCTCCATGCTTATTTATTCCTGTAAACTGATAATATAAATGTCTTATTTTCTCCCCTTCCTTTGCAACCCTTCAATCCCTGTTTGGGGGAATTATGTATATAGGATAATTAAAATTCTTCATATTGGCTCCCTTCCATTTACAGAGTGTAGGGTGTGGAATGTTGTTTGTTCTAAGATATATTGAGTCATCATTTCAAACAAAATGCAGTTTGTTCTAAGATATATTGAGTCATCATTTCAAAGCTTCTGCATAGCCTCTGTGTGTCCTTGAATGGGTAGAGTCTCTGTAAATAACTCCATTTAGAGAGTGGATAGTGTTGTCCAGACTGAAGAGTGGCTGGATACACATCCTGCCTCATCACTTACAGGCTGGGTGACTTGGCCAAGTAATTCAATCTTGTTAAAATCTCACTTGTTTCATCTATAAAATGGGGATGGGATATTCATAGGTATACTAAGTAAGTTAATCCCTGTAAAGTTATGGCACATAGCAGTGCTTAATTTCATACATGCAAGGTGCACAGGAGCCCCAAAATACAGTCTGTAAACCAAAAACAAAAGAGGACCTGACACTGCTTGGTGTGAGTCCTATTCCATTTAGGGTAGAAGTCTTTGTATACAGTATCTCATTTAGGGGATTTTTTTCCCTCATTAGTGGGGATCTAGACTTCTGCCTCCAGGAACTAATGTCAGTTTTTAGAAGATGTTGGTTTATATCTGAGTCAACAGTAACCTGCTGAGTAATCAAGAAGAGTCTTTTTGTGTGTCACAGTTGTATCTCTATAACTTAAAGGGGGCAGTCTCAGAGTTGACAAAGTCTATCCTGGATGATTCTACTAAAATCTCCCGGGGCCTTACTCTAAACTAAAGAATTAATAGCAGGAAAATGTACAACTTAGGATCACTGAGTCCCAAGTATTAACTGTTGGGAGAAAGGGAAGGATTCTAGGAGAAAGCTCACCCTGTTAGTAGGGTTGGAGGTTTACCTCAAAAGGAATGACCCGTTTGCAAGGAGAGGGTTTAAGAAACAGGCACCGTCTCAGAGTAGGGAAACTTTAAGAGCAGAAAACAGGGTAGACTGTCCTTGAGGGAACCCTTCATGGAGGACTTATTTCCTTCTGCAGTCAGATTTAGGTCAGAGGTGAATTGAGCAGGGAAGGGAGACACTCATGAGGTTAAGAGAGAGGAATCAATGAGCTTGGTGAACCATAAGCAAGAGGAGTGGTCACATTGTTAACAATTCACGATGTTTCTCATCAGGAGTTTCAATTCCCTTTATTGTTTCCAACTCTTCATTAAAGTCTGAAGTGACCGTATAGCAGTGTGGGAGTTTGGTGTTGAGAATAAAGGGTTCGTGCCAAATAGGAAGGTGCAGCCTAGCCCCATTCATACATGTAAGAGGAATATTCTAGTTAGGAGGACAGGTTGTGAGCAGCACCAAAGGCAGCAGTGGTACCAGGTGGACTAGAGAGCAGCTTCGGGAATCCATGAAAGAAAAGATGGACAGCAGAAGGACAATTCAGACAATTTGGTTGTGTGTGGAACACAACACACACTCTCCGGTGACCACCAGAGAAAGAGGCCCTTGAGGAGGGGGATGGAACGCTGATTTGGGAGTGCACGCCTCCTGTGTTTCATTAATAAATGAGCACCCACGGTCCGCCCAGTCAACATGTCAGATAGCTGAAAGTCATCCAGGACACCACTCTCTCCCAGTCACGTCCACATCTAGTCACTAGCCAGGCACCACTGGTTGTTCAATTTTAACATCATGCATTTGTTCCTGTTTTCTCAGTTCATCTCTGATCAGATACAGACTTCAGCATCTTTAACTTCAATTTTATCAACAGCTTAATTGGTCAACCAACCTCCAATCTTACCCCTTGAGCTCACCTGCCATGAATTTTTAATCACCTAGCTGGAGTCAAATGTAACTATCCATGCTTCTCTCTCTCATTCCCCACAAAAGGCCAAATTCTGACTCTGAGCTAGTGATGTAACAGTGGTTGGGGGCAGGGGCGGGGGGTGAATGGGAAAGGGAGGGAACAAAATTGTGTGTAGAGTTCTTGGAAAGCTGTCTGCTCATTTAGAGCTTCCAACATACTGAGAGGATAAACCTACCATGACAGAAGGGTTAGATGACTTTAAGCAAGTTAAATAACTTACTAAGCCTCAGTTGCTTCATATCTAAAAATGGGATAATGGTACCTACTTAGGGCTATTATGAGGTGCTGAACTCCATGGACCTGTTGGACAAAGGACAGCGCGTACCTTTGGGTATGTGCCAAAACCCACAAGCCTTAAAATTGATGTGCTTATTCTTGCCAGACTTTAGATATCTTGTATCTTATTTCTATCATTTTTTCATTAATAAACTATACAAGGAAAGTTAACAACAGGCAAATAATTTAGTTTAAAATACTCTCTGCAAGGCCTAATTCCTTCTTGTAGAGATTAGGGAAGGAATTAGTTACGAAGTACCACACAGCAAGTGAGCTGAAGGAGTGTATATATTGTAGCTCTTTGAATTGGGGGACAAAAGCTGGATGCCTGATAGTACTTCGTCTGCATCTCAGTGTGTTGACTTTAGAATGTTTAAATAAAGCAAGCATGGGATTTAGAATGAGAAAGCAACTGAACCTGAAATCCTGGGGTGCTTTGATGGGTCCAAAAGCTAAGAGTGGTTGGAAATAGAGGTACTATCTACAACAGGCAGCTGTAAACAAGATTACACAATTTAGGAGAGTCTTCTGGATCAAGACTAAATGAAACAATGCATGAAAAATTCTTGGTCCATAAGTGGTCCATAAATCACAGCTATCGATATCATTTTAATTGACCAAGACCTTTCTACTGTTTCTGCATTGGGATGACAGAGTTGGAAAAACCTACAGTTGTGACCTAAACCAACTTCCTCATAATGGAGACATGGGGGCGCAGAGAGATCAACTGTTAGCTCAAGGCTGCACAGTAAGAGCGAGGCAGAGCCAAGACACAAAAACCATATTGCTTCACCCAGTCTATAGTTTACACTGGGGACTCTCCCCTTCCTTAGATTAGGACCTATGAGAATCGACCGATGAGAGAAACTGAGGCAGCACCGACTTCGGATGCTGGATTGTGCTCTGCCTCAATTGGGGTTGGACTTCATGCTCTCTAGGAACACCCTCAACTCTCAGGTTCTGTCTCCGTAGAGCTCCCCTAATATATTTCCATGGAATCCAATAGCAAAGACTAAGGAGAAAGTGGGGAACGCATCGGAGGAAATCCCAAATGGTCATTTCTAAGGGACAGAGTCTTCTGGGTCTAGGAACGTGCTGCTAGTGAATCACTCCTTGGAAACTCCTAATCGCCAATGCCTTTTCCCACAAAAACCAGCTCCAGAGCCAAATTCTCTCCAATTTCACTTTTGCATAAAGTTATATTTGTATCTGGGATAAACCCAGGCCTGTAGGGGACAAGTATAGAACTCTGTAGTTAATTGCCAACATTTGCCCAACTGCTGCTAAGGGATGTGCAGGGCTCTCTAAAGACAGCAGACTATTATCACTCAGGCTCATTTTCTTCTTGCTCTAACCCAGGAGCTTGTAGCTTACACAAACCACTATATTCTTTCCCACTGTCAACACCTTATTAAAGTATCCTGAACCTGTGTACCCTCGGACATTCCTTGCGCTTTCAGGGGCTCTGGTCTTGTATCACATGGATACTGACTCCAGAAAACAATCTTTCCAGGCTCATCATCCAGCTTCCAGATGGATTCAGCCAGTGAGAGACACCAGAGGAAGATTAGAGGGCAGGAGGAAGAAGGGGCAGGGTGTTTCCCTGCCTCAGGGAGCTTCTCTTGAAGCAGCTGCATTTCCTCTTTGGCTCCAGCTCACACTGGACAGGTCCATCTTGGTTCTTGATTCCACTGGGTGACCTCAAAAGATGCCTTCTCTGTTCCTCCAGGCCCAGAGCAGTAGTGCCTTCCTGATTTTGCTAATCTCTGGTTACTACACTGTCCTCTGGCTTCTCATCTCCTTCAAAATTTTCTGCATTAAAAACCATCCAGTATAAACACTTAAATTTTTTTCTGATCAGGCCATGATTAACAGTGTCTGGTATATGAAATATCTAAAATACAATATTTGTACTTGTATTCATTTAAGTATATAGGTACCTATGACATCTAGCAAAGATGATTATAATTGCCCTGCCCACCTCCATAAGGAAAAGGAGACAGGGAACGTACATTTATTTAATGTCTATCGCAGACCCTGTGGTAATTTTTCCATATATCATATAATTTAGTACTTATAACCATATCATACACTAAGTTTTAGTATCTACATTTTTTTTATTAAGTTTATTGGGGTAACATTGGTTAATACAATTATATAATTTTCAGGTGTCCCTCAGTATATTTCTTTACCTTTTTATTTTGAAGTCTATTTTGTCTGATATTAGTACCACTACTCCCACTTTTCTCAGAATATCATTTACTTGAAATATTTTCCACCCTTTCACTTTGAGTCTATATTTGTCTTTGGAGCTGAGATGTGAAGCTGTATGCAGGATATGGTTGAGTTTTGTTTTTTGATTCATTCTGCAACTCTATGCCTTGTTATTAGTGAGTTCAGCCATTTACATTTAGGTGATTATTGATTATTGAGGTCTTCTTATAGCCATTTTATCTTTTGCTTTCTGGTAGCTCAGTGTTTCCATTGCTTCCTTGTCCTTGTGTTTCTGTTTTCTTTATTATGGTTGGGTTTTGCCTCTGGTTCTTCTTGTTTTATGTTATATACTTCAGTTCTGAATCTCTGATGTGTGGTTACCATTACGAATATGAAAAGGATAATTATATATATATACAGCCGTCCATTTTCTTCTACGTGTGCCTTATCTCCATTCCCCTTTGTGAATTTGGATCTTTGAATCCTCCCCTTTTCAGTCATTGTTATCTCAGTTTGTCCCTATGTATGCTGAACGTTCATTACTATCTTGTTATAACAATTCTCTTATTATTTAAGTTTGTAATGTCCTGTTCTTAGTAAGGCCTGCACTCCCCTGTTTCTATTTGCCTGATAGTCACTTTACTCTTAATATGAATTTTTTTTTTGTCGTTTTATTTTAGGTGAACTGACCCCTTTCAGTATTTACTCTAGTCCAGGCCTC
>NW_006430061.1:2159351-2204021 GCF_000325575.1 Pteropus alecto
CAACCCTATTTCCCAAGTTTGCTATTTCATTTTTCAACTCTTGCAGTATGTTTTTTATCTCTAGAATTTCTATTTGGTTCTTTTTGAGGGTTTCAGTCTCCTTTCTCTGCTCATTTAGTTGTTTTCTCAATTCCTGAAATTGTTGATATGACTCAATTCGGAACTCATTGGGTTTTTTCAGAAGTAGCACCCTGAATTCTCTGTCATTTAAGTTGCATATTTCTATGTCTGTAAGCTTATTTTCTGGAGAACTTTCTTTCTTTCTGAGACGCCTTGTCATCTTGGTTGTTCATGGTGTTTAATGGACTATTTCTCCGCCTGGGCATTAATGGAAGCGTATTCTGCTGTTTTTCCAGAAAGATTTATTATATAAAAGTCTCTCTTTAGCCTGCTGCAAAAAAAGGCACTTTTCTTTTGGTTTCCAGTAGGTGGTGTCTAAGATTCTTGGATCCCTGCTTTACATAAAGCCTTAATAATGCCTTTTTAAAATTTTCTTGTAGATATTTAATTGCTCGCTACCCTCAGTTTCAGTCCCTGTCACTGTCAGCAACAGTCTCGGCAGCGTTTGCTCAGATTTCCCTGGGGCTCTGCAGTGATCGGTCTCAAAAGTTATGAGGGGAGGGGCCCTCTGGGTTGGGAGTTGGGGGCTGCGGCTCAGCCTCAGTTTTGCAACCAGGGCCAGTAAAAATCAACTGTTGTTTCTCTGTGGTCCCCTCCCGCTTCTCTGCTTTCTGCCCTGATGACTGGACCCTGCCACCAGCTGCATGGAATTCACAGCACTTCCAGGCAGGGCTGTTCAGGGAATTTGCAACACCTTCTTCCCTTCCCCTCCTCCTGAAGGGAGCTCTGGAGGCTGTAAGAGGTGGCATCTTTATTTCTCCCAGTCCACCACCTGACACTGGGGTTCTGACCTATGGCAGCTCTTATGCACAGATTCCATGCTCAGATGTGCTGGTATGCAGTTTCTGTGTTTTTTGTTGAGTTTTAGATGTTAAGCTTATTGTTGTTTCAAGGAAAGAGATCTGAGGACGTCTCTCACTCCACCATGTTTCCCAAGAGTCATCCCAAATCTTTAAGAATGAAAAAATAAGGCCAAGAAAGCTTGGTAAATGCTCTCTCGCTGGTAAATCTAGCAAGGATTCAGGAGAAAGAATTTAGACACTGGACATGTTGAAATCTCAAGCAAGCCAGTCTCCTTTTTCTTACACTGAAATTCTTAAGATATTCTTGTTTTTGCTTTGTTTTTATTGTTGTTGTAGTTGGCAATACAAACCACCGTGCAAATACAACCTTACTTTGACCCCCATTACATAAAAGGAATAACAGCTCCACTGCTCTGAGGGCTCTGGTTGCAGCGAGGATGGACCTGGACCTTCAGCCTCTCATCTCTCCATCATCACCTCAAGGACTTCTTGAACCACTTTGGAACCACTTGCTCCTGTCCACTAAATTGACTTCTATTTGGCTCCCTCGCATCAAATGTCTTTCTCAATGCATCCTCTACTCAGCTGCTCAATTAATTTCCCTAAATTTCACCTCTAACTGCATTGTTCCCTGCTCAAAGAAGGCTTCCCTTTGCCTGTAAAATGGAGAACAAATCCCTCTTGCTGGCCTTGATGATTCAAAACAGGCCTGTCTTATCATGATCTAATCCTACCCTGCATTCCAAACATTCCCATATTTTCTGTCTTAATACTTTTCCACATGATGTTTCCTCCTCCTGGAATACTTTCCTCGGGCCCTCCCATTGGCACCTGTCAGACCACCATCTATTCTTTAAGGGTCATCTGTAATCCACCTTCTCCAGAAAGCCCCCAGCCTAGTGTAATTTCTTCATTTCAGGTCCTAATCACTTTTCATGATATTCTCATGATATTCTGACTTGTATTATTCATGAACTGAGAATTATCCCTGTATTCCCAACTGTACCTAGCATCAGGCCTTTCATATTTTAGGCATTCAGTATGGGTTTGTTGAATTAAACGGAGTTGAAAGCATTTAACTTAATTTAGTGGCAGGTCAGGAAAGCACTCCTCCCCCTAAATTGTAAATAAGGCAAACTTTGACATCCTTCCTTCCCATCAGTGTCTTCTTTCTCTCCCTGATGCTTCTCTCGCCCTCCCCCACTCTCTCTCTATGATATCATTTTTGCTCCACTGCACCCCCCCACACACACCACCACCACCACCAATTAGCCATTAAAAGATTTCTTGGGGAAAAAAAAAACCAAAAAATATGAGTTTAGAAATAGCTTAAACCTTGAAACTAGGAAGAGCCTTTCTCCAGCATTCCCAATAAGGTACCATCTGAATCTTCCAGCCTCTAATGAAGAGAAGCTGGATCTCCACACATCTCCCAACGGCAGTCACACTTGTTCTTTGTAAATGGGTAAAGCAGTCTTAGATGCCAGCCTCAGGCAATCCAAGTCTAGGGCCTGTCATGCTACTCCTGCTTTCATGTTTGCTGGACCACCCTTAAAAATATGACAGTTCCTGCTGTCATTTTGCAATCTTCAAATTCTTGAATAAAATGTCCCCTTCCCACCCTTTCTCTCTTTCCTTCCCCCTTCCCAGAGTGACTAGTTTGCTCAATCAGGGCTTTTTTGGTGGCTTTAGCAAATGGATACCTAAAGGAAGTACAACTAGGCTTAATGGAGGCCAGAAATTCATTTGGCAGGTTTTTGTCTCTATCTCTACACAGTTTCTCATCCTTGCTTGGGTCTGCTTCTCACTGCATCATGGCTTCCTCTGATATCACAATCCCTAGTCCCCCATCACAGTGACAGATAAACATTGCCTTTGGTTTGCCTTGGCACCTGCTATCCCCCTGACCCTACGTGACTTTTTAACTTTAGATTTCACCACTGTCTAATTAGTTTCTTTCTCTTAGTAGAGAGTCTCACAATAGAACTTCTGATTGGCTTGACCCAGTTCCTGAACTGATTCCAACTGGATAAATCATCTGTTGTCAGAGTCCTGTGGTACATGCACAGGTGTCTAGATCCATCCCTTTGGCAGGAACTTTGGGTAAATTGTAATTTCAAAGATAAGGTTGTGGGTACACAGTTTGAGATACTTGTAGGGATCTCTAATAAGACTATTAGGCTTATGAAAACAGACTAGAAGGTGGAAGGAGGAAGAGAGAAAGGAAAGAAGGGAGTGTGGGGTGGGGGAAGAAAAAAGATAAAACTAAAATGTGTCAAACCTCTGCTATGTGCTAAGTACAAGTTAGGCTCTTAAACTTTCGTCATATTTTAGCCTCACAATAATTCTTCTAAGTAACTAGTATCACTTCCGCTTTTCGTATTGAAGGATTCAGTCTCAGAAGAGAGAGCTGAGCTGTCCTGTAGTTAGTGGAAGACAATTTGAACTGAGGAATATATGACTTTAGAACTTAGCCCTCATGACAGTTTCACCAGAGGTGGAAGTTCTGTGTGATAAATTTGAAGAAATATCATCAAAAACAGCCTTTCTTAAAACAATCTAAACAAAAGAGTGATTATTAAAGAATGTTAATTGATATCTCACTGCACTGGTAACTTCTGCCTGATGGTTTAATTATTAGTAGCTCAGTGAGTTTCATTAGAGACCTATTGTGCTGCTATTGGCAAAATAACATTGGCATCTCATGTTCAATAATTAAAAGCAGGAAAAACAAACATTCTCTTTGGAGCCCTGAATTTATAAATAGCAGTGGTATGTGATTTCTTTAATCAATAACTGGGCTATCTAGCCTGGTATGGACGATGGAGATGATGGGTCTTCTTGTCTC
The DNA here is from genome assembly GCF_000325575.1 of Pteropus alecto. NCBI lineage: Eukaryota > Metazoa > Chordata > Mammalia > Chiroptera > Pteropodidae > Pteropus > Pteropus alecto. The sequence goes on from NW_006430061.1 coordinate 2,163,123, forward strand.
ATAATTCCCCTTGCCTACTCTAAATTTACAAAATTCAAGTGGCCAGGGAGTGAGTTTACTGATAGCTATTCTTTCCAGAAGCTTGCCTTTTGGTCACATGGCTGTTAAAAAATAATTTTCTAAAAAAGGCAAAATCATGACTTTCATATATAAATGAAGATAATACATAAAATGAACATGTATGAAAAAAAGAATTGGAAAAGATGCCACAACCTGTTCAAAGGAGAAATCAGACAACGATAGATTTATACAGAGTAATAGAATGTTAAAATGGATTTATAGATTGATGTTAAATTGTTCCACTTTGTTTTTTGAGGGGAAGGAAGGAGAGAGTCAATTAAATCTACATTGGAAAGAATTTACTTGCATCTATGTAAACAAAAATTATTTTACATTGCTATCGTGTATCTATAACTTACATTATAAAATTGTTCAAGGACAATGAAATACTAAAATCAGATAAATCTTAAGAGTGTACATAGTTTTCCACTGGATGCAGCCAATAATCTTTCTTGTTTATTCCAAATTTCCTTACATGGTGTAGTAAAAAGCATGTTCTTTATGGTCAAATTTAAGTTCGAATTAACTCTACTGCTCATTTGCTATAGGTAACCTTTGACGGGTGATTAAATCTCTCTGAACCTCGGTTTTCTTGTCATAAAATAGGAGAAATTTATCCACTTCATAGGCTTAAGATGAGGATCAAGTTAATAACTAAGAGCTTAGCATAGTATCTGAAACAGTAATGTTCTGTAAATGTTCATGCCAGAGGCTTTTCTCCCAACTCAGCAGCCTAGGGACTCCAGAAATCAATCTCCACTTGGTGGCCACCAGGAGGGTTGAGTTAATAAAGTAGGCACTGGACACTCTAGAATCCACATGTCTCTCTGGCCCTTGACAACATGATGTGGAACCATCACATAACAATAAAGTGTCTTCCTCGGCCTGGAGCTGAGCTGAGATTTAGGAGCAGCATGTAATCAAGTGCTACTAGAGGCTGTGATCCTCAGAGAAATAGAAGGAAAAGAGGCAGAGAGAGAGACAACATCTCTCTATGAGGTCCTCCAAGTCCTCAAAGCTGATACTTAAGAGATTCAGACCTAGGAGGAGGGATACAGAAGAGAATGGAGGCCCTCCTGGTGTGTCAACTTGTCAATTCTAGCAATGCTGATTGTAAATCGTCACCAATGAATGTAACTGCTCATCTACTATATGACCAAAGCAATAGGGCACTGCAGGATGTGGTATGGCCTTGTCCTTCCTCCCAGTACTTCAAATGTATACATCATTCCTTTACCTGAAGTTCTGACCATAGGCATTGGAATCAGGCTGGCCTGGGATGGGATCCTAACTCTGCCACTGATTAGCTTTGTGATCTTAAATGAGATGATTTATGTCCTTGGCCTCAAGTTCCTCCTTGATAAAAAGAAAACAACAATAACAACCTACCTGAAATATTATTTTCAGGATTAATGAGAAAACATTTTCCTCATAATTAAAGTAGATGAACAATAAATGATAGCTAAAATAAATAAAAGTGGAAAGGAAAATTGTGTTTCATGCTGATCTGTATTTACACTAATTTAGGAATATTTACCAACAAAGCTAATGACAGGACTTTAAAATCTAAGATAAAGAGAACTAGGAGGAGGAGAACCTCCACCACCCTTAGTGTCTCACTTGTACACAACCAGTGAGTTGGTCCTGTGGCTAAGATACAATCTCTCAGCCACCCAGAGGGGATGTGACCACAGACACAGCTTGCATCTACTCTGATCCAGCCTGAGTATTCCAGAGGTGCCTACAGGAGCTGTGGGCTGCATCTTCTTTCTCTTATAATCACTGAATGGGTATAAAGTCTTGGTTCCCATCTGGAAAGGAAGTACTGTCAGAGGCAGTGCTAGTGCCTTGTGCCCATATGTGGGCCTCAAGCCATCAGTCCCCTCTGAAGAACTCTATTTTGTTCTCACTTACTAGACCACTAACACTGAGAAGCATCCTGGGGCTTCCTGTGCTCTAATCTCAGCACCAGAAACTTTGAAGAGAGGGCAGAACCTCCTCCTGTGCCTGTCACTCACATGCATGTTAATCACTTGTCCTTCCTCCCAGTACTTCATATGTATACATCATTCTTTTACCTAAAGTCTGTATTCCTTGTCCTTCTACCTTGTGATGACTGATGAGCAAGTCTGTAACAAAACCTCTGAGAGTTCATTGACAATGAACTTATAGCTTTGCCTCTCCCTCTCCTGGACAACCTGGAGTCTGTGTTCTCTTAAGACACCAATGATAGATTCCCCAAGTATGTCTAGGGCAGATAAGGGATCCATCCCTTTGGATGCCTGCTCGCTGACAAACTGCAAGTGTCCAGTACCTTCACTATGCTCAGCTGTGGTCCAAGAGCCTTGAATGCCAAGGTGGAGCGTTTCTTCTAATTCTGCAAATCCTGAGGAGTTATAGGGTTTTCCACCTGTAGACTGGCACAATCTGAATAGGTCATTGGGTATGTTAGTGAAAGTGACCTGCTCCAAACCAAAAGAAAGAAAGAAATTTCAGTATTAAAAAGGGAATGAGAAAGGTCTACATCGTGCTTACTTGTTTATTCTGGAAAAAAAAAAAAAAAAAAAAACACTGAAATGTAAACAAAAGATATTCTCCATAACATGAAAAGGGAAATACTTTCAAGATAGGTGGGTGAGTATTACTCGTTATTTTCTTTTCTGGTACATGTGACAAAACCTGCCCAGAGATCCAGTGATGGAACAATAGGTAATTTTCCTGAACCAAAGAGCCAGGGAGAAAAACAGGCAATAGAATTCAAAATGGACACCTTCCCCAGAGCTGAGCCCTGGAAACGCTGGTCCAGAAGGCCAGACAACTCACCCTACTTCTCTCTGAGCCCTGCGGCTGCTCCTGGTCTCACTTTGCTGCCCAGCCCAGTGGATGTCTGTGGACGGATGATAAGTTAAGCAAAGCTAATGTCAGATCAGGCATAATGGAGAGTGTATATCCCTTCTTGAGATTCTTTATCACTCAGAGTAAGTGTTTTATAGCCCTGCATAGAGGTTGCCATAAAACACCATTTTAAGGAGCTTGAGGCCATATTTCATCCATTAACGTCCTCTTGCCCCAAGAGGCAAAACAAACTAGCAGGTGGCTCAGGATTAACATCTTTATTACAGATGACCTCACTATTGTGTTCTCTATAAAGAAAAAATATTACAAAGCATTAACGCACTTTAACTATTAAATTAATGCAGATTTACGGCTCATATCCGGATCTAAATTTCTTGGCTTGCAGGGTCATTATTTTTCTGTGATTTTTTTTGGACAATATTGCTAATGGGGACCAGAGCAAAATTGATATGAACTCTGATGGTGGATGCATGAATTCAGAGAGGCAGCAGGTTATGTCTCTTAGTAAATCACTCTGATGGCAGTTTTGCACTAGAACTTACACAAGTATTTACAATATTTGAGCAATAGCCATGGAAAGATATTTAGCTGAGGGGATGCAAGTTTTAAGATTCCAATATTTACTTTGTTCTGACAAATGGCAAAACATGAAGACTGTGCTTTAATTACTTGGAGATGCTTTGGCACACAACTCTACCTGCCCCCACTCTATATCCAATGCTTAAAGTAGCCATTACTTATTTTATCTTGATGGGTCGCTATTGAATGTTGTTTGTGCTCATATATGCTATGTATTGAAGTTGCCTCATTCCTACTTCTTTTCAGATTTCTGAATAATGCTACACACTGGTCACTAGTCGCATAAAATGCAAAGTATCAATTATATTGTTAATTGAAAGCAAGCACCCTAAGCCCCAAAATTTGGTAAAAAAGGATTATAGAATAGGGCTTACCAGTAAGGCTAAACATAGTTTTCCTCATTCCATCCAACTCTAAAACTTGGGGACCCCATAGTCATTCATGTCTTAAGGAAGTAAAAGAGAGAAATGACCTATATGCAAGTTTACTGACTGTGCCACATAGATGAGAGGGAGGCAGGAAGCTCAAGAGAAGATGAGAGGTTAAGAAGGCACTTGCATAAACTTTGACCTTGAACATAGAGGCCCTTTCCCTGTGGTAATATAGCCCTCAAATGTAAGGTTTTCTACACTTGGATGAGCAACTTCTCCTCTACGGGAAGATGTGGGCAAGCAAGGTTTAGAGAGGTACAATTGTGGTCCCATTAGCCCCCTGAGGGAGGAGAGAAAAGGGTTCTTAAAAATAAGCCTGTGGTCCCTGCAGGCTCAGGAGGGAAAACCCCTAGCAAAAAGTATAACATGGAGTCTCACTTCAGAAGATTTACAATCCAACTTATTATCATCTAGTCCAAGTTTCTGTATCATGTGGGGTAAGATAATATCTTAATACACGGGCTCTGAAAATACATACACCATACCTTGGATCAAAAACTACATCCCTGCAAAGTCCTTGAAAGAAATATATGTTTGTGAAACAACAAAATCTTAACTTGAGAGCAAATCCACTCTTTGATAATAGCAATAGCTATGGCGCCAAATTCTAATGCTGAACCCTAACCAGGTAGGCTGGCCTGGGAGGAGGAATACTTGGGTTAATCTCAGACTCCCACAGGCTGTCAAGAGAAAAAGGTAGACTCGTGCATGTCACAATGAGAGCAGAGAGCACACGTGTCCTAGATGTGAGATTGAGAAGGGAGATTCACCAGATCCCTCAATAAGTTGTGGAAACTCCCTTGAATATGCCACTCATCGAAAACAACAAAGGGCACAAAGGGTAATAGCTGTTATCGAAGGAGTCTAAGTCTGAGCTTCAGTAGTTTGTGAGCATGGAGTTTCCCTCCATGCCTGACCAGGATCGTGAATCCCTCTCTTCTTATTTCTTTTTCCTTTCCCGTCATGGGAGTCTAGAGACCAGTCAGAAGGGAGAGTTCCAGAAAACATTCCAACTCATCAAAAGAAAACTTGTCTCAACAGAAGAGGTGAGAGGTGCATGTCCCTCACATGTCCTAATAGCTTTAGCCTATGGTATTAGGAGGCCAACTGAAAAAAAAAAGAAAAGAAAAATCTTATTGAGAGACAATATATAATGTGGAAACCACTGGTACTGGTATTTGTTGATCTCTTCCAAGAACATAATCCCAAGAAACTAAGAGACAGCTCTCTTTCTTTCTCCCTCTAATACATGGATATGCATTGGCATCTAGTTAGTGTGTGCATGTGTGTGTGCACTCTGTGTGTAAGCATATATTACCTTCTGTGTCCTGGGCATGCAATGGCTAATGAGATGCATGCATGTTGGTGTGCTTGCATGAACATCCCATGAATAGTCAGGTACCTGTATATATAAATGTGCATCAGAGATTAATGTACACATGCATGTGCAGATTTAGTGTTTATCTTGCACACAATTTTACATGTGTACATACCGAGGTGTGTTGTGTATAACCTGGAAAGCATGTCAAGTGCACATACGAGTGCGCATGTGAGTTGTGTCTGTTTGTGTTCTTAAGTCTAGGTTTTTTAAGCCCTACCACGCACCAGGCTGTTTGCAGCCAATGTTGAGCCGCTAATGATTTTAATGAGAGTGCCTTCTGGATTCATATTTTTTTCATAAAATACATCACACTAAAACCAAATCAATGAGAAACATTAATTAGGGCCTTTGTAGATGCCTTCTGTGGTGGTGTTTTTCTTTCGAGAAGCACCAGACGAAGAATGCTGGGCTTTATTTAAGCTAAGTTGTTTGACATTTAGATGAGAGAAAAAAGGGGAAGAAACTAGCCAGCCCAGGAACCGTTTTTGACAGCTCTTTGTCATGCAAGGGAGAAAAAAGGCACTGGCTGTGAGAGTCTACTTTGAAGCCCTGGAAATTTGTAATGAAAAATTTAAGATACAAGAGAGGCAGAAAGATGAGCTATTCACGGGGCTCTGCATATATTAACACTTGTAATGCAAACTAAAGGTTTGCTATGTGTTTTTATAATTTGGCCGCTAATAAATATCTTCCAGAAGTGCTTTGATTTTTTAAGCTCGGGTATGGAGTTCGAATCCATTAAAAAGTAAAAGAAACAATTGGCATTGGATTCTGGTCCCTGATTAGGGGACCGTACACATCAATTACTACAGGCAGACCACTGACTGATTTCAAAGGATGCTGAAAGTCCTTGTGTGCTTAGAGGAAGCCTAGTATCTATGGACATTTCCTCCACTGCACCCATTTTCCATACTGACTTCCAGATCAACTTATCTCCAGCACTTACTTGATCTCTCTGCTTCCTCTATCACCTGGGCATGATTATTGACACTCTCTCTCCAGGGCCTGGAAGAAGCTGGGGATCCATTGAGAATGTTCTCAAAAAGCAACATCTTCCTTACTAAAAGGGCAGGGTTTCTGCAATAACAAGGCAACTTTTGCAAATTTGGGATACTAAGATAAATCAATTCCATCCACGCATGACCCTCCTATGGGCCTAGATCACGCTCCTCCTGTCCAGCCCCTTTAATTACTGAACCTCTGCATGGTCAGCCCAAGGTGTCTTTACCTCCTCTTTTCTTTTAGATCTTCAGATGTCTTACTCAACTCTGTTTTTTCTGAAACTTCCATTACCTGATTAACAAAAATCCAACATCTTCACGCTCTCCTCAAAATTCTCTCTTCTTTGCCTTATGAGCAGACATGCTACGTTAGCAGAGGGAGTGTGGGCTTGGCCGTCAAACAGACTTATGTTCCAATCTCAAATGAGAATTTGAAGGAGATGGAGCATAGAAACTAAGGAGTATCAGAGGATTAAGCAGTTTCCAGCCTGAGGACTAAGCTTTGGTCCCTACTCTGGGTAGCATTGGCATGTAGTGCCCAGGAGCCTCATCTCTCATATCTAGTACTCAGTGCCACTTCCCTGACTAGCTACAATGATTTTGGTCTCTCTTAAAATTGTTTTCACCAAGAATACTCTGAGTTTTTGAACTTTACAGTTCAATCCCAGAAGACGTACCTATGGGGCTCTTCTTATCCCTCAAGCAAAAACAATACATCAGATCGCGGTTTCTCAACCTCTGTTCTATTGAAATTTTGGGCCAGATAATTTTTTATTGTGAGAAACTGTCCTATGTATGTATTGTAGGATGTTTAGCAGCATCCCTTGCCTATTCATCTTCAAAATGAACAACACTAAGTGAATTGCAGGCACATTTGACTATGGGACCCAACGCGGGGATCCTGGGTCTAGACAATGTCCCCCTAAACCACAGTCATGGTTTGTAAGGCTGGAGAAGGGGCATTTGCTGGTAAGAGTGGCATCATCCAGGGACCTGGAAGCAAAGTGATAGAACATTTGAACTGGTAATTTAAAGAGACTATAACAAAATAGCTCTGTATAAGGGTGTGAGCAGGGTTTAAGGGAAGGAGACAGTTCAGTACTCCACGGCTAGTAACAGTTGGGAGCCACTGTCACCTGTAAGCCATAAGGAGGAGATTAATCAGAAACCTGGATGGAGAGGGCCTCCTGAGAAGTGCTGTGAAAACAGTCAACCCACAGTGATCCAGAAGGGAAGGAGCAAGAAGAAACCCCTGACTTCATTCTTCTCCCAACCCCATTTCTTCCTCTAGAAGCAAGGGAGCGGCTGAGGCAGTTTTGATGGGTCAGACTCCCAGAGAACAGAGCAGAGCGGAGGGAGAGTAAGGGATCGAGGACAACAGAAAATATCCAGCATGGGGGAAAAGGAGAGGTGAAAGGTGTGCAACAGAGGATTTCTGGGCCACTACTATAGCCAGGGCGCAGTCAAGGAAGTTAGAACAATTAGCGTCAAACCCCAGAGCCACAAGGGCAAGTCTAAAGAACTAGTCGAAAGCGAGCTGTGAAAAGTGACCTGGTGGAATTCCGAATGCCTGGTAATGGCAGTGGTGGCTTTGTGCTCGCTGCAAAGCCCATTTCTGAAGGAGGAAGTTGTTTGAAGGAGACTAGAGTGGTGGAAAGCATGTCTGACTAAAACTCCTGGGCCCTTGGCTCAAACTTTCCTGTTCGTATTTTACACCTGTATGGCCTAAACTTTCATTAGATTATACACTTCCTGTGAACAGAAGTCTTGTCTGATCTGTCTGTGTGCATTCCTCAGTGCCATGCGTGAGAGAAGTTCAAGTTGTACACCTTAAATATATGTAATTTCTATCTTTCAATAATACCTCAATAAAGATGTAAAAAAGGAAAAAAAAGAAGGAAAAAAGAGTTCCCAAGAGTCACTGTCAAAGCAAAGGACCCTGAATTCTTTCTTTCCCTTCAGCAGAGAGGAGAATCCTTCCCAAAAGGTGTGCCTAGTTCAAGCAGGGTTCTGGTCTCCTGCCCATGCATCATCTACTTCTCAGCGAATCCCAGGGCAGAGCAAGCAGTAGGAACTTGAGGTTACAATATTTCTAGTCCCTGTTGGGTGGACAGTCACCCAAGCCCAGAGTTAGGGAAAGCCACTTGGCCATCCTTCCAAAAACAGGCATTACAATATTGGCTGATTTGGGCTCGTGGGAGGATAGACAGAGATGTACTTCTCCATAGTTCTAGCACCTCGTTCTTCACACACATATCCAGCTCTCTATCACCAGGCCACCTGAATTCCTGAGAGTGACAAGCTTTCCTTGGTTCTGACACCTGCAACAAGTCTGGCCACAGACTATGCCAGCTTCCTGGGACAGGCATAAATTGTCCAGAGACCACTCCCTCAGGAACTCCCTCTCTAGGCCTTTTTTGCCTAGGCAAGGGGCTAGGACTCTAGCACAAATTTCCTCCACAAAGTTCTTGGGTGTATCTAGAACCCCAGATTAAAAACATTAGTATGTGGGGGTCATTGAAAGACCTTAGAAATAATGTATTGCCTCAAAAGGATTATAGTCCAGCAGAAAAGGTTAAAAACACACACGCACACGCACGCACATAAATTGATTCCCAGCAGAAAGGGACCAGTGGGGGTAGCTCAGGAGAGACTTCCCTGGCTGATAAATATGAGTCATAATGAGGTAGAGGAGGTTGATGTGGACAGGTGAGGAAGGAGGTGGCAAAGAGGTGCTTAAGCCATACCTTGCCTATCAGCAGATTCATCAGCTGGGATGGCCTCATCTTTTGAGTCATATCCAGTGCGTAAGACCTTCCTACCCTCTTCCTGCTGTCCCTTCTCCTTCTATTTGTGATCACTGGAAAAATTTTAGGAAGATGTTCTAGTGATGTTGGTTAAATAGCTCTGTCTCTGGTTTGCTATTTGAAGCCAATTTCTTAATTAAGGCACCCTTGCTTAGACAGAAATGCATTTATGTATATTAATTTTTGCTCCACTTAGCAGAGTGGTCACTTAATTAAATGTCTTCAGTTGTTTCACTGGGGAAAAAAATATCTCCCCCACAAGGCGTCCCTCCTTCACACTTAGCTCCTCTGTTGTGCTGTGAATTTAAACATACTATTTGTTGCTTTCCATTCAGTTCATTTGTAACCCTGATGCCACTGCATTTGTAGGAACTGATATTAAAAAGTAATATCTGAGACTAAAGTCGCTAGACTGTTTAGTAGATTTTTAAATTGAAACCAAAATTATACAGATTTTTCATTCTGATAATTCGACCAATTCACTAATTCTTTAATCTTTACAGGTCATTGAACAGTTCCACATTAATGAGATGTAGTTAAGAACAAATTTTATACTTTTTCCTTTTTTTTTTCTTGAAAAATGTTTCCTATCATTTGTAAATTAGAAAGAACTTGTTCCATTTATGGTCCATTTATTTAAAATAATCGAATGCATGGAATCTGGCTGAACACTGTGTGTAATGATGCTTTTAAACAAATTACCATTTATTTATAAGCAAGAAATAGACTTTTAAAAAGCCCCCAGACTTGGTTACATTATTAATGATGTTCTCCAAGTCCAACAGCTTTGGGATGTGTGGGTGTATGTGCGTATGTGTGTGCGCACATGTACATGGATGTGGATTTTATTCCAGTGAGAAGGTTGAAGATTTGGAAGTAAAACCAAAGGAAAAAAAAAAAGGCTTCTAGGAAAGCAGAAAGTTTTTTCTTTGCAGAAAGTTGCAAACGTTGATGATATCCACCCAGTTGAGCCATCCATCTAAAAATCTCTGGAAATGTGTGGCTCTCTTCACAAAGCTAAAACCAGAGTCAGCCATAACCCAACCTGTTCAGTGTGCTGAGGATATGGAAAAAAATGTCCTTCATTCCAGCTAAGACAGAAGCATGTGCAAGTATGCAAAGCCCATCTCTTCCAGCAGTAGCCTAGGATTTCTTACTTAGAGAATAATTGCATTTTCATAAAATGCTGTAGAGTTAATTGCTTGGATTCAAGTACTGTGAATTACTATTATTTCTTGTCATACACACTATTGCAGGGAAGAAACTGTTTATCCTGTTAAGTGATAGTTAAAGAGCTTGACTTGTAGAGAACCAAGGGAGATGGCTGACTACGCTAAGAATTAATGGGGAGAGATTATTCTGGCTTCATCAGCTTTGGCTCTATCCATTCATAAGACTGGCCCCATTCCCTTTATCCTATCCCTTTTATTCAATTCTGAGCACTTTAAAAATTAATAAAAATAAGCAGTACTAGGTCTTCCAATATTCAATCCCAGCCCCATCCCCCAACTCCTACCAAGTGCAAACCCCAGCAAAATCAATCAAAAGAACCCTGTTCACAAGATTATTTTTCCTTTGAGAGGGGAATCTACAAGCTGGAAGGAGTTAAAGAAGAAAATATACATACGTAGGGAGAAGAAAATGAGAGAGAAAGGGAAAAGGATAAAAAGGGGAATGAGAAGGTGGAAGAAAAACATAAATCTAGAATGCCAAAGGAATCAAAGCTGCTAAGCAGAGCAAGTGATATCAAGAGTTTCCAGGCCAGTTATTTTTGAGAAATCATGAAAAAAAATAATCAAAAGACAAGGTGAATGCATATAAAGATAACCCTTATGTTGCCAGAACCAAGAACAGTGTCCAAGATATAATGGACATTCACTAAGTATTTGTTGAATAAGTAAATGAATGAATGAATGATGTGATGGTTTTCAAAAAAGGCAGAGGTAGATCTAGACACTAGAGGCTAGTTATTTCAACCACTAGTAAAGCAATAATTACTAAGCGAGTGATTCTGAAAGCTTAGAAAATAAAAAATAATGGCTAGGCCCCATAAGGACAAATCTTAGCAAGTAAATCTAATGGAGATTTTTTTCCACTGAGCTGTCAGTAGACCAGTTATATCTTGTTTTCAGCCAGGTGTTTGACAAAGTATATTGTGATAAGTCTGCAATCAGGAAAATATGGGAATTTGCTGAATAACATTGAACATTTGTACTGAAAGCAATGACTATTAGATAAAAATCTCTGGTGGAATGTTATAAGCCCTTTGACTGTTGTACCAATAATTGAAGATCATAGAAAACAGTATTTGTGATTGGGACCATCATAAAAGTTCTGGAGTTTAAGGTCATCCTTAGTCAGAGGGCTCTGTCCTTGCTCTAACTTATTTAATAGTCATCCCAGAATCTTTTGTAGATGTGGATAGCATGCTCATCAAAATCTGCAGATGACAAAAAGTTGGGATAGTAGTCATATAACTGAATGAAATATAGGCAGGTAACAATTTGACAAGGAATATATATAATGTTTTCAATAGATTCAAAAGGTCAGCTTCTCATAGGTAGACACGGAGAATACCTAAACAGCACTCTTCGTTATAGGAAAAAGTATAAGCTTAAGCTGTATTAATTAGTTACAAGTTTGATATGAAAAAGCAGTATCATGTGATTACCAAATAACCAAAGTTGTCAGTGTTTGCATCAACAGAGATAACCACTGGCTGAAGGCAGTTGGTTGAAGGAAATGAGAGGGCATGTGATAAAAGCATGGATCCAAAATACCAAAACAACAACAAAAAACCAGAAATGAAAATCAGGGAAATTAAAATAGAGAGAGGGGAAATCTTTTAATTATAAGAAAAAGATTTTCTCTGCAAACGTACTTGAAAACACATAAATTGCTTGGACCCCCAAACTCCCCATTTATTTTGATATTCTTTGGACCCCTTCCAAATCACTGGCTCTCACATGGCTTCATTCCACTCTGTGAACCCTGGGCTTCTCTCTGCAATTTGGACCCATGAGGAAGGTCCTTGAAGCAGCGGCATTTGGTTACGTGATGCATAATCTGAACATCTCAATCAGCTCTTGAGGTAGACCATCCACACTCTGCAAGTAACTCCATAAATTAAGTTGTATCTCTAAATCTTTGTGTTTTCATCTATAAATGGATAAGATGTGGATAAGTGAAATGATGCACGTAAAGTGTTGTGCACAGAAGTGCTCATTAAATGTTAGTTGGAAGACAACTACTATATGATATCACTTATATGTGGAATCTAAAAAAGTTGAAACCTATTAAAAAAAAAAACAGTAAAATAGTGGTTACCAGGATATGGCAGGAAGTAGTAAGCAAGCCATAGAGATCTAATGCATAGTATCATGAATATAGACAATAATATTGTATTATAATTACATAATGTGATAAATATTGCCACATTGGAAATCATTACAATTTACAAAGTGTCAAAATAACAGGCTGTACACCTTAAACTTACACAATTTTACATGAAAAATTTATTCAATAAAATACAATTTTTAATTAAAAAATTAAAGATAAAAATGAAAGCCTGAATATTAGTTGGTATTTGATTGCAGGTAAGTTCTGAGTCTGGGTGGCAAGGGTACCCATTGAACCCTCTAGGGGAGGTACTGAGAAGCCTGAATCACTGTACTTTCCTGGTGCTCTAACTATTCAGTTAGCGTCAGCTAGACTGACTGAAAACTCATTCTGGAGGTGTTAAAGGGACACAGGCCTTGGTTCGAGCTAAAGAAATTCTCCTTAGCCAGGGCCTCTGCTCCCTGGGGAACTTGGCCTCCACAATTTTCAGAATTCATTTACAAAGTTGTTTTCTGGTGCAAGCTATACCACCAGCTGCCTCTCCTGAATGGACAGGAAGAAACCCTCCTAAGAAATAGCTAGAAGGAAGACTCCCTTAATGTTTACCCCTGCTACTTCCGCTCACCAGACCGTATGAATCTATTCCGGGCAGATTCAAGCGCACACAAACATGGAGTAGGCAGTCAGCATTCCTCAGAGCTGCACAACATTCATCTGTGTGATGGTAGGGTGCTGTGCAGAAACTGGAAAAGATACTCACCAAAGCTTTTAGAGATTGTTTCCAATCACATCCAAGGAGAAATCAGTGGTGTAAATAGGCATGTCTTAAGGCAAACTCACAGGCCCTCTGAGCCCTCCAAGGCCTAAACCAGATGAAACATGCAAGGAAAATGTTTTTTCCATCCCAAGGAGTTTGCTGCCATGACATTCCAAGTAGAATTGGGTTGACTGCTCTCTGAGAAAGAATGCAAAGTAAAGCTTCCAAAATGTCACAGTTTGAGTGCATTCACTTGCTCTTGAACTTGACATCTCAGGGATGTTGGTCTCATTTTAAAAATAGGAATTTAAATAAAAGAGAAAAAAAGAAAACAGTTGCCTCAGTCCAAATCCTTCCCAGAATGCTTACCAAGGAGCCTGGGCCTCAGTAAATTAAGAACTGCAGCCTGTCAGAGGTAAAGGATCCTCAAAAATCACCTCCCCGACACCCCTCCTTTAATAGCAGGGAGTTTGGGGCCAGAGAAGCTGTCCATGCAGAGTGTACAGCTGTTCAGGGAAGGGAGCAGGGCAGGAAACCAGGTCTCCCAGCCTGACTACAGTGCTTGTCGACTGTACCACTCCACAGGTCTGCATTGACATAGCTCAAAAATTGCGAGTTGTGGATTTAAATTATCTGAACCACTTGGGAGCTTGTGGGTGCCAAATACCTTGCTCTTGTCCAGACGTTGTTCCTTCTGTTAGAGGAAGGTCTCATGGGATAAAGTGGCTTGTAATAAAGTACCTTTGAGGTGAAATTGAAATGTGAACTGGGTGAATTTGATGGTCTATGAATTTCAAGCAGCTGTGTACCTCAGGAGTCAGGCAGTTTCTGCGTTGCCTCTAATTATTTCTCACTAACCTGCCGGTAGCACCTTGGTGCCAACCACCATCATCTCTAGCCTCAGTGTCTTACTGTAGTACAGCCCAGTTGGTCCCCTCCTTCCACCCCGGCCCTCTTACAGTGGATCAGAGTGGTCCTTTTCCAACATAAGTCAGCTATGTCACTCCTCAGCTCAAAACCTTCTTGGAGAGAGAGAGCATTCTTTTTTGGTCTTGTATGTCTTGTGTTAGACATACTCCCTTACTAGGATATATCCCTTTTTATGTTGATAGTCTGTACAGCAGTTCCCCCTTATCCATGGTTAATATGTTCCAAGACTCCAGTGGATGCTTGACACCATGGATAGTACAGAACCCTATATATACTATTTTTTTTCCTATACATATATACTTATGAAGAAGTTTAAGTTATAATAGGCGTAGTGAGATTAACAATAACTAATAATGAAATAGAACCATTATAGCAATATACTATAATAAAAGTTACGTGCATGCAGTCTCTTTTTCTCTCAAACTATCTTATTGTACTATACTCACCTTTTCACTTAAAGGAAACACTTCATGCCTTCTCTTCATGCATATCTGAATTGCCAGCATCATTACTCTTACGCTTTGGGGCCATTATTAAGTAAAATAAGGGTACTTGAACACAAGCACTGCAATACCATGACAGTCAATCTGATAACTGAGATGGCTACCAGACCACTGGGTGGGGAGCGTATACAGTGTGGGTCTGCTGAACAAAGGGATGGTTCACATCCCCGACCAACAGAGGACAGAGCAAGATTTCATCACACTACTCAGAACATCATGTAATTTAAAACTTCTGAATTGTTTATTTCTGGAATTTTGCATTTAACATTTTCAGACTAGGGTTTACAGCAGGTAAGTGAAACTGTGGAAAGCAAAACTGAGGATAAGGGTTTAGGGGAGGGGAGTTACTGTTTATAAAAGCCAGATGTTTTCTGAGTCTGAACCGGTAGAGTCATCTCTTTCTCCTTTCCTTTGCTCATGACCTGATGCAT
Organism: Pteropus alecto; assembly: GCF_000325575.1. NCBI lineage: Eukaryota > Metazoa > Chordata > Mammalia > Chiroptera > Pteropodidae > Pteropus > Pteropus alecto. The sequence continues at coordinate 2,178,198 of NW_006430061.1, forward strand.
AAGCAGCCCAAGCAGAAAACTGCCCTCTATGAGTTGAACAAAGTGGAGGAAAGCCTGGGCTCCAGCTTTCGTGACCACATTTAACAGCGCCACACTTGGAGCCCATAGCATCCACACAATGGGAAAGAATATTTTTCGATAGTATTAAATCTAGAGTTTGTCCCTTTCTGCCTAAAAATATAGGAAAACCGAGTTCCACTAGCACAATGCAGAGCATCAACAAGAGAGACCCAAGGCCAGACTTGGGATTGGATCCAACTATTAAAGAATGAAAGGAAGAGAGGGAAGGACAGAGATATTTCAATGGTAATAATATGCATTTTTCAGGAGATCCCTAAAGAACAAATATACTTGAAATTCTGATGCTGCGTGGATCTAGGCAGTAGAACAATCCAGAATAAGGAAAGCCATAGCTACAGCTAGAAACTAAGCTAGACACAAATTGAGGAGTTGAGGATAGAAAGACTGAGAATTATCTTCCATTAACAGACATGTCAGCTACAATAAAGCAACAAATCCAGCCAACTTTGTAGGACAAGAACAGAAAGGGGAGCTAAAGAGAACTGAATAAGAGGGAAGCAGGTTATTAAGGTCAGAGGATGCACAAGGCAACCCTCCAGAGATACCTTGCTTTATCCAAAACTGGCTAAGGGTTTCATCAATACCATAATGAGGAGAGATTCGTGGCAAAAATCAGAACCACCCTAAACTTCAGTAGATACCTAAGGAGCAACAATGCTTCAACTTCAAAGTAACATAATACATTCACTGGAAATGCTTGATGAAATGTAAATTCCTGGGCCTGCTCAGATCAACCTAATCAGAATGTCTATTGGAATCTAAATTGGTAATTAGCAAGGTAGGTGTTTCTGAGAAAGCTGGGCTTCATGTGGATTGTCAGCATACCTAACCTTGAAAACCTGTGCTCTTTTAACCTAAAGAGAACTGAATAAGAGGGAAACTCTCACATGTGCTCCTACATGACCCTGTGTACTCACATGTGCTCCTACATGAATAATTGCTTTGGGGTAAGAACTCCTGAATGAATTGTTCTCAGTTATTACCTTTAGGAAGATGGAATGAGAACCAAAGAAGAAATGGTAGCACTTTCCTCCAATCTGTTTAGTTTGATTTTTTCATCTACATATTACTTATATAGAGACAATAGGGATTATCTGAACAGAGAGCTTAGGGTCATTGCTTTATTTTTATTTGATTTCTTCTTTATGCTTTAAAAATGATAGCAAATTTTAGATTCAATATTTCTTTATTCAAAAAGTACTTGAGTGCCTCCTCTGTGTCAGGTACTATTCTAGATAGTTGGGCTACATATAATATTTGCAGGATAAATACACAATTGGGCTAAAACTATCTGCTTTGTAAATTAAATATAATACATCTCTTCTACATAATCAGCCATTAGTGTTTCTATTTTCTTTAGAGAGTCTCAGGTTGAAAAATTTCCTCCAGGTAGGTGAGGTGACCCCTTAGTAGAGAGAGGCCAAGTGACAAGTATAATCATGACCTAGGAGCCAAGGTTGGACATACCAGGTAAGAGACACCTCTCTGTCCACCCTGCCTTAAAGAATGACATGTGGAAAGGGCTTATTCTTTCCTGCTGTGTTACATGTTATTCAAACATTAGAGCAGAGCCTGGAAAACTGGAGTTATAGACTTTTGGCACTGGAACTTAACGAACCAACTAAAAAGTGTGTAGAAAAATGAAATCGAAATGGAATACTGAGCAAATAGGTTGAGAAGCAAGAGTCTAAATTTTTCTTCCCTTCTTTTCTCCAAGTTAGGCATTGTTCATTTTATTTTCTTTAGAGAGAGAGCCAATGATAAAGAGTGAGTAAGAAAGTTCCCATTTGCAAGAAGTCCTCTCATACCCACCTTCAAAATCACAAATCAATTTCTCTGAAGCAAGTAGATTTTATAATATGTGCTTTGCATTAAGAGAAATAATTTACAAGGTCTTCTTACAAAATACTGTGTGCCGAGTTCTCAGAAATATACATGGCTTAAAACAGCTAATTGAACAGACAGACTTCAAACAACTCTTTACAAGATGAAACCACTCTGTGGACAATTGCTATCATTGAGTTCCTTGAGAAGCTTCTAGTTGTCAATTTATCTGCTAGCCAGGCCCAGAGCAGTTGGGATTTTCTTCTGAAGCCCAAAACCTGTAACTTTTTCCATCTCAAATTTCCTCCTCTTCCTCTTCCTCTTCCCCTCTCTCCCTCCCTCCCTCTCTCTCTCTCTCAAAATCAAAAAATATAAATCAGTAAAATGTTGAAACCAAATTTAAATTGTAGATTTTTTCAAATCAAATAAACCACCTGCACTTTCTGTCACCTGAGAAATGTTTATCCGTTCTTTTAATTCAGCACTTCCCAAACTGTCTTTTATAAAACACTGTTCAAGTAGATGTTAATAGATATATCCTAGGGTGACCCATGGTCAAATAAATTTGGAAAATAAGGCATGTTAGGTTTTCCTCTTGAAGCTGTACTATGCACATGAGCATAACAAGACTGAGAAGTCATGCAGTAAAAAAACCTTTTTAAGTTAAACACATTTAATTCAAAACTAAGTGTTTTTGTTGTCTACCAAGAGCTAAGTTCTGTTTTAATGCTAGAAAACAATAGTAAATAAGATAAAGTCCCCCTTCATGGTCCTTATATTAGAGTAAATGAAATTTAATTGCATGCTAAACATTTTTGTGACATATAAATCATTTGGAAAATGTGTTCCTTTGGTCACCAGTTTTGTAAATGCCTTTCTATAGACATGTAGTATTTATGTAATTTGAATTTTACTCTCATCTACTAATGCTCAGATGGGGAAGGACATTCATAGATACAAGAGTAACCTCGGTCCAAGATTCATCTGGAAGATTTTCGTGTGCTCATGGATAAACACTAAATTTTACAAAATTCAAAGAGCTTGCAAAAGGAAATAAGAATTATTTTCTTATAAATTAAAATTATTTCTTAAAAATAAAAATTATCAAGTAAGACCTTCTAGAACAAAAATCTTCAGATTAAGGATAAAAACCACATTTATAGCCTTGCTTCCTTTGTCTCTCCTTATAATACCTCCACTATATATTATGAAGGCATCTTATAACATCTAGAAGGACTTCTTAGAGACATGACACTGAGTTCGCACACCATGATTCCTACAGGCATCATGAGGAAATAACATTTTCTAAGAATCTTTGGATTAAATTGGCCTAAGCCTTTCTATTATTCTTTGCCTGGAAATGCCTTTAGTTTCTGGTTGAATAATGAGGAACATTTTCTTCTCTGTTACTCTGTTCTGACTGGTTAGAGTTGGTAAATGTGGGACTTTGGGCAGGGGAAGGTGGATATATAAGTGAATCGTTTTTTGGAAACCAGGCATAAAACAAGGTCAATGTCTACAAGGAGAATAGCCACAAAGGATCGACAATGGATTAACAGGGTAGCAAACATTCTTTTCACCTCCATCTGATGGTAATTGATGTGCAATCCCCGGGCTAGGATTCCCATATTCTCCAATGAGGTGCAAGCAGAAGATTTTCATGGCTGTGTTTTCTTTTTAAAAAGATCCTCGGGATCTCCTTCAGAAAAGGGACAAAGTGAACCTTAACTAGGTCAGTAAAATGGAAACACAAGTGTCAAAATAGAGGCAGGAGAGATCTTGGAAATTTAAATATTGGGCTTATCTGCTAAAAGTTCTCAGAGGCCCCTATGTTCATGGCATCATTCATTCAGTTTGGAAACACAAATGTGTAACTCTTGACTGTCCAGCAAGAAATTCTTTCAGTAAACTCCCTGACACCCAAGTCTTAAACTTGTGGATGAGAGCTTCTCTTTTGTATCACAGCCCCCTGAGTCCTAAATAATGTTCTAAACTGATGCATTCAGTCAGAGTCGGCTTCTGAGCCACATGTCCATGACCAACATGGCACTCACTCCTACTTGGCCAGCTGATTGTGCTTCCACCCAAATTTAATTAGAACACAAAAAGAAAAACTAGACCAGGAAGAGCAAAGCAGACAGAGATGGCAGCCGAGTTTTACATTCGTTATGTCAGTCATTCGAAAACATCTATGGGACACCTGTTAGTGTCCAGATACTCTGCCAGGTGCTGGGCGCACAGTGGTGGGTCAGAGAGATAAGATTCCTCTCTCACGAAGCTGACACTGAGCGGAGGGCAGACATTAAATAAATGAACAAACAAGACAATTTCAGAAAGTAATAAATGCTCTGAAGACCATTACACAAGGAAAAGTGAAGCAAAGTGACCTGATGGGTGGTTCCTGCTTCAGAAGAACACGTACATGTACAGGCAGCAGGACCATCAGGTACAAGGGCTCTGAGAGGAACACGGGCTCAGCATGCTTAAAGGCCAGAAACAAGGGCAGTGAACTGGAGCATAGATGAGAGTGGCTCAGAGCAGGTTGGAGAGGTGGGCAGAGGTCAGATCATAAAGGGCCTTCGAGGCCATGGTGAGGCTCAAGTTCAGATTTTATTCTAAGTGCAGTGAGAGATCGTGAGAAAAATTTAAAGGCAGGATAGGATTTAATCTGTTTTATGTTTCAAAAGACCAGTCTGGCTGCCATGAGGATAAGAGATAATAGTATTGCAAGAATAAAGTATAAGAGGAGTTAGAGGGCCAACTTTTTTTTTATTCTCCCATAATTCTGTAACAAGATAAAGTTTGCCTTTAAAGTAAAATTAAATCATTAATATTGATAAGACTTTTAAAACATATACATTCGCACACATTCAAAAACATACCACAACTCTACCTATAAACAGAAAAAAAATCTCTATTTTTTCCAGAGTGTGTTTTCTCCTGTATTGGTAGATCTGATAAAAGGCATCATTAACTACCTTTTCCCCTTGGATCTTTCATGAATACTTCACTGGTAATTGCTTAGGTCCCTTCACGACAGGAAGAGGATTACCCAGCATGACATCTATTGCTGTCAGGAACACACAGAAATTGCTGATATTGAAGAGATAAATGGGGTGAAAATCGCTCCCACCACCACCCATCTCCTGAAGAGTGTCTGGGCCTTCCCATCTGTGAGGGCGAAGACAGACTTGGGAAAACAGTGTGGCCATTATGAGACCTTCGAAAAGTCTAAGGACATTGTAGGGAGGCCAGAGCCTTGCACCTTCCATATTTCATTAATTGCCCCTAATATCAAGGATTGCCACTGTTCTTTACTTCAGGCAAAATTGCAATAACAGAGGCCATCAGGATAAATACAACATTATTTCTTCTAAAAATTAAAGAAACAGTAAATGAAATTTAATTGCATGCTAAACTAGGATAAGGTTTGCCTAGCATGGGTCTTTCAAAACCTGCTTTAATGAATAAAAAGCACATTTAATAAGTTCATTGATTTGATTCCATTATATCCTCACTCTTTTTCAAACAAGAATTTGAAGTGGCTTCTAGTATTTTGTTTAAATGGAAGAAATAGCATTTTGCAAATAATGGGATTGGATTATCTTAAAGTGGTTCCCATGTTTCTTCTTGATTCCTTTCACTTTTTTCACATGCTTAGTCAGTCTTCAGAAACAATCTAAATGCAAAATTCAGCACTATTGTAGTGTAAGTTCACTCTGATTCTGAATTTTTTGAGTCTGTATTAATGAAACACAGTATTATTTATATTGGTATAGTTACATATTGGTCTCATAGATTAAAAGTTTAGAATTGCTGGGAATGTTTATTAAGCATTAATTAAGTATAATGAGGCTGACCCATAATGCAGGAAGGAAGACACCCAAATAACTGAAGGACCAATCACACGCACACCATGAGAAGGAAAAAGGACAGCTCCTCTCAGAAAGAGAAATGTGCCCTGAGATTCGACAGAGTTCTTGGATACCTTTTTCCTCAAAAAAGGTGAGAGGAAACTGAGCAATAATAAATCCCAACCTCCACCTCTCATGAATGGGTAAGTTGAGATCCTGGTAGCAGAAGACCCTTGCCCAGGGTCACACAGGCTTAAGAGAAACAATTAGGCCTATAACTAGGATCTCTTGACTCCTGAGTCATTTTACAGTGTTGTCTTTTATTTATATCAGATTTCATACCACAGGTCCATTTAGAACTGACTCATTTTAGGGGAAGGTAGGACCCTCTGAGGACCCTATGAACAGAGGTGATAAGAGACAGTCACAGGCCTAAAGCACGCAGGAGACAGAGCAGAGAGCCAAAGATGATATAAATTTTGCTACTCCAACACAGGGCACCCTAACCCCCACAGATCCACACAGAACTCCTATGAGTAATCACAACTCACTATTACCATCCATGAGAGCTAATAATGGGGGCAATGCTGTGTTGAGCACTTTTCATACAGTGTCTAACTTCATAGAAATCCTGCAAGGTCAGATAGTTTACAAGGTGGGCTTCAGAGACAGGCAGACTTCATTCGAATCCCATCTACTCTGCTTAATAGCTCTATGAACTTATCCTCCCCATGTCTCAGTTTCCTCTCTGTAAAATGGGAATAACACTGTCACTAATTCCATAAAGCTGTCATGACAAGTAAATGAGTGAGTAAAGTATTTAGGAAAGCACCTAACACATGGTAGGTGCTCAGTCAATGCTGTGATTATTATTGTCTGTATCACAGATGAGGACAGTGAAGCTATTAGAAAGCACCAAGTTCAAAAGTAGAGAATTGGCTTCCCAGGCTGTATAACATCAAGCCTGTGTTAATCACAGGCTTATTAAATGTGCATGTTACGTGATGTGGTGTGTCCCAATCTGAGTGAGTGTGAGTGTGTGTGACTGGCCCTGCGATGGAAGGGTGTTCTGTCTATGGTGGGTCCCCGCCCTGAGCTGCTGTATTAATCACGCTTCTAGACCCTCTAGGGAGACTGAGATGTAATTTGTCCTGTAGGTCCCATCAGTTGTCAATCCTCAGCACACTGGCTCTCTGCAATCAGCAGTGGATCTCAAAGCATCAGAGCCTCCTCGTCCTCTGGCCCAGACTACCTCTTCAGCTTCTGTCCAGTACCTCTTTCTCTCATCATCCAGGAAGTATTGTTAAAGCTTCATTGGGATCACTTACCTTGAATCAGCTGGCTTCATATTTTCATGACTCTGCCTTTTTTTCTAAGAGATTCCCTCTGCCTGGAGTTCCCCGTATACTTTTTCCACCTGAATAACTCCCATTTATCCCATTTCCTCTTACAAACTGCACATCACCCACTCCACCCTAAACAGCACTAGGCAGCAGTAGATTGGCAAAGAGGACTTCTGGGGCTAGCAAGACCAGGGTTCAAGCTTCATTTCTGACACTTCCAAGCTAGCTAAAGAAAAAAAATGTTTAAACTCTCATAGACTCAGTTTTAGCATCTATAAAATGGGATTGGTATCTTCCTTTCCAGATTTTATAGAGATTAATTCATGTACTGTATGTAAAAATACCTGGCATGCAAAAGATTCCCAAAAAAGTGATACGCATTTATGAACATAGTTTCTGTAGAATTTTGCCCAAATGCCTATTAGAGAATTAACACATTTTTCAATCATATGTTTTCATACCGTTTCACTCACTAGGCAGTGAACTTCTTAAGGTCAGGATGGTAATATCTCCAGGACAGAGAACTAAGCCTGGCATAGACTGAACATTCCATACCTGTTGATTAAATTGACTTAAATAATCAGCCGCTTTATTCATCCATAGAATAGCCATTCAGAACTTTAGGAAAGATAATTGTTTCAATGGGACTTGTGTCCCTATAAAGGATTAGAATAGAGACACAGTTACTTATGAAAGAATTCTCTATATCAGTGGTTTTCAAACTTGAGTGGGTATTCTAATCACCTGAGAAGGGCTTGTTAAAAAGATTGCTGGGCTCCACCCCTAGAACTTCTGATTAAGTAGGTCTGGAGTGGGGCCTGATTATTTGCATTTCCACCAACTTCCCAGGTGGTGCTCATGCTGCTGGTCCACTGATCACACTGTGTGAACCACAGCCCAGCTGTCAGCCTGATGCTGTCTTTAAGCATCATCTGAGAAAAGCGTTTCAATTCAGCTCAATTGAACAAAGTTTCACTGAGAACCTAGAGGGTGCAGCAGGGTGCAAAGGGCAGCCTTCAAGGCTTTACGAATTCAGTAAAAAGAACAAATCAATACACATACGAAGTCAGCACCATAATTTTAAAGGCCCCTCTTGAAATAAAAGATCACCATTAGAAGACCCCACCACCACCACGGTAATAATTGCTGCAGGCAAGATGCACTGATAAATGCTAAAATTAGCATTAAACATTAAAGAAAAATATAATATTTGCATAGTCTCAAAATATCTCCTCTAAATATTTATTGCTGGGATGGTTTTAACATTTGTTCACAACTTGTTTGATATTCCTCCCTCCAGGAGGTGATGCTTAATTCCCCTTTTCTTAGTGTGGGCTGGATTTAGTGACTGCTTCTAACAGTATGGAAGAGGAAATATAGTAACTTCATGGTGGGGAAACAGGGCAGACACCACCCTCATCAAGTGATCACCAGAGACAAGTCACACTGATATCCTGTACCTCCTGATGTGATGGGATGAGGAAATTCACCTCTGTGGTATTCTCCCCCAGAAATCCGTAACCTCAGTCTAATCAAGAGAATACATCAGGCCAACCCAAATTATGTAACATTCTATAAAATAACTGGCGAGAACTCTTCGAAACTTCCCAGGTCAAAGACAAAGAAAAGACCAAATAAACTTGACAGATTACAGCAGACTGTGGGACACAACAACTAAATATAATAGGGTATCCTGAATTAGATTCCGGAACAGAAAAAAGAACATTTGTAGACAAACTGGTAAAATTCAAATAAAGTCTGTAGTTTAGGTAACAGTACTATACCAATGTTAATTTCTCAGTTTTGATAAATGTACCATGACTATGTAAAACGTTAACATTAAGGCAGGACCAGTCACACAATTTGGTAGGCCCAGTGTAACATGAAACTGTGGGGCCATTTGTTTAAAATTAAGATTTCAAGACAAATCGAGTCCCTTCTGGGCATGGGGCCGTGAGGCTTCACTGGTTGCAGGCTGACGAAAACCTGGCCTGCATTTGGGGAAGCAGGCTGGAGGGTTCTGATAGGGGCCCAGCTGAGATGGGAGAGGGAGCTGTCAAGTGTCAGAGCGGCCTACTAAAGCAACAAGCCAAAAAATGAAAGCCTTTACTCACTTACTATGATGGTGTGAAAGGAGAAAACGCAGACTCCCCTGTTCTGTTTACCTCCGAGGACCGGTACACTGGTTGAGGGGCAGGTGAATCAGGACTGATGAGGGAGTCTTCTCGCTGCTGTGGGAGCCTGAACAAAAGTCCCAGACACTTTCTTGGGCTCTGGGGTCAGAGGGAGGGTGAAGAAGATTAGAAGTTAAAAAGCTCAGCAGGTCTTCAAATAATGTCTCGTTCCACGTCATTACGTTCAACGTCGTTACGTTCGACGTGATTACATTATAATATTGATGAGAAAAAAAATCAACTTCCAGCCGGGGCCATCTTCAGTGTGGGGTTTGCACATTCTCACCATGTCTGCATAGGTTTTCTCTGCGGACTCTGGTTTCCTCCTAACTTCCAAAGATGTGCATGTTACGTGATGTGGTGTGTCCCAATCTGAGTGAGTGTGAGTGTGTGTGACTGGCCCTGCGATGGAAGGGTGTTCTTTCTATGGTGGGTTCCCGTCCTGAGCTGCTAGGATGAGCTCCAGCCTCTTGTGACTCTGAACTAGAATAAGCGAAATGGAAAAGAATGTTTTTACTTGTTTTTATTAATCTTTCTTAAGTGTATATATAGCTAACATCTGTTTCCATGTTTAATATCAGAAGTATTTTAGGCCTTTATTTAGAACTTTGGTGAGTTTTTGTGACCAGAAATATGCTGTAGGAATTTAACTCTATATCAATTAGCCATGCTAAAATTGGTTTTGTTAAACATCGTTATGCTTAGAGTCACAGTTTCCAAGAACCTATCAACAATGTTAAATGAAGACTTACTGTACTCTGATTGGAGGTTGTTGGCATGAGGAAGCTAGAAGTGCCTACTTAAAAAACAGGATTTCTTTTGTGATCAGTTAGGGTATCATATTTGGCTTCAGTGAGGACTTCCATACTGGGTACTGAGTCAGAGTGGAGAAAAGTGTCTTCAAGGTTCTCTCACATCCCGCTGTTAAAGAGCATTTAGCAGAGGTACCTGAAGAAGACCTGAGCTAAAGCCTCAGATAAAGAGTAATAGAAATGAGGGTACCTAGGCTTGGAATATAAATATGCAAAAACATCATGACTATGATGGGCTAAGAGGACCTGAGACCTTGACTGCAACTCCCTTCAGAGACGGCAGTTCCCCAACTGTGCATGAAGTCTGGTGGGGGCAGCATTCCCCTGTGAGGCCTGCCAAGTAAAGCCTTTGTAATTGCCTGTGATCTGGCCTGAAAAACCACACATAGGTTTTTAACCAGGAGCTGGACTCCTCAGTATATGGGAACTCTTTGTACTATTTTTGTAACTCTTCTATAAATCTAAAATTATTTGAAATAAAAAGGTTTGTTTTTTTTAAGGCCCTCTTGCCATTCTCTCATTCTTCATCTCCCAGACCTACTAATTGTGCTATTTATAACTGAGCCTCATAAACTAGTTACTAAAAACTAGTTTCTTTGTCCCTCTTTCCACGAGTCTTAGACATGAATCACGGAGGCTGGACCAGGGGCCTTGGCAGACCTGGTACTACGTCTTCTTTGACCCTTCTTCTCTCCCTACAAGCAAGTTCCTTTCCCAAATACGAATAATCAACTTGTGCAAATAGATGTCAGTGAACTGGTTGTTTCATCATTTCATCAGACATACTTGGATGGGTTGACTCCACCTGAAGTCCTCCACTAGGTGTTTACTGAGGGGGCTGCCCTTGCTCTCTTCACTCAAATGTCTTTCTCCATCTCTGACAACTCACCCAAGTTACCCTGAGTACCTCAGTGTGGGGATTCCACCAACACCTCAAGGTTATTATGTCCAGAAATATAGTTATCCGATCATTACCCCCCAAACAAAACAATGCTTCTGTCCTGACATCTGACTTTTAATGAGAGTTTCATCTTCCCAATCACCTGGGGTTTAGAACATTGGCTGCCCTTTGACCTTACCCTCTTTCCCACTGCATTAGATCAGTTTTTCAGTAGTTTCCACCTCATCAAATCTCTCATCTGCTAAAGCTCTACATCTATTCCTATGCCATAGTTTTTGATATCTCTTTCCTGGCCCATTATAATACTTTTGTTATTCGTTCTATCGTCAAACTTTCATGCTATACCTTTTATATTCATGCCCTTTCTTGCCTCTGAGCCTTTGTATGGAATATTCCTGTACCTCTCATACTCTACCTTCTCTTTCCACAGCCCTCAAACTAGATAATTCTCATTCATCCTGTATGCATCCTGTATGTTGAGTCATCACTTTCTTCCCTACTCCTTTCTAGGTCTGGATTAGGTGACACAGCACCTGAGCTCCCCCTGTATTGTAGCTACCCGCTATGTTTGTCTCTTGCTTTAGCCTCAAAGCTCTATGACAGCAGGAGCTATGACATGATTGTAGCCTTAGCAACCAACATGGAATATAATACATAGTAAGTCTCAGTTAAAACTTATTGACTGAAAGAATGAAGGAAGAAATGAATAAAGGAATGAATGCTAGGCACTTTCCTAGGATTTGGGGTTATAAAGAATAATAGATCCCGGTTTTTGTTTTCAAAGAACTCACACTTAAGTGGGAAGACAAAAGTACAACACACTGTTTTAATAATACATTTATCGAATGCTTGCTGTATGCAAAGGACTAAGCAATTCACATCTATTCATTCATTTGATCATCACACTAACTTTAAAACCTAGCTACTATTATTATCCTTACTTTACATGAGGGAAGTGAAACAAAAAGAAGGTAAGTAATTGCCCGAGGTCATACAGCTACAAAGGGGCAGACTGGGGATTTATTATAGCTGAAAGCAGCTATAATAACCCAAATGTTCATCACTAGGACTGTGGATGAAAAATGTTGGTACATTCATCCAATAGAATACTAGTCAGCAACAAGCAATAAATACAACATGGATGCAAAACCATGGACGAATCTCTAAAACAGACATAAAAGACCACATACAATATGATTCCACTTAAATGAAATGTTAGGAAAAAAACAGAAATCTAATAAATAGTGTAGAAAAGCAGATTGGTGTTTGCACGGGGCTGGAGAACAGGGTGGACACTGATTGACTTGGAAGGGGAACAAAGGAACTTTTGGAATTGTGAAAATATTTAACATATAGATTGTGGTATTAGTTACATGGATGTGCATAGATAGATGATAGATAGATGATAGATAGATAGATAGATAGATAGATAGATAGATAGATAGATAGATAGATGGATGGATGATGGATGGGATGGATGGAGATGGATAGATAGATAGATAGATAGATAGATAGATAGATTTAGTTGAAAGTCACCATAGTATACCTTTAACATGAATGAAGTTTATTTGATGTAAATTATATCCCCATAAAGTGTATTTAACATCTTTAATAAGTAAAATTAAAAACTTAACTCAAAAGTCTAACTTGTTTTTAACTTCTATACCATCTAACAAATATAACATATGCTTGATAACATAAAATATGCTTGATACAATTTGTGGAGATTGTATCAAGTATTATGAAACATAAAATTTTGGTTTCTGCCAAGATATTAGATTATTTTTCTCTCCTGCTACCAAAATTAATACCAAAAAATTATAGAAACAATAAAAAAATATAGGTTCTAAGAACTAAGAACAATAATAACAACAAAATATGAAACCCTCTCTCTCAGGGAACAGGGCCTAGAGCTGTTCGTTGTGTATTTGGGAGGTGGGTAACTGCAGCTTGAAGCTAGAGAGCAGCCAGAGATGGTAATAGCCAATGCATGAGAGAAAAATTTTGAAGTTCTCTCACCTGCCTCCTGAACTGCCCTGAACAAACCATTGCCTGCCCGCTCAGAGCCCAGCCAAACCAACACCAAGGCAGCAGGAAAGCCCTGCTGGGGTAAAGAGTTGGTGAATTAAAACTACAATGAGATGCTACTACACACCTCTTACAATGGCCCAGATCCAGAACTCTGACAACACCAAATGCTTATGAGGATGTGGAGAAACAGGAACTCTCATATATTGCTGGTTGGAATGCAAGCTAGTACAGCCACTTTGGAAGACGGTTCGGTGATTTCTTAACAAAACTTACCATGCAATCCAGCAATCATGCTCCTTGGTATTTATCCAAAAGAGTTGAAAGCTTATGTTCACACAAAATCCAGCCAATGACATTTATAGTAGCTTTATTCGTAATTGGAAGCAATAATTTGAAAGCAATCAAAATGTCCTTCAGTAGGTAAATGGATAAATAAACCATGGTATATCAATATAGGCTCTATCAACAAATAGACACTCAGCACTAAAAAGAAATGTACTACTAAGCCATAAAAAGACATGGAGGAATCTTAAATGCATATTACTAGTGAAAGAAGCCAATCTGAAAAGGCCACATACTGCATGACTAACTATATGACATTCTGAAAAAGGCAAAATATAGAGACAGTAAAAAGATCAGTGGTTTCCAGGGATAGGAAAAGGGGAGAGGGATAAATAGAGCATTTTTAGGACTGAAAATACTCTATATGGCATTATAACGATGGATGTATGTATTATACATTTGTCCAAACCCAGAGAATGTGCAACACCAAGAGCGAACCCTGAAGTAAAAACTATGGACTTTGGGTGATAATGATGTGTCTGTATAGATTTATTCTTGATAACAAATGTACCATTCGGATGGGTAATGTTGACAATGGAGGAGGCTATGCATGTGTGGAGGCAGGTGGGATATAGGAAATCTCTGTACCTTCCTTTCGATTTTGAGTTCTTAAAAAAAAAAGAGTTCATGAAAACAGGTTGGATTTGCTCTGCTATCCTTATGCTTTTACATCTACACCCCATCCCTTCCCAAATCCAGGACTAGTGGACACAATCTAAAGAGAGCACCCTCTCCCCATGCTACTTCTCCCTACAGGTTTACAATGAAACTCCAACCAGTGGGTCTGTGGGACCTTGGGCTTTTCTGCCCCTGAACTCATCTGTTCCCCTCTCCTTAAACCTATGGAAACAGACATGTGAATTTGACCTCTTTCCCCAATATACATTACCAAAGCAGTTGATCGACAGCTTCAGGGAAACATGACTTCATAAACCAAAATAACTAGATTTGAGGATAAAATCACTATAAAGAAAGGCAACACAGAGAAAAATATTTGAATCATATTTATTGACGTAAATGATCCAAAAATGTAAAATAAGTATGGCATATACACTTAAGGAAATATGGGGGAAAATTATTCACAATATTAAACAAGAACAAGAAATCAATGAGATACCAAGTAAAAAAATATTAAGAATAAAAAATATATGTAAGTAGCTGAATTAAACAATACAGTCCATAGAATAAATAGCGAGATAAATTTGTCTGAAGAAAAATGAAGTAGTGAATTAGAAAGTCAGACTGAGGAAATGATAGAAAATATTAAAGAAAAGCTAAAAGATATTAATATAGAATAGAATGTGCGGAGTACTGGAGTCCCAGAGAGAGAAAAAAGTACTGTGAGAGAGTAAACAACAGAGTTCTCAACTCTGTCTGGGAAACCCAAGAAAAGCTTTAAAAAGATAACTCTTGAACTGAGACATAAAGAATGGTAGGAGCTTGCTAGGTTGGCACGGAAAGGAAAAACATTTCAGACAGAAAAAAAATAATACGTACAAATGCACGAAGGCATGAGTGAAATGTTTGCCACGATCTGGGAAGAGCAGGTAGTCTGGTATGTCTGGAGCAAGGCTATTTGAAAAAGTGATGAAGGCTAATGTTGAAAAGGGGAGCAAGAGTCAGATCGGGAAGGGTCTTGGGAAATATGTAGTATAATTATATCCCCCATTTTAAATATGAGGAAACGAAGTCAAGCTCAGACAGGTTCAGTGAGTTGCCCCAGGTCAGGCTCCTGTTGGAGAGCCCATGCTCTGTCACTGCATCACACACCCTCCCCCTCTAGAGAAGCTCTGAGCTTACTTAACTTGGATATCTCAGTGTTTGGCGAAGTCAGTAATAAACTATGAAAAGCAAATGAGGTTAAGAAGTAGGTGAGGATGAGTTCAGGATCGGGTGAATTGTTCTGAAGTGCCAGGGTGTCCTGCTGACAATTAGAAGTTCAGGGGTATAAGTAAGATCAGGGCTACACATTTGGGAATTGTTGGCATATGGAGGTAGGTGCATTCATGGAAGTAAGTGGAGCTGCGGCAATAATGTCCCTTGTAATGTTGGCAAACATATTCTCAGGACAGAAACATTTAACTGGAGAAGTAGATCACTGGCCCAGAGAGGAGAAATGAAAGGCTCATGGTCACACTGGTTTGGTGCTTTCTCTGTTAGTCAGATCCCAGTTTAGTTGTGACATCTTCTACCAACCAGACACTGTGCTGAAACATCAGATACCCCCAAATGGAATCTAAATCTGATGTCAAATGGCTTCTGTCAGTCACCTGGTGAAGATAAACCGCCCTTATACACAGATTGTCAAAAGCCTGAATTCTTTTGAGTTATACCCAATCCTAGGATACAGGAATACAGGAACACTAGGGTCGCTTGGGAAACCCAAATTAGGAAGAGGTGTCTCAGAATTTCAGGTACGGAAAAGAGTCCTTTTACAGAGTTAAGCATTATTACTCATATCTTGTAGGTAAAGAAACTAAATCTTAGAGAGATTAAGTGACTTGCCCAAGGTCATACAGCTCTTAAGAGGCAGAACTGAAATTTAAATGGAGATAAGTTTAGTTCCAGAGCCTAAGAGATGGAAATTCAATGAGACTGAGTGCTGAGTATTCCCAGTATTCATTCTCACTTTTACTTTTTCAAAGCCCAGAACTCAGAGTGGGTCAGGAGGGAAGAGTCCGTGTCCTTGGTCCTAAAAAGCTTGAGAATTGAGGTCACTATATGATGGAAAAGAAAGAGCTTTGAGCTTCAAGTCAGAAGAACTGGGTCCCAGCCAAGCTTTGCCATAACTTGCTGTGTGACTGTGACCAAGTCATTTCTCCTCTGTGGTTCCCATTCTTTCTGCATATGGAAGATTCTGGAATCCCAGGTCTCTGTGATAAGCAGGGAGCTTTTCTTAGACCCTAAGCCCCGCCTACCAGGGTGGCAGCATCCAATTCTCTCCTCCCAATGCCTTTTCTCCTCTCCATTTATACCAACCATTCCAGCTCAGGCTTCCCAGCGGGTGTGGATTGTTTGAAAAGACATATGGCACCCCAATGCAGCCGAGAGTCCAGTCTCGAGGGGAAACCATTGTTCATTCATCTGGACCAAGTGACATTCTTTATGCAAGAATAACTCTTGATTAAAGGGTGAGTTTTAATGGAAACTAATTAGGCAAACTCTTTAGCCTGGGCATAATGATCAAATGAGCTGTCACACCATACCTGATACAATGATCTCACTCGCTACAAGATTTTATTCCTTAGCAATTACACTCCCACATGGCACTGCGTGCCGTTATTGCCTGGAGCACACATGTCAAATTAAAGAGCAACTTATGCACCTGATATTTAATTATTGCCTAGTACTACAGACACCCAGGGAATGTCAAAGTGAGCAGTCCTGCTTGGGAGAAACGAAAACTGAAATCTTCTGCAAGGAAGAGGAAAAAAAATAGGGATAAAATATGTATAGGCTACTATAGTTTCTTATTCAGTCCTCTTATGATTCACAGTTACAAAACCTGCTCTCCCCAACCTTGAATAATTTACCGTTTTTTAATTCATCCAGAAAAGTCAGCAGAAGGAGAGTTGTAGGTAAAGGCACGAAGGCCCTACTGGTGTTTGTTTACCTAGGTGATTGATGGATGTGGTCTTGATCTGGTCAAACTTCATGAGCTCTTCATGTAAGTTATTCTTCCCCTAACAGGCTCTGACAGGAAAGAGGGTGCCTCATGTGCCTGTCTAGCCCAAAAGGAAATGTTTGCCCTCAAGGCTGAGCATTCAGGAAGCCCCATTTTGCACTTCAGTCGCACTCAGTGACGCATTCAAAAAGTGGACCGAAGTTTCTCCCCAAAACATTGTCCAGAAGTTGGGACAGCCAGAAGCCATGGCAGTGTAAGGATCAGTCTCTACTTTGGCTGTTTGTTAGAATAATCTAGAGAACTTTTCAAACACACCGATGCTCAGAATCCCATCACAACTAATTAAATTAGCATCTAGAGAGGAGGACTGGGTAATTTTTTTAGGCTCCTCAGATGATTATAATATTCAAGCAGGGATGAGAACCGTTGGTCTCGATAGCAACCAGCCAGACACTAAACAGTGTTTAGAAATCAACAGGGACTGATTTCTATGCTCAAAAAGACTTCCATGCCCCAGGGCCTTTACACATGCTGTTCTCTCCTCTAGAATGCTCTTGCCTGTCTCTTCTTTCTAACAGGAAAAAAAAATTATCCTTCAACATCAAGTGCAGATGTCATTTTCCTATGAAGTCTCCCCTGATTTTCCCAGAAAGACTTGTGTCAGCATCTAACAGGAGCCAAACACATGTTCAAAAGATCATTAAATGTAACTGCTCTCCTCGGTGGGGGTTCAAGAAGGGAATCCCCATGTCTACAGCAACCATCTGTGTACCCCAGCTGAGAAAATTCTAAGAATGTCTTGGTCCCTTTTGCTCCAGATAAAGAAATTCAATTACCCGTTATTAGAATTGCATTGCCTAATACTAAAACGCCTTAATATGAGTGCTTTTGTATTTAGTAAACTGCACAGCTTGTGAAAACCCCCTCCAAACATCTGGCAGGAGGCCCAGCGGAGGTAAGGCTGGAACCTCTAATGATGGCAACATGTAAACAAGTGTTTTGTTTCAACTGATAATCATTAACATCTAGTGTCAGCCTTACCCCCAGAGGCCTGGTGCCTCAGCCATGCAAAGGCCTCTGGGAAACAGCAGCTGGGATGGGGCCTGTGTACAGCGATGAGGAGGGAGAGGGCAGGCTGGCTTGTCACTGTCAACCTGGAGAGGCAGGTGGTGATGGGAGCAGCCCCAAAGCACATGCCTCTGATGAAAAAGAGTGGAATCAGGGAGTCCTACCCTCCTTTCAGGGACTTTGAGGCTGCGAAAGGGTTACTCTCAAATATGCCACTGGCTTTGGCAAGGTAGCCTTAGTTTCTCTATCTGTCAAATGAAGTTAACAAAGGTTCCTACTTTATAGAGCAGTTATGAGAAGTATGTGAGAAAATACATGCCAGCAAGGCTTCTGGAATAGCACTGACTTACAGAAATCAGTTGATAAAGAAAATTTTTTTCTTCATTCTTCCCTTCAGATACTCTTAACTGGGATCTAGGCCAGTCTGATTACCCCTTTCCTAACCCAGCAAGTAAACACTATTTGACCCCAGAGTCACTGGGCTAAAGTTTGTGAAGTTTATGCACATGAATACTTAAATAAAAACCCATAAAGGAATAGCTGGAGTTTTATTGTTCCTGACCATTAGCAAGTACTAGCGCTGAGTAATCCTTCACACTGGAACTCAAATCCAAATATCAATTCACTCAATAAATATTAATTGAGTAACTACTATGTTCCAGGCACTATGCACACTAGGATGATTTCAAAGTATGTTCACAGCTTGAGTTCTTTGGAAAGTGGACACTGAGACAGACATCAGTGGATGAAAGTTATTAAGAAGTGTGTTTAGGGTCCATACCAATAAAGGGAAATGTTATGGACTAAATTGTGTCCCTCCAAAATGTATATGTTTAAGCCCTAAGCTTAGTGTAACTATATTTGAAGATAGGTCCTTTAAGGAGGAAATTAAGGTTAAATAAAATCATTAGGATGGGGCCCTAATTCTATAGGACTGGTGTCCTTACAAGGAGAGGAAGAGACACCAGAGCTTTCTCTCTCCATATAAGAACAGAGGAAAGACCATGTGAGAACACAGCAAATAGGTGGCCATCTCTAAGCCAGGAAGAGAGGTCTCACCAGAAACCAATCCTATCGGCACCTTGATCTTAGACTTTTGGCCTCCAAAACTGTGAAATAACAAATTTCTATAGTTTTAAGACACCCCATGTGTGATATTTTGTTATGGCAGCCTCAACTGACTAATTCAGAAGATGAAGGAAGCAAGAAGGTTCAGAGGTAGACACTGAACTGTAATGTAGGCTAAATAAAGACCCAAGGTGGCCCTGTGGGGAACTCTGGAGCTGCGATGGCCTTCAGAATCAGTTCCAGTTAGAACGAGGGACTGGGCCTTTATTCCCTCAAGGTCATCAGTCATTGGCAGCAGGAAGCCCCTGAAAACAGGCATGACCCTAGAAGAGGCAGTTTCTTTCAGATGAGGCCATCAAAGAGGCCGACGGGACTCAGTGCATTAGAGCATCCCATCCCAATGTGGTTCCCTACAGACTAAGTGAGTAGTGCCTTTTCCAGCAACCACCATGTGCCAGGTCCCTCACAAATGTCATTTTATTTGATCTTCACAGTACTCCTGTGAAATAATTCCTATTTCGAATAGATGGCGAAGTAACTTGTCCAACGCTATAAAGCTGATAAAAAACAAAAATAGAATTAAAGAAGAGGCCTCTCTTTCCCAATGACCCTACTTTTGTCTTGATATCATATTGCCTTAGAAACCATCATCTTCTGCAAGAAATAGTCCCTGTCCACCTCCAGTAGTTAAGTGTCCCCATGGTAACTTGCACACCTCTCTTCAAAGCCTGTAGCACTTAGTCTTATAACAACCATATTAGTTGGTACTTATCGAGCATTTACCATGTCCCAGGCACAGTCCTAGCACTTTTCTTGTATTAATTCATTTAATCATTCTGACAGTTTTCATCATTCTCATTTTACTAATAAGAAGGCTAAAAAGACACAAACCCATTAAATAGCTTTCCCAGAGACACAGCCAGGGTCAGATTCTACTTGATCTGGTTCCAGATATTATACTCTTCCGTGTTGGGATCATAGTGGTGCCATCTGCCTCCCTTCAGGTCTACATATACTTGGAAGACATGGCTGAGTTTCCATCTTTTCCATTCCAGTGCCTTACCTGGGACTGACATGCAGTAAGTTCCTAGTAAAATTTTCCTGAATAACTGAATGATGCCTTGCACACTAACATTTTGAAAATACTTCAACCTTATTTATATGAACAAAGTCTAGGAAAAAAGACAAATAAGACCTGTTTGCTCCGTTGAGATGAGATCATGGGTGAATTTTGATTCTTTTAATAACTGTATATTGATAAAATATTGGTTTTTAGAAGTTTAAAATGGATGATGGCAAACTTTCTTTACATTTCCTATCACTGTCACAGAGCAAACATCTATTACATTTCCGATGGCATCACTGTGGGGGCGCAGACTTCCCCAGGCCTATGAGGATCTGACCCAGATTCCGTCTCAGATGTCACAGTTATGGCAATGTCTTTCCAAGGATCCTATAACCAATTCCGGGATGAAAAAAGACAAAATTCCCATCACCACGACTTGAGAGGTTATCAATACCCAGTAGTGATATAAAGAATCTCTCGATGGCCATGTCGGCCTGCTTCTAAGTGAACTCTAATGATTGGACATATTCCTCAAGTCTTCAGACCTTCTTTCCACCAAGATGAGACTCTTGTGTACACCATGCCGTTGACAAGACAATCAAAATGAGCTTATCGGGGGTGGCTTTTTGACAGAAATTATACTGAGTCCTCTCGTCTCACTCCCATATCTGTTGCTCACTTTCTATTCATTCAATCACTCACTTATTCAACAAATGTGACTGAGTTCCTACTGTGTGCCAGGCAGCTTTCTAGGTTTTAAGGATATAGCAATGAATGAACTCGTTGCGTTCCTTTCTTTTATGGAGCTTATTGTCTAGTGGGAGGAGAAAAAGAAACAAATGATATCATTTTTGACTCATGATAATTTCTATAAAGAAAATAAAACAGGGAATATGATGGAAAGTAAATTAGGTACAGTGAGAAACCGATTTTAATAGGATGGTTGGGGAAGGAGTCTCTGAGGTGACATTTGAATTGAGACCTGAACAATAAGAGGTAGCCAACCTTCAGAAAATCTAGAGCAGCATTTTGGACAGAGAAAATAGTGAATACAAAGTCCCTAAAGCTGGACTAAGCTTGTCAATGTTCCAGGGACAGAAAGCAGGCCAGTATGGGTGAGGCAGATGACCAGAAAGGAGAATGGTAAGATGCCAGGCCTAAGAAACAGATAAGGGACCAACCATCCACGCCTTTCCAGGTCAATGTGAGAAGTCTGGATTTTATTCCTAGCATAACGGGGAACCACTGGAGAGCTTTAATGAAGAGAAATGCAGTATGATTTAAGTGTTTAAAAGGTCACTCTGGCTGCCAAGTGAAGAATGAACTATAGGTAACAAAAATGGAATTTTGGAGACTTAGTTCACTTTTACTAGATGCCTGGTCTGCTGATTTGGCTCCTGTTTCCAACCCTGAAGTTCCCAGCGAGCAATTCAGATTCCCTTGTGTCTTCCATCCCCACTTTACTCCTGGCTCCTCAATACTCGACTGTTGCTGCTAGCCGCTTCAGCCACCATCCTGCCTGCCCAGCTGACTCTGTACAAGTAAGGATCAGATAGGTCTCCTGGATCCCAAAAGGCATTAGTTTAGCTCATAACTGCCACTTGTATAATCCAAAGGTGTCAATTCCAAGATTCATGAAAGCAGAGAAAAAGAGTTGATACTATTCATCAAGATTTCTCCATTGCTATGCAGAGCCAGAGCTCCAAAGACATTGGTTGGATGAATAGATGGGAATAGATGTGCTGGGTGCTCATTGTCATTCTGGCACTGAGGGAGACTCCACTGATGGAGGAGTCCTGGGGAGAAGCTGCAAGAAAGCTGCAGCTCAGTAAATATCGCCTTATCTTACAGGCTTCACACTGGATAAGTGAAGCTACTCATAGGCCCTTCCTTGGATCAGGTAGGACCTACGAGGCTGCCAGCCTAATTCATTAGTGGCCTGACATCACACATCTGCAATTGGGTAATTTCTATGTTAACTACTATCCTCCTCCCCTCAATAATGAGTCCTCATGACTATGTTTTATAAAGTCGATTAAGCATTTGCACAGAGCCCATAAAGGGGTAGTGATTATGAACTGTGCTGGTAGTCTGCAGTGTACCCACTATCTACTACTCAGTCCAGACTCATCGTGAGATACATTCGAATGACAAAGATGGGTAGGTTGGGAAGGGAGGGAGCTGTGAGAACAGGATTCCTGGCAGACCAGGAAGGGTTTCTGAGATATGTCTCTCCCCTAAAGCACCCTGGTACCAACCTATTTGAATTCAAGATAGAGCTGGATCTTAATGAAAACATTAGGTCTAGGGAAGTGTCATTTTTTTAGCTTTTTAATTTTCTTAATTTTCTCTTACTCTTCCATGTTTATATATAAATTTGTAAATATATACATTGATTGCTTTATTGAATTTTATTGAATCTTGGCTTGGTGATGGGGCAATAAAGAATTTTAGAGAACTGGCAGTAGGTCTGACCTGTAGACTTGGATTCTGTTATCACTTCCACATTTATTCTCTGTGTTACCTTGAACCATACACATCAGCTCCCTGGGTCTCAGTTTCCTCATTATAAAATGGGATCAGCATACGTCACACTCTTGGCAGGGTTGTTTTGAAGATTAAAGCGTAACAGAATGTATTGAGACTTATGAGTTTCAGGCACTTTCTATATGTTAATTCGTTTGTGGTAGGCACTAATGACATCTCCAGTTTTAAAATGTGGAAACTGAAAAGTTAGGAGGTTGGCTGGAGGTCATAGAGCTGATTAGTGATGGAGCCAAATTTCAAGCGCAGGCATTCTGACTCTAGAGCCAAATAACTCAGCACAGTGCCTGGAGCAGAGTGAACACTCGAAAAATAAGTGACAGTTTCTGTCATCATTTTTGCCAGCTTCAGGCTAATTCCATGCACAAACCTTTGTTGCCAGCATCAGACCTTGGGTTGAGTATGGCTCCAGGTCCTTATTAAAGGAAATAGAGACACACTGAGAGGGTTTGCAAGGCAGAGCCAGAGTTCCCTGGTGCCCCCAGAGGGTTGATCCCTGGGCTACTAATGGGACAGATAGAGCCCCAGGAGTGAGACAGAGAGGTGGATGGCAGGAAAAGGATACAGGGTAGAAAACCAGAAATCTGGACTCTAGTTCCCGACTGACGCCTGCCTGCCATAGGACCCTGAGGAAAGTCAGTTGCCCTCAAGATTCTACACGGGATGGCAGGGGATGGCTGGGATGGCTCTGGGACCAGATGTGAGCAGTGAAGCACAGGGCAGAGAAGCCAGGAGGCTCACACTAAAATATGGTAGTCGTGGTCCTCACCTTGCCAGGTTTTCTTGCTGGAGGTCACCCACTTTGTTTGATAGTCCAGCATCCTTGTCCTGAGATAGCCAGAAACTCAAATGTAGAGACCTTCATAGACAGGGTTAGGGAGCCAGAGCTCTGGCCAGGGCCACCAAGGATCTGTGACATACCCCAGACCAGTCATGGCCTCTTCTGGCCTCAGTTTTTCCCACCTGAAAAATGATCAATTAAACAAATTTTAGTGTCTCTAACATCTTGGGAATTCTATATTTTCAAGCCTAACTTTATCTACAACCATATACTAATATCCTTGGGGCAGAGCTATTTCTTTTAGGTCAAATGATTTCCCTCCACATAAACTGGAGTGAAACAAAGGCCCTCTTTTTCTGAGTTGTTAGCTCTTTCTCACACACAGGCACACACACACTCACACACATGCATGTACACCCTCATAATGCTTATACAGCCCACCCCCCACCCCAGTCATGCACAAAGGCACACACACACAGGCGCGCAGAGGCACAAACACCTGGACTCTCTAAGCTGCTCCTTCCCCCACCCCACTCCTGCTCATTCCCCACCCCCCAACCCTTTCCAACTTCCCTGCTGGGAAGCTGAGCAGGCGGCAGCCTCTGTGTTACCTAACATGATGGGCTGCTGCCACCCAATGGTCAGAATCAGAAATGCATCCTTGGTTCCAAAAACCAAACCCAATTGGAAAAGGGTCCAGGGTCACAGAGTCCATGCCTCTCACGAGGTTGTCTCCAGGGCTGCCTTCAACAGGTGAGGCTTTTTACGGTCTTTAAAATCTTTCAAACAAGGATTTCCTTACATGAAGCCCCTAGTTCTTTTCCAAAGATCAAAGATTGCCATTGACATTCCGGGCAGTCTTGCACTAGGGCCTAAAATGATTGGGTACGAACTGTGTATTCAGCACCATTCTAGATTATTTACATGTGCTATCTTTTTAATCCACACAACAATCATCGTTGCAGGACATATGTTGTTGTCTTAATTTTAAAGAGCTACAACCAAGAAGAAATGGTGCTGAGATAGGATTCTAGTTCTGTCTAACTCAGCAGCCACTTGGCCTTCATGGACCTCACTTTTATCATTTGTACATGGTTGATTCTAATCATTCATTTAATCATCTATTCCTTCAATGAGCATTGATCGAGTACCTATTATGAACCAGATTCTGTGTTAAGGGCTGAGAATTCAGAAAGCACCAATGTGTGGCCTTTGTCCTTAAAGAGGTCTCAGTCTTCTAGAATCAGTGATAGTTCATGTCCTGCCAGGGCTCTGACTCTATGACTTTAGTGGTTTTTATTTGACAAATAGTACAAAGGCTCTGAAAAGAGGCCAAGGAGAGGAAAGTTAACAAGCTGTAGGTTAAGGGGACAAGGCAGCCAACCTGTAGAGCAGAAGAGAGGTCAGTGTCCTTGTCCAAGGGTCCCCTGATCCACAGCCTGCTAGTCTGGGACTGGTGAGTCTGGAACTTCCTCAAGCCTCTCCAGGGCCCAGAGCCACTCAAGAAGAAAGGGGAAGGAACTGTTGTTTTCTGGCTTCAGAGCTGGTGCCCTTTGTGCCCCATCAGAGGCTTCTGAGAGTACACCAGAGGTCAGAGACAAAAATGGAAAAGCATGTCAGGACCCGGAAGGTGAAGTGGCAGAACAAAGCTTTAATAATAATTGTGGTTGTTACTACAGTTCATTATTCTGACATTCACAGCCTGATGCCAATCTGCCTTCCTAAAGGGCTGTCTCTCCATTTATTTCGTCATGGATTCACTCTGCCACAGAATCACTTCCTATGCCCCAAACACCCCACAGTTTTCCAATTCTTAACCTTTGTTCTTTTCCTTACTAATTAATGGGCAAAGCAATAGAATAATAGAATACTAGAATGTCAAGCACTGGAAGAAATCATCTAGTCCAAACTTTGTGGATGAGAAAAATAGGACCAGAGAGAAGCTAGAACTCGTGCAAGGTCACACAGAAGGTGAGTAGTATGGCTGGGCCTAGAATTCAGGCATCCCTTTCCAATGTGAAAACTCGTTTCTACTATCTCTCTCCGTTTTCATATGCATGCTGTTAGACACTAGTGAGAGTCTACTTTCATTCTAAAACATCTTTTTATCCTTCCTCTCTCTCCATTTCCCCCATTCAATCTTATTAGATCGTAAGTCCCTTGAAGATAGAAAATCTCCTTTTTCCAAAGCCTTAATACTTAGTACAGTGATTAGCATATAAATTCTTAAGATTGGATGGATGGAAAGAAGGAAAGAATGAGGGAAAAAGTGGAGGGAAGGAGGGAGGGAGGGAGGGAAGAGAGGGAGAG
>NW_006430061.1:2204056-2206042 GCF_000325575.1 Pteropus alecto
GAAGGAAGGAAGGAAGGAAGGAAGGAAGGAAGGAAGGAAGGAAGGAAGGAAGGAAGGAAGGAAGCAAAGAAGGAAGGGAGGAAGGAAAGAAGGAAACATGAATGGGTGAAATCTTTTACACAGAATTTCTGCATTCACCTCTTACCTAGTCTCTTTCTCTCTAATTTCTCCATGATATGGCCTATTCTTCACAGTGATATTAGAGAGACCCTTTTAAAAAGAGAACCGAGTCTTTCTCTTCCTTTGGACAAAAGCATTTCAAGACTTTCCCATTATCCAATGGATACATCGAGACCAGTTTTCCTATAATACAGTCTAAATGAGTTTTTCTTCTACCACACCAGCCTCATGTGCTATTAACCATACAAACACATACACACTAAACTCTAGAAACACCTGACAACTTGCCATTCCCCGAATGAAGCATGCGTGGCCTCATCTCCAGGACTTTCTTGTGCAATTCCCGTATTCTCAGATTCCTTTCCTGCCAGCACCAGAATCTGCTAAAATCCTAACCAACCTCCAAAGCCCAATCAAATGCCACTTCCATGAAGTCTTCCCTAATTCCCTTGATGAAATTACTATTCTCAAAACATGCAGTCCTTTAGGCTTTGGTAAGCATGGCACACCTCATTCTGTTCTTTCTATAATGACCTTCCAAGACCTTTATCTTGGGCATTGTAGTTGGTCGTTTTTACTTCCATTGCTCCCAACAGACTCTTGGCCACGGATCTGAGGTTCTAACACAAAGTAAGTGCTTATTTGGCATTTGTTGAATGGACATTCTTCTTACTACACCATATGCTGCAATTGTCCCTGAGGGTGCAGTTATATTTTATTCTAAAACCACTTAAGTTACTTCCTAGGCCATTATAAGCAGGAGCCCTACAAGAGCAGAACACAGTATCTCCAAAGAGCCCTAGCTCTAGGGCAGGGATAGGGTAGGATTGGAGAACTGAAAATATTATACAAGTAAAAGCAGGTCTCTTAGGAAGAGGGGACAGACCCGGAGAAAGTACTAAATCTCACTGGTGAAAGACCCAAATTGTCAAATATTCGACTCAACATAAACATCTTATTCACGATGAGAGCTGTGCAGCAATGGATCGGGCTGCCTTGGGAAGCTGCTTTGGGAAGGAGTGAGCCTTCCAGTCCCGCAAATTTCTAGGTAGTGGCTATAGATAACCACTGAGGACAAATCTGAGAATATATGGTATTGTATAGGAGACCACAGCAATGAGACTGAAGTCAGACCACATAATTTCTAAGATTCACTTCAGCTCTGAGCATCTGGTATTTCCTCTAACACCCCAGGAGTGGCCCAAGCAAAATTACCGAAAGCTAGAGTTGACTTCTATTGCCCTTACTCTTCATTTCAGCGCTCCCTCTTACCTTGACCTTGTAAGAACTCTGCCACCACAGAACAGCCAGGGGTAGGAGATATTCTTGGTGCCCCTCTCTTATCCCCTGAGCCCACACTGGAGGTCATTTGTGTCTTGGTGGACAGTCCTCATATGTACTGAACTTCTGGGAAGCCACAGTGGGATTGAGCCCAGGTGCCCGCAGTGGTGCCCCGCACACCTTTCCTTTCCTGGTTCGCTTCTCCCCTTTCCTTGTTTGCTTCCACACTATCTCACTGCTTCCTGAAATCACTTTGTAAACAATCTACTTGTACCCAAATCTTTGTCTTGGGGTCGGAATTGGGGAATACAACTCATATTTCATGGTGAGGGGCCAAAAAACAGACTTTGTGGTTACTCGGCACTGAATAGAAAACCCAATTTGGTGACCTTGGGAAAAGTAATAAACCTCTCTGAACCTACTACAACATGCAAAATGAGGTTAATAAGACCTACTTCCCAGACTTCATAGCACTGTATATGTCACAGCTCTCTGTAGTTACATTCACTGGGTGCTTACTATATATGCCAGAAATTGTGCTAAAGATAAACGTCGAGAGAGAGAGAGAGAGAGAGAGAGAGAGAG
>NW_006430061.1:2206076-2237082 GCF_000325575.1 Pteropus alecto
ACCTTAACCTTCACAAATAAAAACTAAAAAGATGGTTGTAATGGGCTGATGGTGGTGCCCCCCACCACCCCAAAATATATGTCTATGCCCAAACCCCTAGAACCAGTGACCTTATTTGGAAAAAGGATCTTTGCAAATGTAATTAAGTTAATAATCTCAGAATGAGAACATCCTGGATTATCCAAGCAGACACTAAATTCAATGTTGGCCTTTAAGAGACAGTAAAGGAGAAAACACAGAAGGCCATGTAAAAGCAAAAGCTTAGATTAGAGTGGTGCATTCATAAGCCAAGGAATGCCTGGATTCACCAGAAGCTGGAAGTGGCAAGAAAGGATTCTTCTCTAGCCTTTAATGGGAATTCAACCCTGCTGACCCCTTAATTTTTTATTTCTGGCCTCTAGAACCGTGAGGAAATACATTTTTGCTATTTTAAGTCACCAAGTTTGTTTTAATTTGTTATGGAACCCCTGGGAAACTGTACAAAAGTATTATTGTCTTTGTTTTACAGATAAGGAAATTAATGCTTACAGAAAGGTAACCTACCCAGAATCATCCAGCCAGAATATGGCAGAGCTTGAATTTGAACCCATCTTTCTGACTGCATAGTGGCCACTCTTAACCACCACATCAAGTTGTGCAATGTGACTAGCACTGTGCCAGGTACGTTGTAGCTGCTCAAGAATGGTAATTTACTCTATCTAAACTTTCTCTTCCTGTTGCCCATTCTACCCATTGACCATTACTCAGTGGTCAAGAGTTAATCAGATAACTCTGTTCCTGCTAATCCATGCACTCTCTCCTGGAGCGAGCTGCCACCTAGGATACAATTACACATGACTAGAAGGTCCTTAAGACTCTACTTGGCTGGTAAGCATTTCAGCTCCATGGCAGCTGGTGGAAAAGATAGATTGGGGCCTGTACCTTGAGTTAATGTCAGTCTGAATTGAAGATGTGCCAGCATCATCAGGATAGATTCTTTAATTAACCTGCTAATCTTGACAGGGATTGGGTTCACTCTCTTTCTCCAGAAATATGTTATGTGTCTCCTCTTTCACCACTTTGTCATTTGCTCTATTTTAGATTCAAGGTGTCCTTTAAGCTGTGCTTTAAAAGACTCCCTGTCCTCTAAGTCAACAGCTGTTGGAAAGTGGTCCTTCAAACAGCGTCTCATTGCTTAATCATCACTTTTCACAGTTTATGCAAGAAGCAGATATTCGTCAGTTTTGATGCAATAAGTACATTTTGAAAAATGATTGTGTTCTTGGCCCTGATCTATGCATTGCAGAAGAGGAATGTGTAAGACCCAAGTCCTGCCTTCATACATCTACCTTCAGAAAAGGATAAAATAAAGCAGGTAACTATAGTGTTTCCCAGTTGTTGTGTTTCTGTTTTTGTTGTTGTTGTTGTTGTTTGTTTTTGGTTTTGTTTTTTTTTACTTTCTGGTAGGCACAGAAAATGATAATAATCTTAAGGGAAAACTAGAGCAAATTCACAAGGCTGCTAGTGGTCAGAGCCAATCAGCTCAGGGATTCCAGCTCCCCAAGCCTTCCAACTTACCCCATAGGATTGCGGAACCAGTATCCCCATACACTAGAAATCCATTCACCCTGTACCTTTTGGGAATATGTGCTGGTAGAAAATCATAGTTCTTAGCTTTGCTCTTTGCAGGCATTTGTATTCCACCACTTGAATATCGGTTCTACAGTTAAAATCCAACATCTCCAGTATTTTCCCAATTTGTAGAATACGTATATAATAATAAGGAACATTTCTTTAGCTATAACATTTTTTCCCCCACAATTTTTTCTTTAAACCTTCAGATGCAGCTACCTCTAAACTGCTAGGCTAGGCTCATAGGAAACAGAATGAATAGACAAAGAATGAATTATTAACAGGAAAACTCAGAGCCAATAATATTTAGTTTAGCAGTTTGTTTTGCTTCTTGTTTTACATGAGAACATGAGAGTGGTTTTACAGTTTGTTTTTCTGGTATATGCATTTAGAAAGATTTTTTTTCAAAAAAAATTTAAAAGGGCTCTGACTTCCAAGCATTCTACAACATAAATGGTTTTTGAAATCCATTTAAACAAAGCAAAAACTAATAAATCTGTCCTCCAAAAAAGTACAAATAAGGTACTCTAGACATCATAAATTTTGTGTGATGAACGAATAGATGAAGACATTAATTTTCCTCTCAAAACTTATCCTCAGTGGTACTTAATATCACCCTGTTGGTTTTATCCACACGGTAAAGTGTGTTGAAGGGAGAGGAAGCTGGTGAGACAAACCATAAATGTGTGTGATGTACTGAGAACACACCAGAACCTCTTAAAAATATGTCAAATCTTTGGACTAGGGAATCTTTCCAGATAACAAGAGCCTAAAAATACATGAAAATTAAATACAATATGTGATCCTAACTTGAACCTGGAGCCAAAAACAAAAAACAAAACAAAAAAACACACAAAAGAATAAAAGAAAAGAAAAATCACACTAAAATACTTAGGAAGAAAAGAGAATGAATACACACACACATATTTATAAAGGATTGTGGCAAAGGCTGACAATTGGTGAACCTGGATGTAAGGTATATGGGAGCACTTTCACTATTATTGAAAAATTTTAGTAAGATTATAAAATTATTTTGAGTTAAAAAGTTAAAAAAATAAATGGCTGGTACTTAAGTCATGAAAAATTACCTTGAGTTTCCTTGCATTTCTTCCCACTTCCTATATTCTTTGCTTCTTTCTCCTATTGCTTTCAAACTTTCCACCAAAGAGAAAAATCACTGAAAAAAGTAGGGGAAGTAAATCTAACATCTCCTAATACTTAGTAGTAGAAAAAGTTCACTGATATCCTGCAAATTTGTTGGTTGAGTGAAAAACCGAATTACAGTAGGAAGAGCCTGGCTCTTTGAAGAAAGAATGACACATGGAGGAGACCGAAGGATCTCTTAAAAATACTCTCTAGCACTGAGATTCTTCATATTTAATGAAGCCTGGCCAAAATGATCAACCATCTTTCATAACCTCAAGGGGCCTGGGTATTGGTCCTGGTTTGGGCCTCAGTTTACCCACTGTACAAGTCTCCCAGGTTGCCATAACAAAATACCACGGATTGGATGGCTTACAAAACAGGAAGTTATTGTCTCACAGTTCTGGAGGCTACAGGTCCAAAGGCAAGGTTTTGGCAGGGTTGGTTCTTTCTGAGGGCTGTGAGGGAAGGATCTGTTTCAGGTTTCTTTCCTTGGCTTATAGATGGTCATCTTCTATCTGTGTCTTTTCACATTATCTTTCTTCTATGAGTCTCTGGGTCCAAGTTTTCTCTTTTTATAAGGAAACCAGCCATATTGGATTAAGACCAACCCTAATGATCTCGTTTTAACTTGATTACTCTGTAAAGACTCTGTCTCCAAATAAGATCACATTCTGAGGTATTAGAGTTCGGACTTCTACATTTGATGTTTTGGGAGGGCACAACCTAGTCTATTACACTCACCTGTGAATTTGGAGTCCTGGATTCCATTTTCTCTAAGAGTCCTCGTAGCATTAACGTTTTACATTTCTAGAAGTCTAAGACTCCCAAAGTTCGATCGGTGCATATTGGCTGGCCAAAACTCAACTCCAATCTATTCCAGAGACATAGGATTTAACATTCCCAAACCTGCAATAAGGAAATAAATCAAATTTTGGAGAAAACACATCTGTGATTCATCTCTATCATCTTTTGAATTTTCAAAGTAGTAAGATGGAGAGGTTGAACAATACTCCTGGGAATCAATATCACCGTAGTCTTTCTAGCATATTTCCCATAGCTGAAGTTTGAAGGATTAGCAAATCCTTTTGATTATTTACATAGATATCTACCCAGTGCCTACCATGTGTCGTGCACAGTGCTGGTGCTAAAATGAAGGTGGGAGTGAATGAGGGTGATGCTTATTGCCAACTAAATCCTTCTGTTGAAATGGAATGGAGAGAGAGATGGAGAGATAGGGGTACTGAGAGATAAGTACTTAAATGTGAGGCGATTCCACCCACAATTAGGGTGTGCCCTGGAGAAAGCCTGAAATGTGAAATTGCTGTGAATCTACTGCTTCCTCAATTGTCTCAATTCCCATTGACCTCTCATAATGGTGGTTCTCAAATTTCTTGAGTATGATCTGTGGGATTTTCAAAGGCAAGCATGTCTGAGATTTTTGCCTTACATTTTGGAATCATACTCACACACTCCCTAAGGTGAAATCAACTCATGTGCCCAGCTTATGGACCTATTTATCAATCATCAAGTTTGGTGGTTAAGGGCGAGAGAAAGAAAAAGTGAACTGTTTACAAGAAAGAGACAGCAAACTAATAAATTCTCATATCTATTCTTCGATCCCCTAAAGTAGTGGTTTTTTGTTTGTTTAAGAAAGCAAATACCTATGCTTAGAGTAGAAGCTCCAGATATTAGGGTGCTGGAGGACTTGGCATTACCAAGTATTAATTATAAGGTGTATGTAATGTAAGCCTAGCTGCAAAGCTATACAAAGTTTGGACTAAAATAAAGTCTAGACTTTTATCTCAAAGGCATAAGGATTCTGTCTCAGTTCTGAGTCCACAGTAGGCCCTTGATTAAAATCTGTTAAAAAAAAAAAAATTACCTTTCATTATGATGCATTTCCTCATTTTGCTTCCATATTGAGAGTGACAATTTCCATTTGTAATGTTCAGCCACAACATAGATGCAAATGTGCTAAGTAAAATTAGGTGTATCAGAGCAACCGTCTTATAAAAGACCATTTTACATACTAACCCAGCAAGCTGAGAATTACTCCTGCTCTATGTACTATATGCAAATGCTCAGATTATAGCTAATTATATTGTTGCAAAGCAGAGCCAAGAAACTGTTACAATACTCCTAGTCTCCTTGGGGAACACGCCATGAAAAGAACTTTTTTTCTTCCTTTGTAAATTACACTATGATATAATTGGGGCTCACTGTTCATGTAACACCCCACTCAGGGACAGCGCAAGAGAAATGAACAATGTCTTACTAAGTCCTTGTTAAGATCATTAAATGTAGATCACAACACACTAGCAGGCGCCCAAATCTTAATGTATCGCTGTAACAAAACCGGGAAAAGAAAAAAGTGACAAGTTACATCATATTATTTTTCTCTTACAATTGAGTTTAAGGTAATAAAGTGTTGATGAATTCAGCCCTGTGTAGTTGGCATTGTGAGAAAGTTTTTTGTTATTATTTTTTACTACATCGTAGGAAAAATTGTCATATTCTGTTAGGCAGCTGTTTAGAGAAAAGCTTTGACAGTGTATAATTGACTCTATTTTTGCTGCATTTTTATACAGCATTGTTAGGATTATACACTATATGAGTTCTGTTTTTCAGTTTTACGTACTAAGAAATTTTCCCCTTAGACAATTTTTTCACTAGGAATGAACTAAAGCCCAGCCAGCTAGTCAGATGTGGCACATCTCTAACTTCATTGGACACCTTGACAGAAGTAATTGAATTATTGTCAGAATGCTTTCTGAGGGATGGGATCTCTAAGATCAATCTCCTCAGCCTATGACTGGCATTATATATAAATATCTCTAAAAGTACACACACACACACGCACGCGCACACACACACACAGAGCACAAAAATGCTAACAGTAGTTCGCAGAGGTTTTCTCTAGGAGATAAGAATTTGAGAATTGTGGGTGATTGATTGATTTTACATTTCTCTTCTCTCTCTTTCTCTTTCTCTCTCTCTCCCTCCCTCTCTCTTTTGTCAATAACATCTTTCTCGTGTGGGAGGGAAGAGGCACACACGCACGCACACACATACACACAGAGCGCAAAAATGCTAACAGTAGTTCGCAGAGGTTTTCTCTAGGAGATAAGAATTTGAGAATTGTGGGTGATTGATTAATTTTACATTTCTCTTCTCTCTCTTTCTCTTTCTCTCTCTCTCCCTCCCTCTCTCTTTTGTCAATAACATCTTTCTCGTGTGGGAGGGAAGAGTGTGTCTAAGAAGCCAGCTATGGTACCCTTACTCTTCTACCATGCCGATGAGATGTTGCAAACATACTTGATGACCACTTTATTCCTAAGATCTTGTTCATTTTCAGATTTAGTTTTATTTCCCTTCAGATTCAAATCAGTGTTATAGGTTCTAAGAGATATTCCATATTTATCTCTTTTTCCTCTTTCTTCCAATTATAACAAAGGTATATTGCCTTACAGTTCAGAAGCACCAATAGAGGAAATATTTGACAGCCAATAGGGCAGGGGGCCCACCCATCAGAAAAGACAGTGCTGTCATCTTGGCATGTCCTGGCTGGACATCAGCCTTGGTTAAGACCATGACCTTTTGGAGTCAGAAAACCTGTGTTTTAGTTTTGGTTTCATCATACACTGACCATGTGACCTAAGTCCAGTTAATCTCTTAAAGCCCTTTCATATGGTACCAACCATTGAAATGCCACTAGGGTATTATGAAGATTAAATGAGATAATGAATTTATAAAGCACTTAGCAACATGCCAGATACATGGTGAGTATCCAATATGTAATTTCTATAGCTGTTATGATCCATGCCAGACAAAGACCCAGTGCATTAATTTTCTTTTATAAAAGGGAAGCATTAATACTCTTGTCTTGACAAACTGTAAATTGATTCTCTGACTCTCCTACCCCCACCCTCATTTGTGCACCTTCCCCTTGTCTATTCATATTTTTCCACGAACTTGCGGTTGCTGCCAAATGAGTAGAGTGAAATGGGAACTCAATTTAATTGAAAATGCATGTGTCAATGTCACAATGTAAGAAAGGTGCCATCGTTTGGACCATCACTTCCCATCACACACACATATATGGTGTGCGCACACGCGCATGAACACACACACACACACAGAATAAAACACACTGCACATGTCTGAATTATTCTGTGGATCTCCAAGAAAGAAAATGCCACTATTTCTCATGTGCAGAGGTGAAACAATTGCTTTTCTAATAGTTATAATAACTACAACTTACATAGCATTGTTACATATTCTTTAAGATATTAATGGATTTACCACTCACCGCAACCCTATGGGGTAGGCACTATCATGATACCTGTTTCACAGATGAAGAAACTGAGGCACAGAGAGGTTAAGTGACTTGCCCAAGGTCACACAGAAAGTAAAGGGCTGAGCTAGGATTCACACCCAAGAAGTCTAGCTTTAGGGAATATATATTTACCATTCTCTTATAAGCTAGCATCTACCCTTTGTGAGCATTTTCTCTGTGTTTGTGGTATCTTATTTACCCACCCTTACTCAATATCAGAGAATTGGTAAGGTATAGAACCCAGCTCCAAACCTAGGCCCATCTCACTCCAAAGTCATGCTGTTTGCCCTGGAATACGCAAAGAAATGGTGGCTTTTGAGGAAACTCCAAGACCCAGCTCAAGCACCACCTCCCTCAGAAATGTTTTCAACACCTGCCCATACTTATCTCACCTCTCTGGGAACCCACACAACAGTTAGCACCTGTATCTCAAGAGTTTGATGCCTTTGGGTTCCATAATTGCGTCACATGACTTACTTGAAGCTCTCTGAAGAAAAAATTAAGTCACTTGAGAGCCAAGATAGATCATATCTTTCCCTTCTCATGTCCCCAGAGCATCTGACACACTATTAGGCACGTAACGGGCCTCTCATTTTGGTGAAGGCTTTATAAAAAAACTAAAGAATGAGAGTACCGCAGAAAATGATCTAGGCAATCTTTTTGCTCCCAAACTCACTCTTTGTCCATGCTCCAATTATCCCTCCAATAAGAATCTTGTCACTTTGTATCAACGGCAAATCTCACAGAGCAGCAGAAACGATGCCATCTCAGAATAACTTCTAATGACAAAGCAAGAGCAGAGTCAGGAGGCATCTCTGATGCAAGTTTCATGGTAATTTTATTAAAGTACTCATCATACTAGTGCATTCATTAGTACATGACTTTAACCTTCTGAGTTTGATAAGTCTTGTCCAATTCTCTCACAACCCCATAGCCATTGCTATTACCTTAGTATCCATTCTCAGGAATTCTAAGTATTCTCCCAGTCTTAGTTCATGACCTCTTCCTTCCCTCCTATATATAGCAAAAATTAAAAGCTGTGCAATCACCAAATTCATTCTCTTTTCCTTCTGGACACATAGACAGATAACATTCTCAGCCTTTGCCGTTAGTTGGGGCCACATGACTGGGTTCTGACCAATGAAATGTAGACTGACATCATGCATGCCACTTTCAGTGTGACCCATAAAAGTCTCCCACTTCTGGTCTTCCACTCCCCTCTCCCCCATTTCACAGTAACCATATATTGATGTTGAAAATGGGATCACAAAATGAAAGAGTCCAGGTATCCAAGTCATCATTTGGCAAAGCACTGCCTGACCCTCATTAAACTGTGAAGAGTCAAAAATAGAATCTTCATTGGATTAGGTCACCGATCTTTTAGGGTTATTTGTTACAGCAGTTAGTGTTTGCTTACTGCAGTACTCTCTCCATGATGGAAGATGATTCAATCTCAAGTGGATCTCCAATTGTATCACTTCCAGAAATTGTGAAAAATATTCTATCTCACATAAGAGAGTCTTCTGACCAGGAACCACGTGTTATTCATCTCTGAATCCCCAGTGCTCATTATACCCCCTGATCTAGAGAAGCCAACAAATAAACCTGTCTATTTAGTAAATATTTGAAAGTGCCTATTGTGTACCTGATACTATCCCAGGCACTAGGGAGACCAGGTGAACCAAATTCCCAGATTTCCTAGAGATTATATTCTAGTAGGGGACAGAGACCACACATACCGACGAAAAATATTTTAATATAATTTCAGATACTTCTAAGTATTGTGAAGGAAATGAAATGAAGCAATCATATAGAGATTAACATGGAATAGAGGGCTATCATCCATTAGTTGGTCAAAAAGAGTTTTTTCTAAAGAGATGACTTTTAAACTAAGACTTAAATTTATTTATTCATACATTCTTTCAACAAATATTTTCGAGGATTTAATATGTGTTACTCACTGTCCAAGGAACTAAAAATTGATAGATTTTTGCTGAGTGTACTAATGGGTAAATTTAGCATGAAATCCAATTCTTTAATTTGGCATTCATGACCTGGCTTTAACTCACTTTCAGCAAAGGAAGGGGATCAAGGCAGCGAGAAGAAAGGAAAAGACAAACACACAGTGTCAGGGTCAGAGACAGAAAAGGGAAGCAGAAGGAGAGAGAACACAGACAGTAGGTGGTTTGTCCCTGTGCTGTTCCGTTCTCTTTGATCTGCTACATCTACAGACCCAGATAACAGGTGCCGAGAGACCTGGGGGTTTCCACCTTGGATTGTTTAATTCAACTCAGTGAGGATACCTGGGATCCCCTCCTAATGACCCCATTCATGCTAGACCAGCATCCTCAGTAAAGGGCTCCCTCGGCCATTCCAACTCTGGGGGTCCAGTTGAGCCCCCTTTATGTGACCACCTCTCTTCATACCTCAGGTTTCTTCTGAGAACTGGCTGCTTCTGAATTCATCTTCAAGCATTCCCAGAAGGCCCAGGCCCACAGGCATTAAACAAGGAGGGAAACTCCCAGAAATCCTCGTTGAGGAAATGGAATTCAACATTATCCTAGAAAAATTCTCAAATTTCCAGACAATGTCCAGGCTGTGGCCTTGGAATAAGTTGTGCATAGTGTCAAGGGTGTTCATATCAAAGCTTCTTCTGTGCCCCATAGGGTTCCACTGGCAGTTATGGGCTATGATTCTTGAGGCTATGACTTCCAAATATCCCAATGACACACAATCCAGTCCACAAGCAATAGAAATAACCTAAAAATGCTATTGTGAGAATCTAAACCACACTCCCGAGTCTTCTTTTTTACTCTGAGAGTAAAATGTTTCTCTCAGATCATGCATTACTATTGATCTGTCCTCCCCTCTTATTCTTCTCTGCCTGATGCCTTATGCTTTCACCACATTAAAATGCTCCCAGAACAGTACTAGTCCTCTCCCTCTCCCTCTCTTTTTCTCTCCCCTCCCTCATCTGGTTCTTGCTTTTGCTTCCTTGTGTTCTCTCTCATTTCCAAGTGTTTAAATATGTTACCCTTCTTTTAGGGAAGTCTGTACCAGCTCCATTCCTTATCCAGTTAATTTCTCATCCTTATGGACTCAACTCAGTGTCTCTTCTTTTGAGAAACTTTATATGATCTGTCTAGATCAGAGTTTCTCAACAGCAGTGCTATTAACATTTTGAGCCACGCATTCTTTGTTGTTGGTGGGAGGGGAGGTTGTCCGGTATTATATTGTTTACGTTTATATTATAGGATGTTTAGTAGCATCTCTAGTCTCTACCCTCTAGATGCTAGAAGCAAGCCCCCACCCTACTCATGACAACCAATTACGTCTTCAGACATTTGCAAATTCTCCTGGGAAACAAAATCATCTCCAGTTGAGAACTACTGCTCAGGCTGGAGAAGGATGGTCCTTTGCTATATTCCCATAACATAGGGAGCTCCTGTGATAACCCTCCGCTATCTTAGCATTCATTATTCTGGTTTGTAATGGCAAATTTCCCCTCATTATACTGTGAAAATACGGGAGGAGTGATCTATACCAGCACACTGCATTTGCCTGGCATATAGCAGTCTCTCAATAAATGTTTATGAATGAATGAATGAATGAATGCACAAACCAGAGTTAGACCTTCAGGAATAGAATCAATGCACCTTCCCTTCCCATACTTCCCTTCAGAACTAGTCTGAGCTAACTCAAGCTATCCATTTTTTCTGATTCAAGTTCTCTCTCTTTGCTGGACTGTCCAAGAAATTTGACTTCCATAATTATAGGTTTCCTCTGCTCCAGTTCAGACCCTTGTCTTCTTTCAACATCCCAGTCACCAAAAAAGTCAAGTTTTTTAGTGTCTTTGTAGGACTTAGTGTCAAATTTTAATTTGAGCTTTAAAAATTTGGTCAGCCCCCTTCCCAGTCCCATAATGGCATAATGCTGCTCCTGAAACCTCAGTTCTTTGAGAGTTTCTATGCATTTATTTATTTCTCTACCCACACCTAGTTGCCCAGCGCAGTCTCCTGTGTATACAGATGCATGTGGGAGGTCAGCAGGGCACTATTTGCTAAGTTTGTGGCAAGCAAAGACCTATATATTCCTTAGTGAATCTCCAAAGTTCTTAAAATATAGAATGAATGAATGTATGAATGAATGAATGATTGCGTGAGTGAGTGATTGGTTGGATGAAGGACTGTTTTAAGTGTCTCACATGTGTGGTTTAATTTCATCTTCATGAAAAACCCATAAGTCAGTTATGACTATCCTTTGTAAGTCAGATGAGAAAAATTGAAGCTCAGAGTGATCACTTAATACTAAATGAGACAACTAAGAAATGATAGATCCAGAGTCCAAACTTAGGTCTGCTTGACTCCAAAATCCATGCTTTAAATGTTTGCCAAAGAAATTTAATTAAACTGCATGAACTTTCCAGGACTGACGATAACTGATCATCTTGACTGAATTCAAGGTTCCTAATAACTTCAGGCACTCTTCTTCACAAAGATTCCACTGGGTTTAGAAGTGTTTCAAGGACACAACTGAGTCATAACGAGTTTCTCCTGAAGTGTTTCTCCTCAAGTTTTTATCTCTGAGCTGCAGCTGAGCTCTCATTACACTCCACAAGAAAGGACAGAATCAAGATCTGGGAACCACACTTGAAGAGAGAAATGGACAAGCTCGGTTAGTCTGAGGAAGACAAGATAGAGAAAGGGCTTAGAATGAGGTCAGAGGAGGAAGGGTTGAAGCTAAAGGATCTGGAGAAGATGCCAGTCTGGGGGCTACAACCTCTGACTTCAAAGCTCTGCAGGGCGGCCCCACTGAAGAAGGTTTGGGCTTGTTTTGCATTGACCCAAGAGGATAACACAGAACAAAAGACACAGGTCAATGGTAAGTAATAATGAAGAGCTCTTTATAGTCACCACTGGGGAGGGAGGGAGGGAGGGAGGGAGAGAGGAAGGGGAGGAAAAGAAGAAAGGAGGGATAGAGGGAGAGATGGAGGAAGGAAAAGAGAGTAGAAGGGTGGGTGGGGAGGAGGGAAAAAGAAGAGAAGGGAGGGGAAGGGAGGGGAGGAGAGGGGAGGAGAGGGGAGGAGAGATGAGCTATCTTGGTTGGGTCTCTATTCCCTGCAACTTATCAAGCCTGACTAGAACAACTTCCTGGTAGAAGCTCAACATAGTAGCTATTATTAAAGTCATTGTCATTACAATTAATATTTACAAAGAGAATTTGAGCATGGGAGTAGGGTTTGACCAGCTGATCTTTAAAGCTCCTTCAAGCCCAGGAGCCCCTGGTTCTCATTCAGAAAGCCCCCAAGTGTGATGCTTCCCTTTTTTGTAGCAATCTTGCCATCTCTCCTCCACTGCCCTTCACTGCTGTCTCTTCAATCTTTCCACCTCACCAATTCAAAATATTTTCCTAACACATGACAATAAAGTGCAAATAGCAAAAATCAAGTCCCAAGTTTGTATTAAACCACCTAAACATAAAATTGCCAAAGTCAAATGCAGAAAGTCTGTTGATTAAAATTCCTTGTTACAACAATGAACACCTGACCCAGAGCTCCAGCAGAGGGCTAGGAGTGACATCAGCCAAGCTGACTCTGGACCTAAGTAATTGTTTCTGGAATATCTGGTCTTACCTGAGCCTCTATGGTGGCTTTCCCAACACCACTAGAGACAGGCTAGGTGGGTTTGGGCTGGTTTTCTCCCTGTTGAGGGATCAAGGTGGGATGAAGCCCAGCCAGGTAGAAGTTCAGGGGGCAACCTGAGATGCCAATGTGTAAACACTTTGAAAGGAATGGAAGTATGAGGATAGTCCCTACCCAGTATCCAAGTACAGCAGATGTCCCAGCAGAACACTGCCATGTATAACTAATCCCTACTCCTCATATTATTCTTTCTAAGTCACTGGTTGTGCAACAAATATGCACACATTCTGTTGTAGTAAAGCATGGTTATTCCCAAAATATTTATTGAACACTTACTATGTGCCAGGCAAATCTACACACATACTTATATACCATAAACATACATACATGGCTGCATAGGATTACCAGGACACATAGACACACGAGGATACACAGACATACATATTCTACAATATCGGCGCATACAGGAATACACACAAATATACATGCAAACTCATAGCAGTGTAATGTGCCCACACGTAAAGTCATACAAAATCATGCATATTACATTAGAGTCTTAGTGGAACTGACATAAACCCAACTCATATGAGCTTTAATTAGAACAAGTTGTTGTTTATAGAATCAAGATGAGCTGGGACAACAAAGCTGGCAGCAGAGCAAGGATGCAATTGGGTCTCAGGAATAAATGAACTCAGAACCATGGACTTTATCAATTTCATATCTCACTTTGGTCTCTATTTTTCTGGTCTCTAGTTCTCTCTGAGATGGCTTCACACAAAAAGCCTGTGTGTAAATATGGCCTTTACGTGGGAAATATGACCTTTATCCATGTATAGGAAACATGGTCACACATTTCCTGACTTCTGGGCATAGATCACAGGAGACAGAAATTACTACAAATGCTTTCTGGTTCCAAGACCAAAAGTTCAGGGGACGAGATAATTGATCCCTATTTATTTAGTCAGCTTAAAATAGGTTATGCTACAGTAACCAAAGCAAAACAAAACAAAAACTAAAATCTCCATGATTTACTCTGACAAAGTTTATTTCTTACTTGTGTTATGTCTCCACCACATGCTGGCTATGGCTCTGCTTCGTGGTATCTCCTTTCTGGGACCTAGGATGCTGAAACGACCTTTATCTGAATACTGCAAGTCTCATGGCAGAAGAGAAGAGGTGGCAAGCCATGCATGGGCTCTTAGAATTTCTGCTCAATTGTAGCTGTGTGACCCAGGCTCTCATTCCATTGGCCAAAGGAAGTCATTCAGCCATTCCTGACATCGGTGAGGGAAAGGAGACAGTGCAAGTTTTGAGTAGTATTCCAATCTACCACAACATGTCAACCATCCATGACCAGGTGAGTGAGGACTAGAATGACTCATCCTTTGACAAATTACATTGGGCCAACAAGCAGGACCAGGTTGTGCTCCTATGGTGGTGCCAGAAGCAATGCTGTGAATAAGTTGCCCCAAATGGGGATTGCTTGGCAGCTAATACTATTGTGTTACAGAGATATCTCAGATAAACTAATGTGCAGACATGTGCTCAGCTCAACAGACCACATGGGATACACATGTCCATTTGGTAACTCCCATGCATGCATGCATGCATACAGGCACACATATGCAAACATGTACACACACATGTAAACCTGTAGCAGTGCTTGTAGATGCACACATACATGCACCATGCACATGTTGGAGTCCAGTCTGCCCTCATTTACATGTTAACACACACCCACATGCCACCCTCAAGCACACATGCACACTCCAGCTCAGCAGGGAGTAGCTGCTTCTGCTGCAGGAGAGATCAAAGGCAGCTGCTCCCTCTGCATATTTAAGGAGCCCCTGCTGCTTCCCTGTAGCTCTTAGCTGAGCCCCCTGCCTAGCCAAAGCCCCACTCTGGGAAATGCTGCCCACCCCCCAACTCCACCTCAGGGGAAAGACTTTGGAATCTAATCACTTACTTCCCCAAGCCTTTTAGAAAGGACCAGAGAGAACCCCCACTTACACACATACCCCACATACCCCACACCCCCTACACACACCCCACTACCCCTACCCCATACTCCATATCCCCACCCCAGCAGTCTGGCCCCCAGCTCCAGAGCACACTGCTGTAGTCAGGGCTATCGGGCAAAGTAGACAGTCCCCTGAAGCAGCCAAGTTCAGTCCCAAGGAAGGAAGGACTGAACTTGTATTTCCTCTTGAGGAACACCCATACCGCACAGAAATTTGATGTTGAATTTCTTTGTGTAAAGCAAGTCCCAAAAAGGGAGCCAAGCCCCAGGTCACGACTTTGCCATAAACTCATTTGGACCAGTCACTTTCCCTTCCGGGCCTCAGTATCCTAGAAAAGTAGACATTCAGAGCTAGTAAAAACCATCCAATCCAGGAATGGCAAATGTCTAGCACACCTATCACTGCTGCAACCCCTTTCATTCCACAGGGGAAATTGCGAATCCACACGTCACCCGCTTTAGCCAAGTCTGAATGCAGCCTCTGAATAATTTCGTACAAAATATTCTTTGTAGAGATGCTAATTCATCAAAGTAGACTCATGAAAGAAAACCTATCATGAGCCCTGATCTATTCCTAGGACTTCATTGAGTCGATGCAGAAAATGAGGCCTAGAAGAGGAAAAAACTCTTATTCTAACCTCTACGTAAATTAGGAGATCGAAATAGACCAACTCTCAACCCCCTCCACTCTCTCTCTCCAACCCAGCTCTCATCCGAAAGAGGCAAATGGGTTTCATTTTGTTTGCCACATCTGATTAACTGTCAAGAGCTGCAAGAAACATCGTGTTGCGAAGACTCCTGAAGACTGCTTCAGCTAGGTAGGAAAGAGCACCATGATCAATTACCAACATCAGCCATCAGTACAGGCATTCAGAGCAAGGCACCATGTTTATAATGCAGGCAAATGATATACTTTCCTACACATGCAAGGTAATAATCCTGACCTAGCTGTAAAAGGAAATATACTTTTTCCCAGAGTGGAAATGTTTTAGGTTGAACCCTGGAAGATGTGTAGGAGCCTGTTTAAAATGTCATTGCCAAGGGGAGATACACTGGGCTCAACAGCCAACCAGCATTCTCCTACCACTCTTGGGACCCTGCAAAAATCCATTTCTATTGCTGATTCAATCTGCCCACCAGGGGGGAAAAAAAATGGGTACAGTATCCATATTCTCTGGTTCCTTTATACAATAACAATGATACCAAAACAATGACAATATAGTAACAGTTTATTGAGCACCTACTATATGTCAGGTACTGTGCTTGGCTCTTTACACACTGTGTGTCTAAGTCTCTCAACATTGCTGCAAGTAGGTTGCGTATTCATGCTTACAGATAAAGAAATGGATGCTCAGAGAAGTTACGTGACTTGCCCATGTAGTAAGAGGGTAGGATTTGAGCTCAAGTCTGTCTGACACCAAAGCCTCTTTTGTTTGTACTAAATAATAGTCAGATCTGTTTTGAATCAAAATAAGGGACAGCATGAGCTCTGTGAGTAAGAAACCCAGATAGATTTGGAGTAAGGGCAGAAAGAATGATATATTGGTACACAAATCTTGATAGTGTTTCTCTTAAATTTTTAAATACCTCATCTACTCTTCAATGGAACTTAAAACTAGAGCATGGGTATCACCATCAATGAAGAAAATAAAAAAAAAATTAAATAAACATACAGAAAAAAATGACAGCTACTCCTAACTTCTTAGTCTCTCCACCAGAAATAACCATTGTTATTACTTTAGTACATAACTTTCCAGAATTTTCCTGTACATAATTTGTTTACATGAATTCAGACTGCAATACTCTTTTTATAACCTGCTTTTTCTTTTAATGATCTCGTGTTATTTATCTACTACA
Source organism: Pteropus alecto (assembly GCF_000325575.1). Lineage (NCBI taxonomy): Eukaryota > Metazoa > Chordata > Mammalia > Chiroptera > Pteropodidae > Pteropus > Pteropus alecto. Next base: position 2,222,688 of record NW_006430061.1, read on the forward strand.
TCATTTTAACTCACTGATTAACAGTACATTGTGTGGATGTATCATATTTTATTTAGCCAATATCTGTTATTAGACATTTAGGTTGTTTTCAATTAAATGTCATCACCATAAAAAATATCATGGTTAAATCTTCACACATCCTCATTTAGGTAATTTCCTTAGAATAAATTCCTAGAATGTGAGGGTTACCTAATATAAACTGCCCTCCAGAAAAATTTATATCAATTTACAAATTCTATCAGCTTCTCCAGATCTTTACCAATACTGGACATTTCTGTTTTAAATCTTTGACTGCTTCTTAACACTTGTGAACATGAAAACAGAATGATGCACTTTGAAGGGGTCCCATGAGGCACCCACAAGTCATAAGCGTTAACTGTGAAAATGGACATGTTGATTTATTTAAGTGGATAGGTGTTAGTATCACTTGAAAAGAAGGTGCTGATACAACAGATCATGTGACAACACTCCACCATACAACAGCACTGCATAGACCCAGATATTACATTCTGCTCAGTGCTGCCTCCTGAGCCAGAGAGCAAGTTCTGTGAGGGCAGGGACTAAGCCATATTTGTCTCTGCAACTTTCCAGGGCCTAGTGCAGGGCCCTGCACACAGGTAGTATCTCTGAATCTATTGTCTTCACCTCTGAGATCATTGAGAGTTAAGCATCCAGCCTGAGGTTCCACTAGGAAAACTGGAAATGCAGATGCCTGGCTCAGGGGAGCAGGCATGAGTTTTGGATTCAGGAATTCTGAACTCAAGCCCTGGCTCCCCTGCTAGCTTTGGGCAAATTCCTTAACCTGAATCTACTTGCCTTATATAGAAAAAGAAACATCAGTACTGACTCCATAAGGCTAGGTTAATTAATTAATGAGATAGTACAAGTGGAAAAAGCCTTGCAAATGGAATGGTAATGATGCTCCTTGGACTATCATATCAAACACTTGGAGTTGTAGTATGAATGTTCCTCACCAGGAAAAAATGCAAACTCAGAATTAATTGCTTCAAACTTTTCTCCTCCTTTAAAGATCTCAATTAATGATCAGGGTTGGGATGTTCAGGCAGATAAATCCGAGTTCGAATCCTGGCTTTAACAGTTACAGGTTCTGAGATCTTGAGCAAATAACCAATATTCTGAATCTCAAGTCTCCTTGACTCTAGAATAGGAATAGGAATAGAATAGGATAAAAGTGCCAACTTCACTAAGGAAATAATCTATCTAGTATAAGGACCAAGGTGGATAATATGTATGTTAACTGCCTGACCCAGCCTGGAGGTATAGCAGGAAGTCAAGAAATGTGTCCTTGTCTCTAACTGTAGGTAAGACTCCCCTATCAATCAACCTCAGCCTTCTATCTGTCATTTTGTGTTATGTAATATATCACTCCAAACTCAGTGGCTTAAAACAACAACCATACAGTTAGCTCAGAATACTTTTGATCAGCATTTAAGCTGGGTTCTGCTAGCCGGTTCTTCTGCTGGCCTCTGTGGGGCTCATCCATGTGCCTGCAGTCAGCTAGCAGTGGATGGCCTCACTTCCGTGTCTGGCAAATAACTGAGTATCAGCAAGGGCAAAGGATGTAACTGAGCCATGGGTCTCATCATCCTGTAGGCTATTTGGGGCTTGTTCATGTGACAGTAAGTATATATTTCCAAAAGTAGCAAGGGGGCAAGTCATTGTGCACAAGTTCACTAATGTCCCTCTAGCCAAAGCCAGACACATGGCCGATCCAAGATTTAGAAGGTGGAGAAAGAGACTCCACCTCTGGATGGGAGGAACTCCAATACCACAATACACAGGGCTGTACAAACTGGGATGGCAAGTATCCATGGCCATTTTTAAAATTTACCTCCAAGGTAAGCGCTTCTTGCAGGGCTGTCTGCTCCTTATGGCCCAGTTTCTCATATAGAAAGTAGATCTCCTCTATGCGTATTAGGAAAGTCTCCCATAACTTTAAGCCAAAATGGTGCCATGATCTGCAACCTAGAAGCCTGCAAGCCGGAGACAGAGACAAAAGAACAAATGCTTAAATTATCTGATGAATGTCAGATACATTAAACTAATTTATGTAATAATGTAAGCACAGTGATGGGAAGGTAATATGAGAGACATAAATTATACATTATTATTGTCAGCTCTAGCACTTATCTTAGTAGCATGTCAAAATACATCCTGATATGTTAACATTTATAGAAATGAACAAGTGCTTGTGCTCAGGGATATAGCAGTGAGAAACTGGATGTCATTTGCATGTATGCACCAAGCCATCATTGTCTTTCCTGAGAATGACAAGGTAACGAGAAAAGGGTGCCTTAGCTTAGCTTCCCTAGAGAGTCCTGGGCGTGAATCCCCCTTGACGTGGGTTCCAGGCTGTGGTCTGCATGGGAAGCCATGAAAGGGCATGACCTTGGGGTCAGACTGGCAACTGACCAGTTCTCTAACCCTAGTCATTTCACCTCTCCCAACCTCAGTTTTCACATCTGTGAAATGGGAATAATAAGCTTATCTTCAAAAGATTCTCAAGAAGATAAAATAAAATCATTTTGTTTTTCTTCTCACAGAGGCGCCTCTTGGGCAGTGGCAACAGGAGATGTATGCAAGGCCATATTAAATATGGGAGGCCAGAAGGGAGGCCGTCCCACTCATCCCAAGCACAGTCAATGACTGCCTGCCCATGGCTTTGTTCATTCACCTCCATTCCATCCCCAAGATGCTGCCTGATGTTCCCCTTTGTGTCATGGCCAGACTATAATTCTCATGTCCAGAGTATAACACTAATAGCAACTTCCCAGGGCTCACGACGGTCTGCAGGGAACTGTGGGCTGATCCTGGACACATTTAGGGCGTGGCCTCTGATATTCATGGTCCAAGAGGCTCAGAAGTCTCCAAACATTACAAGAACCTGTAAGTAGGACAGCTCCCACCAGGAAACATGGTCCTGGGGAGGGAAATCCAGCACACAGGGTGAGGCAGGTGGGCGGCCATCCTCAGGAAAGATGACCCAAAGATGGCAGCCTATCTCAAGGGAGCCAACGGTGGACCTCCAGCTAAACCAAAGCCAAGTCCTGAGAGTAGGCAACCCAAGGGCAGGGGAACCAAGAGGAGAAGCAGGCCGAGGCTCTGAAGAGAACCCCAGGAGGGAGACCATGCACAGTCCCCAGAAGCTCACAATGTCCAGCAAGGGCAGAGGTGAACCAAAACTGTTTCAATCCTGCCTACCTGGTATACCCATTGGTCTGGATTCAATGGCAGGCTGAACCTATAGGGAGACACAGGGTCACTGTCCAGAAGTAGGGAGTTAGAGAAGCAGAAGCCAGGTGTGTGGGAGCAAAAATGGCCCTGAGACTAGAACCTGGACTTGTGGAATCTGTTCCTTTCTCCTCTCTTTTCTTAAGACCCCTACCTCCTGGGCCTATTATCCTTTCAATGGTTTGAACTCAAGCAAGTCCAGATGCCATTCTTCATTCTGAACAGGAGACAAAAGGCTTTGACGCTTAGTCTGTGGCCCTTCTGGATCAACTGCTTCCCCAGAGCTAGGGTGAGGAAGGAAGGACACCTAGAGAGTGACATATAAGGAGGTGGTCCCTCTCTGGTCCATGCAGGTACAGTCCCAGCACCTAAGAGAAAGTGCCTCCTTCAGTATTACACCCTGCTTGCCTCCCTTGCTCACCCTAGGCCTGGCCTGAGCCTCCACCCCCAGGGCCTCTGTGAGGAGTCCTGGGGTCACAGTAATAAGCATCTCAGAGTTTCCAGGGCACTCCTCAAGGCCACGGCATGCTACATTAACAGGCTGCAAAGAGGAGAGCGACTCAGATACCTGCCTGGACAGACATACCTTCTCTTAGCTCCTTATGGTCCCTGGAGAAATGACCAGAAATACTAATCCAGTACTGCCCCTCCCCTATCTAGAAGGGCTCCATGGCAACCCTAACACCCATGGAACAACAATCAACCTCCTTAACTTGGTGCTGAGGGCCACTGTCTGTTCTAGCTTTTAGCACACTCCATTGCGACCACCTGCTATGTGACTAAACTAGACGGTGAGCATATTCAGAGCAAGCATTACCCGCTTCCAATGCCTGGTCCATAGATATCTGATGAGTTACTGAGTACTTAGTCTGTGCAGATGCTGTGCCAGGTGCTGGATATGGTATCAAAATCACCATAGATTAAGCCTCTGCTTTCATGGAACTTACACTCTAGTTAGGAGACACAAACAAAATACAAATTAAATACATAATACACCAAATGATATATGTGCTAAGAAGAAAATAAAGCCTGGCAAAGGGACAGTGAGACAGAGTGGGAGATGCTATTTTAAATATAGTGCTCAGGGAAGACTACTCTGAGGAGCTGCTAGTGAAGGAGAGAGCTACAGGAATCAAGGGAGAAGGCCGTGTGGATATCTGTGAAAAGATCTTTTCTGGAGTGAGAACAGCAAGTGTGAGGCCCCAACCAGATACTGTGAAAGGAGCAAATGCATGACTTCCCTCACACTCCCTAACAAGGCCCATGCTTTGGCCACATCAGAAGCAATCTTTCATGACAAGAATGTTGCACAGGCTATTCCTTCTACTTGATATGCTTTTTATCCTCACTTCTCTGCCTGGAAAACTCCTACTCATTATTTAAAACCCATCTTAAAATCACTTAATTGTAGGTACCGATGGCTTCTTCCTCTTCTGTGCTCTCACAGTATTTTGCACATCCTCAATTATAGCATTTTAATATATCTGTCTCCTCTATAGACCATGAACTCTCCAAGGACCGAAATGCCATTGGTCCGACATGGAGCCTTATTTATAGGTATTTCTACTAATGCTGATCAAACTGACTTTCGTGACTGTGTCTTCTTCCATGGACTGCTTTGCAGAGTGATTAGAAAGGTTGGCAAAGATGGACTTGGTTCCATAGTGTAGCAGTTAGCACGTCTGCTTTACATGCAGAAGTTCCTAGGTTCATGCCCCAGTAGATCCACAATCCATGGTCTATGGCCATGCCACCTTGAACAAGCCTGATGTCTGATCTGGGAAGCTAAGCTGGGTCGGGCCTGGTTAGTACTTGGATGGGAGACCACCTAGGAAGACCAGGTGCTACAGGCGTAAATAATAATAATTATTATTATTAATAATAATAATTATTATTATTATTATTAATTATTATTTTTTAAAAAGAAAAAAAAAGATTGGCAAAGATAGTAATAAGAAATGGCTTCCTTCCACAGATGCATTTACATGTTAATCCTGGGCCCAGCTTCATAAAAACTCAGTCTCTGACAGATTAATCATGTAATTTAACGAGCAAAAATAAATAAATCTTAGCACTATAAAAGCAGATTCCAAAGAAAGAGCTTCACCATAAGAATGTGACCTCCTTGAAATCAAGATACCTTTTTTAAAAAAATCATCTCTCTTTGTCCAGATATGCCTTGTGCCTTAGGTGAAAGTCAGGAAAATGTTTGATGAATGAAAAATTGTAGGTCCTTTTTAGGAGAAAATTGGTGAAGAGTCTCCCTTTTATTGAATGTATTCTGGCTGGTACAGCCAGATCAACACATGACATTCAGCTAGAACAGAGGTCGGCAAGCCAGGATTCCAGGACGAGAATGGCCCCCCAACTCGTTTTTATAAATAAAGTTTTATTGGAACACAGTAACTCCCACTTGTTTACCTATTGTTTATGGCTGCTTTCACACTCCAATGGCAGGGATGAGCAGTTGTGACACAGACTTTATAGTCGATCTTTCACAGAAAAAGTTTGCCGACCTCTGAATTAGAGAATCATGGAATATAATAACGTAATCAAATGCAAATTGCCATGTGAACAGATCTTAACACTATTGTAAACACTTTCTCTGTGTCATTTCCTTTCTCTACAATAGAGGAAGTCTCTTTCTCAACTCAATTTTCTTAGGCACTGTCTTGGTATAATGATCATAGATCCCTTATCACCTGGGGGGAGCAAGAAGGTAGAGGTGCCCCAAAAGTAGGCGTCAGCTGGTAGAAATGTCAATCCTCTTGTCATGTGACCTACAACCCCCTGATGTCCAACCAGTGATATCATTTTCCCCATCTCCTTGCAAAGCCAAGCAACTTTGCCCACCCATTTGCCATTCGACAAAGTCTTTTAAACAGATGACTTTTAATAAGTTAATCCATTTATTGTCTGGAGCTCTGAAAACTGACATAAAAGCACAATGACGCCTAATTAAACTTGTTCTGTGAAAACTAATTTGTCAAACCCAGAAGCACAGTTCATAGATAAATGCTAATATTTGAAAGTCAAATTAAAGTTGAAAAGGTTTGTAATAACAGTTAATTAACTCTTGTTTTGTTTTCCTTCACTGCAAACTGGAACCAACTGCATTGCGGGCGCCTCTTTAACATTTTGGACCACAAAGATAAAATTCAAAGCTTTGAGATAAGCCTTTGATGTTGGTATTCTCTGCAGATTCGATATTATTTTAAGTCTCTTTGTTTAAAAATTCATTTTTATTATCCCTGCATGAAATGCATGGCAATTCCCCAAATAACGAGCCATCAGTGCAATTAACATCGTCGATCGACACCAGCGTCCTGATAATTAATACAGACGCGCTGCCTCCCCAGCGAGAACTGTGAGGGCTTGATTTTTCAGAGCAACTGTTCATTTACAGACTCAGCTTCAACCTAATGAAAATGGATTGTGAAACTTTAATGAACAAGACTTTGCTGTCATAATAATAAAGACTTTGAAACAACGCGGAGGCCTCCATAGCAAGCGTCTGGCGCTGTGCTTGTTGCTACGGAACATCAAACCAATTAAGCCATATGATGAATATTTACACCGAGGTTTTTTTCAACTCTATGACATAAGATAAACTCGTAAAAGTGAGCATTAATTCTGCATCAACAGTTTCTGACATTACATCGCAGCAAAAACACATCCACCCAGCCAAAAGGCTGTGTCTGCCCACCTCTGTTTTGTCTTAATAAATGTCAACAAAGGATTAGAACGTCCTGAAAATCCAATTTGCATGCACAGGTTGTCAGTACAAGTGCAAGAAAAATATCTTCCTTGAAGTGTATGTATGTTTGTGTATGTGTGTGTGTTTTGCTTGTGGGGATGTGTACGATAGTACCCGGGTGGGCCTGATTTTTGTTTGCATCTCTGTGCCTGAGGGAGCGTGTGTCTGCCTTGTGCACATGGATCTGAGAGGATGGGAAAGGGGGGCATATAACAGTGTGTGAACTCATTTCTCTGCACATATATCATATTTATGTATGCATTTATATCTCTGCGAATATGTATATGGGAGTGATTTTATGGGTTTGTTTGGACTTGTATGACTATTTCTTGTTTCCATTCAATATTTATTGAGTACCTATTATGTACTAGACAATGTGAAAGTTACAATGGTTATAAAATCTTTAAAAGCATCTCTACTCAGGGAGCTAATGTCCGGTGGGAGACTCTATATATTAATTAATATCTAATCACAGTAAAACATGCTAAGTGCTAAGATGAGAAAAGGAGTTTTGGTGTACATGGCAAGGACATATAACATAAATTAAGATAAATTAAGAAAGATTCTCAGAAGAAGTAGGATATAAGCTAAGGCCTGAAGATTAGGAAGAGTTAGCCAAGCAAATAAGGGATTTAGGTGAAAAGGACGCACCTCGGTGCCTTTGTATGCATACATATACTGTGCACATGGCAGATGGATTTTATTTAGGGCGTGTGGGGTGCCTGTGTGTGCACTTTGAGCAACACATGGGTGCATGCAACTCTGTATAGCCAGGCCTCAATGTCTGAGAATCATAGCACCCTCTGGAAGGAAGTACTATCTCAAAACTAAACCCCATTCCTCTGGATGTGAATGATTCCAGTAGAGAGTAACGGGGCATGACTTTGTAAGGCTCAGGGCAGCAATTCTGTATTAAAAGATCTGTAACCCACATTTCTAATCTAACCCAAGTCTATTTTCAAGTCAAGCTTTCATGTACCCATGATTGCCTGAGGTTCTTATTTACAGAAGTACATAACTTCCCAGAGGCTAATGGAAGATCAATTTACCTTCTGATTTTGAGCATAAGCTCAGTAGCTTAGGAATTTGCAAGTCAGGATTTCCAAACAATCTTCCTTTAGTAAGATTGACAGATATAGACAAGTCATCCAAAACATAGTAACTTCTGATCCTAGCTGTATCTCAGCCATATATAATTGTGCACATGTGCATGGACACAAAAGAACAATTTCTGATTCTTTTTTTAAGTCAAGGAGTAAGCACTGCTCTCAGTTAAGCTGTATCAGAGCCATATAAGATTGCACAATTTGTTTTCTAGTTGGAAGATAGGTCACAACTTACACTACGTGTGTCCAGAGCACATTTGGGTACAAGAAAGAAAACAATTGATATGGGAACTAGCCAAAGGAGCTGTCACAAACCCTATACTTTATCCACAGGAGGTCTGTCAGGCATTTGGAAACTCATTTTACTCACAAAATTCTTGGATGTTCTTTTCCCAGCCTACAGAAGAGGTGAGGCAGTCAAATCAATCTGTAAAGAAAGCTACTATCTGCAGATACATCAATAGAAGTTTGTTCTGGGGCCATTTATTATAGAGGTACACAGCCCTACCCATCTTCCCAAGGGTCTCTAAGAGAAGATTATACTGACCCTGAGTCCCTAAGAAAAGGTTAAATCATACTCAGTTTCCTCTGGTGAAGAAATGTATCAAGATCTGCAGATATAAAAATCTTTTTAAATAATTTTTTAAAGATTTGAATATTTAAAGGGTTAGCCTCTGGCCATCCAGAAAGTTCGAATATGCAGGTTTATATTCACAGGCATATTCTAAGTGCCAGCTAGGCATCGGGCTAGATATTTATACCAGTCATCTCATAGAATCCTTATCAAAATTCTGAGAAGTAGAATTTATTACCTCCATTTCAGAGATGAGAAAATTAAAGCAGAGAGAAATTGGGTAGTAAAGGGCAAGGACATTTCTTTTGCTTCTCATTCAACTTCTGCATACTTCTTCCAGAACAACAGGTTGCCCCAGGGGTCCAGAGACCAAAGGTTTTACAACAGATGCATAAACTTTTCCCACATATCAATCATCAGGCAATGTCATCACTAACTGAGACTCTCTTCCCTTTGCATTTATCCCAATCCTCAATCAGCATCCTAGTTCCAGGTTGGCCAGCCTCTCAGGACTGGCAGAAATAGGGCTTCTGAAAGCAAAGCTTGGCAATATTAGATTACTTAAAATGATGCATCAGAGGATGCAGACTCCCTCGATACACCAAAAGGGCTTGGGGAAAGGAAAGTGACATTTGTGCTTTCTCGTGTGTAATCTTATTTAGTTTGCACAACCATCTTATAAATATGCACATCTATAAGGTACACTTGTAAATAAATGAACATTATAGAATGAACATTATAGAACATTATAGAACCTATGTTGTGCCAGGTACCATGCAAGCATAATCTCTATACTTTATTATTCAGCAAATGGGTAACACGATCTCAAGAAATCTGAGGTACAGAGAGGCTTAGCAAGTTGCCCAAAGTCACAGAACTATGGGAGTGCTGGCACTGGAAGGCAGCATAGCTGACTCAAAGTCCAGTGTTCTTTCTGTTCCCTTATGCTCTAAGAATAAGTCCTCAGGTCCACAAAAGTCTAAACTTATCACATCTGGGAAGATTCTTATAGTGTGGAGTTCATGGTACAGAAAAGAGGGTTGATTGTCCCTTGTAGTGGGCTACTGGGGCCATTTAGTTGCCCTAAGTCTTAAAGGGTGCAGAGTGAAGATCTAGTTCCGTGCCACCTGAAGGCAAGAGAGCCTCATTCATCATCCAGCCTAAAATTTAGAACATAACTCCCAGGAAACTATGGACCTCAACCATTATCTTGGCTAACCTCTGTGCAACAACCAAGGGGCCTCTATTGAAAAGAGGCCTCTATTGCTGTTTCCTGGCAATAATGTCCTAGAGTAATTAGCAGGTGGAGGCACTAAAGCTCACTAAAGACCCACACTGACTTTGATGAACATAAATTGTGCTAATAAGGAAATCTGGATTTTAATTAAAGATGAGGAGGAGGAGGGGGAGAAGGATTTTGATGATAAGGGCCAAATAAAGAGCAATCGCCATTTCTACTGTGCTTATAAACATCAGGCACACTGAATTGAATACTTATAACAAGTTGTAAAGCAGGTACTATTATTTGCCCCCCTTTTACAGATGAGGAAACTGAGGCTTAGAAAGATTAAGTAACTTACCAAAGTCACATAACCCATAAGTAATGGGATTAGAATCTTGGTGGTCCAAGAGTCCCTGAGCCCTGTTATTGACCACTATGTAATATTTCTTGTCACTAACTTGCTGTGTGAGTTTGAGTGAGACACTTCCCTTCCCTGGGCCTCAATTCACCATCTCCCAGGGCTTTCACAGCTTCCAAAGTATTGACTTGAGAAAGGCAGTGGAGGTTCCTGGGGAAGCTTAATCTCCCCCACTGGGTACCCCACCCTCTACCTTCCTGCATATGAATTCCCTCCTGGCTGCCAGGGCAGCTCTCAGGCTCATCTGAACATGCAAATCGGAATTAATTATTCAAGACTGGGCCTATTTTGCATACCAATCCCATTTTCTTCTGTGTGGGAAGGTTCTCACCCCTTTTAACAGTTTAGAATAATGTGCATCAGACCTCAAAAATGAAAACAAAAGTTTAAAAAAAACTGGAGGAAGGAGGGATAAACTGGTTTCTTTTGCTGTTTGCTCTGCCTGGCTGGGGCTGGGCTGGCTGGAAACCAGAAAAGCAGAGGCTCCTGCAGGCTGGTATAATCTCTGCCACTGGTGGTGGACAAGGGGCTCTGACATTCCAGGATCATGAATACCTTTGAGATGAAAGCTGTGGAGTCTCTCCTCCAAAAGAAATTGCAAATCCACAAAATGTGGCATACAATTGTGGACTGTTTCCAGTTTGCCCTGGATCTCTGATTAAAAAGCCAGGAATGGCTCAAATCAGAAATATTGTGGGGATGAATGGCAATTGTACTCCTGGGCATGCAGGTGTGTCAATGACAGTTAAGGAAGATACCTGAGGCAGGGGCCCCCAACCTAGTCAAACACAATTTACCTTAGATACCTAAAGACCTGTGTCCTTCATGGAGACCAAAGTGGGCAGGGCTCCATCTTAAGGCACCAGAGCCTTGATGAGCCTACCTGAGAGTATGTGCTTAAAGGAAGATATCTTCAACCACATTTCTATATAAGATGTAAAATGTTATTTATATATGTTATTTATAAATTATACTATTTTATATGATTATTAACTATAAAACTAACTACACAGGAACAAAGATGAGAAGAAAATAAGTAAAATTTTCATGAACATTATCATTGAGTGTTACAACAGGTAAATTTTCTTTTTGCTGATTTTCATTTTTTTTTCCAGTTTTGCCTTATGATAAAAAACACATAAGTGTACATTAAAAATTTTGAAAGTGGGTAGACTATGATTAGCCTCTGAGACTGGAGACAAGTGGACTCTATATGATATTTAAAAATTAACAAATAAAAGTTGGATTAACATGTAGGGATAGCACTGATGACCTGAATTCAAGAAGAGAAAAGAAAACTGGCCAGAGAAACTGAATTAGAACCATATGCTCAGAGAGAGGCAGAGGGCAGAGCCTATGCTGCCACTCCTCTCCTGAAAAAGAGAGAGGAAAAGTCACAGCCTGGCTCCAGACTCCCCCAAAAAACCTGCATGCGTTCTGTGACATGGCTTTAATTTTCTCAATAAATTCTCTGTTTGCCTAAGTTAGTTTAAGGGGGCTTCATCTCATGTAACCAAATAATAGCAAGGACTGCATAAAGCCGAACAGAACAAGTGAGTGATTGAGTGTGACATCTGAGTGAGTGTGGGTGACATCTGAGAAATTATGTGTAACATCTGCATGGGTGTGTTTGTGTAACAGGCTGAGTGTGTGTAACATCCAAGCATTTGTGACATCTTGAGAGAGTGTGTGCGTGAGATCAAAGTCAGTGTATGTAGCACTGGAATAAGTATGCATAGTTAGCTGGAGTCAATAAATGTTTAAATCTGTGACCTGTCAGTTGTAATTTCTATCAATTTCCCCTCCACAATCTGGTCTTATACGCAGCCCAAGGGTCCTATCTTTGCAAATCTCATCTGGGGCCACGGCAGACTCCCTGGACAATTTATGCCCAGCTCCACAGGAGAGAAGCACACCCAGTCAAGTGCATCCTCTCCCTGATCTTCAGGTAATGTCAGCTGATTTTCTGCGACCCCTTTGGATAATTCAAGCTCAGGGCCAAGGGGCAACTCCCCCGTAGTTTTAACATTAGGCCAGGATCTCATAGGATACTCAAAGCAAACCTTGGGTATTGTCAGGGCAGAGATAACTATTCTTATGTCGCAGATAAGTAAAAGTGAGGTCCACAGTGATGAAAAAGACTTGTCCAAGTCACATGGGTTAGGAGGCAGCCATGATTTGAACTAAGTTCTCTTGATTCCAGAGCCTGTTTCCTTCTAAGTATTTCACATTCTACACTCCTTGCAACCAGACTCTGCAGATGTCATGGTCTGTTTTCCCAGCTCCAATCTGGTCTCAGTTCACTTCCAATTTCCCATCGAGAGCTCCCAGATGGGCATCCATGGCAACACTGAACCTCTGGCAGCAAGAGTAACTATAGACCCTGCTTGCTGGTGGCTTTGAGCCCACTGGCATAGGGGTTGACATAGGGATGCAGGATGCTGAGCCCACAAATTGTACATGCCCACAGCTGAGAGGTGCTGGGAAGGCAGATTCATCTGCTACCTTCTTGGGACTGATTTTTATCTGGAGAATTGATGACATAGGGATTGCTGCATGATGAAGTCCTAATAAGAGTGTTTCATCCAGGCTGATGCAGAATCCAGAAAGTCCAGGAGATATGGCCTGTAGCAGGCGTATGTTTCTAAAGCTCTAACAGAAAAATGGGAAGACTCTAGTGGTATCCAGTGGGTGCTAGGAAGGCATCTTACTTGGCTGAGACCTAGAAAAGGAATATATTGTTTCACCAGGTGCTGAGACCACTGGGGTATGTGGCATGGGGGGCTGACCTAGTTTCACGCTGTTTCCTTTCCTATTAATCCAATGAGATCTGCCCAGGACACAGGACCATCAGCAGTGACCAGTAAAATTGTGTAACTCCCATTCCATTCTCCAAATTATTTCTGCCTTTCTCAGAAGTAAATTCCTACCCCTGGGCTTGAAACTCCAATGAGATTTGCTCTATAAAGGGAACTCTCTGGCTCCAACTCCATCTCGAACTAGGAATCATATAGAACAATATCCTTCCTTTAAACCTCACTGTGAATGAAACCATCGGAGCCTTTCCTGAGAGCAGGATTTTATGGAAAGGATGTGGGGAGCATTTAAGGAACCTGGCTAAGGTTGGAAGAGGTAGAGCATATGAAAACATAAAAGCAGAAAGCCGAAAGCCCAAAAGACAAACTGTACCAATATCTCAATTTGCAGAAGGCCTGTCCACTCACGCTCAAAGTGGAGATCCTTGTGGCTGAGCACTGATGAAATTATTTCTGCATGTTGGGCACAGTTGTAAGCACTTCATATCCATTAACTCTCTTAATCTCTTTTCTCTCCAGCTCTTGGGCTCACTTCTTTGCACCAATAAAATAATTCATGGTCTAAAAGATTACCAAAATGACTAAGATAGATAGGTGTGATAGTGAGACAGTAAGAAGAAAGAAAATGGCCTATGGGTTATCTCCTTTGTGTCACTGACATTAGTTTTGAAAATATTTTCCTGCCCATAGTCTCCATAAACTATTTTCAGTGGGTCTATTTTATCCTGGCTGTCTTTTTCCCACTTAGCTGGGAAACCATTGAATGAAAAATAGTAGATTTCTATTAGAAATAGAAGGCAAAATCATAAGCACCACTATTAATGAGGTGATTTAAAAATATATATATTCAATCAAGAGTAATTGGGGCTGAGCATAGTAAGTCATGGAAAATTATAAGCTCTGCCCACTCTAGGGCATGACTGACTATTAAAATCTTTTTCACACCATTGCCTAGGGAAAGCAGCTGGGCACCATGCCACCAGGGAGGTGGCAGTAGAATGGCCTCATTCCGTAAACAGGCTTGCAGAAAAGAGGACAATCATTGGATTGCTGAATCAAACTTAACCCTTTTATGCCATGCCAAGTGGATTTTTGACAAAGAACAGTCAAGAGCTTACTCCTCAACAGCAAGCCATGGAATGGCTTATTTATTTGAAAAACATTTATTAAACATATTTATTGAATACCCACAGTGCACTTCTGCATCAGTTATCTCATTTCCTTTAATTCTTAAAATATATATATATATA
>NW_006430061.1:2237110-2249685 GCF_000325575.1 Pteropus alecto
TCAAAGAAACCAAGGTGAACGGGCTAAGGTAACACAGAAGATCTGTGGGTGGCAGAACCGCAGTTGTGTATTTCGACTCCCACAGATACCTAATGGGGATTTTCTTTAATGCTCTTTCTCATTTAATGTGATAGAGAAAATCCTTCTATTTCAAACTTGGTAGCTATTAAGTTTGGAACAACATCTGGATATGTTTTCTGTACTGGCCCATGCAGAGAACATGGTGAATGAAAGTCTTTCTAGGAAGAAACTACTTATAGAAATGATCTCGTTGAACATATTCTCACTATCCAGGAATATGAGCAGAGGGAATTCCAGAAACTCTGAATATCCAAGTTCTCTTTTCCACCCCCCTTTTCTTGCCACCTCTACTTTTACCCTTAACATTTCACAAGTTAGGATTGAAAGAGGCAGAGATTTGAATTACTTAGATATGGGCTGAATCTAACATTTATCTTTTCTTTTTTAGTAATTAATCTAATTAATATCAAATTCCTTAATAGAAGGCTGTTTTGTTGCTATATCCCATATTAAAAATGAAAAAGCAGAAAGGAAATAAAAATTCTATTTCAGTGAAGTGTTTTATTCACTAGGATCTGCTTTATGAAGGTGAGAGGCCACATTGCATGATGGAAAGATCTCCAAACCAACTGTTTGTTAACAAGAGTCTTTGCTTCAAATTTATTGTCTGTTATAGATATGACCATGGGACATTTATTTAACTTAAGTATCAATTTCTTGAACTTCAGGTAGAATTAATGATAGTCACCTACTTCACAAGATGGTGTGAAGATCAAGTAATATAATGAGTATGAAACTATTTGGAACATTTTAAAGCGCTGTCAAAATGTATGTGTCTTGTGCTTGTGATATGGCCCAACAGCATCCCAATCTCTGATACATGTAATTTAAGCATTACCAGGACCATAAATGGAGTAGCATAAAAGGAGCAAAGGCTTTGGGATCAGATTGGTGCTGGTTCAAATGCTGAATCTGCCACTTGCTAGTTGAGTGCCCTTGAACAAATTAATTATGCTCACTAAGTCTCCATTTCTCATCTACAAAGTGAAAATAGCAACACTTTTCTGAGTTGTGAGAGGATTACAATAGTGTGGCAGTAAATGTTTAAAAAAATCTTTCTGAACCAGAAAAAAAAAACAGTCCTGGTTTGTAGCATTTGCTGGTTTCCGTGGCGTAAATACTCTCACTGCAGCTGACTTCAAGTTACTAACATGGCATCACTGGATGCTGAGTTGAGAAGTTGTGAGCCTGAGTCAGCACCAGCGCACCTCTCAGATTAGATGAAATAATGAATGTAAAGACCTAGGACAAGTTTCCCTGTATCAAGAAATCAATAAATGTACATTGATTTTATTTTGCTTGGGCCTGTGCTCCAAGACTCAGAATCTAAAGCTGACGCTAAAGCAACCTAGGGGAGGAAGGGGAGAATCTACAAGAAGATTCATTCCTGGGGTAAAGAAAACAAGGCTAAAAACTGGGAGAAAGGGGCATCCTGGTGAGGACCAGATAACTAGATGAAGATAATCAGGAGGAAAAGGAGGAATCTTTCCCCCCGAGCCCTAGATACAGTGAAGGACTGGAATTCTCACCCAGTCTTGGTATTATCCAGGTCCTCTTTGGTCCATCATCACCTTGGTAACTGGGACAATGTGGGATTAGTTGCCTGGCAACAGTGCTCACCTCTCTACTCCTTACATACCCATATACTCTGACCTCTGATGTCATTACCCCTCCACAGTCCACCACCATGCCCCGGACCCATTTAACCAGAGTACACCAACCCAGAAATCTACAAACTAGTCTGTTCTTAGGGAACAAAACACCAAAGACAAAGAGCCCAGTCCAGGAGCTCAGAGCCTTGGAGTCTAGTCTCAGCTCCGCACAGGACCAGCTGCTGTGAAACCTTGAGCAGGTTGCCTGACTTCACCGAGGTTTTGTTTCTTCATCTCCATACGGAGAGTTCCCTCTCACTTGTACAATAAAGATTTCTCTTTCCTCTGCAAAATAGGGGATTATAACATCTGCTGAGCCAATACCCTGAATTGTCCTGAGGTCCATGTCTGTGGAGAAACCTCTGATATACATCAAGGGCAAGGGGAGATGAGGTGATTATTACAATCACCAGTAGCAATGGCATTGAATAGACTTCCAGCCTCTCCACAGTTTCCCAAAGCTAGGCTGAAGTTTTGGCACCAGGAAACCAAGAGATGAGTGAAGCCGAATCTCTTCCAGGATAAAGCAGGTGACACGTTCTAATGGATTCTGAAGAGGGTTTGTGCTCCTGTCCTTAACCATCATTGTAGAGCCATTTGTACAGGCAGCCCAGAATCCTGCCCAATAGCTCTATCTCCGAGAAGAAAATTGGCAGCCCTGGGAAGTGAGCAGCTCTAAGGTTGGACTTGATTAGGGACCAATTTGGAGCTGTTAGCTGAGCTTCCAGTATCATCTCAGCCAATTACTGGCCCGGCCTGGCCTGCAGCTGGCTGCTGCCTTCCAAGCTGGACACTTTTATTTCCAGCAGAACTCTCTCTGCACCGGAGGCAAGAGACCAGGGTGACTGTGGCCCATTAAAAAGATGGAGAGAGAAATAACTCACTCTTAGTAAGGTAATGTTATGGGTGGGGATTGAACTGGAGCTTTAATTAAAAAAAAAAAAAAATCTCAATAAACAGTCTTGTGCCTTGCGTGTAATAAGTATGGGAATTTATAAACTCTCCCCAGCTATGGGGCTCTGATGACTATTAAACTTCGCGTCTGGCAGAGAAATTTTGGCCTTATGGGCTAACTGTGCTATTCCATCTCTGCCAAGGCAAACAGGCTGGTAACCCAGAAGGGAGGCCAGGGAAACCATGCTGACACTACCTCCCACCCTTCAAGAGCTCTTGGGGTCAGACTATCCCCCAAACAGTGCTGGCCCTTAGTAAAACTAGTATCTAACAAAAGACTCTCCTTCCTGCTCCTTTCCCTGCTTCTGCAGGAACCTGGCACTCACTCCTGCCTCCCTCCAGACAAAGCATTACTTGCAAAAATGTAAGCGAGAAGGGTCAAATCTCAGAATAATGTGTTACCTCTTCCCCAGGGGGGGCTGGTGCTGCTTTGTATATTTAACAGCCTTCACTTGTCAGCATGGCATTCAAAGCCCCCCACCATCTGGCCCTTCTCACCTCATTTCTTGCCACTCTCTGCTTCCCACCTAGCTCTCCATTCCTTCTTCATAAAGTCTCTCGCCTTTGGGCCTCTGCTTATGCTACTCCCTCTGCCTAGATGCCCACTCCCTTATACTCTTGCCCAATGAAGAGTAGTTGTTAAGTGCATGGACCCCAGGGCCAACCTAGAGTTCGAATCCCAGCTCACCAGTTATTTCGCTTTAGGCAAGTTTAACCTGTTAATACCTCAGACTCCTCTGCTAAACTGGAGATTATGATACCTACATCATAGGGGTATTATGAGGATTAACGAGTGCGTGGGTGTGCATAGACATATATGTGTGTGTGTGCGCATGCGCGCGCATTGTGTTTGGCACATAGTAAGCATTATATAGTTATTTATTGCTATTACTATCCTTTAAGATAAAAGTTAGCATACTATGGCCTGCAACCCTAATCCATCTACCAGTTTTCATAAATAAAGTTTTATTGGAGCACAGCCACAGCCATACAAATTTGTTTATATATTGTCTATAACTGCTTTCTTGCTCCTGCGGCAAAGTTGAGCAGTTGTGATAGAGACTACATGGTCCTCAAAGCCTAAACTATTTACTATAAATTATTATCGACCTATTTATAGAACAATTGTGTGACTCCTACTTGAAGATTCAGTTAAAGAAGATGCTGACTCCAATAGCCCCCCAAGCCCAGGCTGCATTGGGCACCATCCTTTCTGTGCACATGCATCCCCCATCTTTTCCCTTTTGCACACTTATCTCAGCACTTCTGTGATCCGCCATGATGTCTGCTTCCACCGTTGCACTGTGAGCCCTTCAAGAGAAGGAGCCAAAGTTTCTTCATTTGTTTTTCTCCCATAAGTCATAGGGAATAAATTATAAATAGATGAACTGGGAAGGGATCATAGTTGATTCCCTGAGCCACAGAGGGACTTAAGCACAAACCTAGTAAGCTAAACAGTGCTGCCCAGTTTATAATGGGGTAGATCCAGTTCACTGAGTCCTGTGACACATACATGAAAAGCTTCAGTCTTGTATGTGCCTCCCAAGGCAGAGACATTTCAGAGTGAAATAGCTACAAAAGCATGAGTTAATGGGGGAGAAGAAAGAACCACCTGATACCCACACACAAATATTTATGTGTGTTATTAGTTCTCAGTGTTTCAAAATCTAATTTCTCCTTCATCATCTTTCACTAACCTTAGAATAGTGCTCAGAGGCAATTCACCAAGTTATTCACATTAGACTGGAGGGAATGGTGATGATGAGCAGGAATGGGGCTTGAGATCCAAGAAACACAACAAGCAATAACATTCTCAAGTCATAGGGAGGCTAAGTAAATCGAAAGTTGGCCAAGTCTGAGGTTTTCTAGAACTTTCTTCCACCTAGCCTTCAATCAAGAAAAGAAGGACATCTAAGCTTAAAGATAAAAGTGGTAGGAGAAAGGATGCTATGACCTTGAGGAATACCTAATGTCACATTCATACCAGCAGGAACCACCAACTTACAGTCTTGAAAGAAATTGACACCAGGTATGGGAAATCTTCTATGTTACAGAGAGAGAAGGAGGGAATTTAGTGAAGGAGGAGACTTAGTGATGGGCAAGCGAACAAGCACAGATGGGCAAGCGAACAACCTCAGACCCTGCCTTCAGGGAGTCCATCATCTAATGAGAAGTTAAAACCAATAAGACTGTAATTGTCCTTGTAAACCTGAGTGAAAACCCAACCAACAATGTGCACAATGAGCCCCAGAGACTAACTCAGTTCCTGTTACTGTGAAATCTCAGTTTAACCAAAGATTCCCAGCCAGTGACGCACTGACTGTAAGCAATATTTGAAACAATAAAACCTCCCGTAACAGGTAAAGAATTCAAAGAAGCCCTTGGGGTCTTTATAAAAAAAAAATTGGCTTATATAAACACTTGCTGCATAACTGAGTACCCCAGAACACTGGGCAAAAGATGAGGTGACATGTAATCTTGACAAAGTTACCAAGAAGACCAAAGGCAGCAGAATCCCAGAAGTGGAAGGTGCCATCGGCTCAGGGTTTTCTACAGTGTATTCTAGAAATATTACCAAGAAATTGTTAAGTACGTATCTTTACAATAGAAACTTTAGTATGTTCTTATGTAATATGACTGTTAGAAAGGGATAGAATATATGGCATTTCTTAAATACATGTAAGATACATGTATTGATCAAGAAACATCTTTTCTATAGAGTATCACTCAAATCTCATGATCTGCAGAGCACGATTAGGGAAATAATAAAGTATTGGTAATGTTGTGAGCTCTTTCAGGAAAGAGTAACATCTTTTTTTGGTTTTGCCAGTGCCCAGTGCCCTGACATAAAGAACTGAGAAAATGTTAGTGAAATGGGAACCAATCTAAAGTAAGAAGCTGAGGTCCTGAGCTTAAGTCACAGATATACCATAGCCTCAGTCCTGTATGAACTTTCCATTACACGGAGAAGGTAGAGAGAAGTTAGTGAGGATGCTTCCCCAGTCCTAAGACTTCAACTAAGCTCAATATCAACTGCAATTAGAAGGTATTCCTGGCTGCTAACATTTCAGGCAACGTTTTAACAGAAATACCTGAGCTCAATATAAATAATTTTCTAATAATATCATAAACAAAATTCTATAACACTCTCGCTATACCTTTACATACACTATTAAAGTTCTTGAAAATTATAGAAATTATTTTATCGGCTACATTAATTTCCTCTTTCAACATACCAACTTGAAATTAAGCATCAGAATTCTGCAGTTGCATTTAAATATGTTAATGATCACAGGTAAACAAACCTAAGGCTGAAATTGTCTACAAAGAATGGAGGGCAGCTTGTTTGGAGGTTCACAAACACAATGCAGGATAATTATAGGCTAAAACACTTAACCTTGGGAACACGCATAAAATTTACAAAGATCAATTACTCATTAAAAAAAAGAAAAAAAATTAATCAAATGAGAGTGTTATCTAGTAAATGATTAGAAAACTTAATGGAAATTCCTTTGATAACACCATTTTGATTTGATTAGTTGTACTATTTTTGTATCTTTAGTAAACAAAGTTTGATTATACCATTTTCTTAAGAAATGTTATAAACCCATTAGTGGCAAAGAACAAAGTGTAGATGATGGATTCAAAAAATATTTAAAAAATTACAATCCACCCTTCTTTTTCCTTCTTTTTGTTTTCTAGAAGTATTAGTTTGCAAGGGCTGCCATTACACAATACCACAAACTGGGGGCCTTAAACAACAGAAATTTACTTTCTCACGGTTCTGGATGACAGAAGTCAGAAACCAAGTGTTAGCAGGGCTGGTTTCTTCTGAGGCCTCTCTCTTGGGCTTGCGGATGGCCATCTTCTCCCTGTGTTATCACGTGGTCATCCCTCTGTATCCACCTGCATGCAATTTTCCTCTTCTGTAAGGATATCAGATTAGGGCCTACCCTAGCGACTTCATTTTAACTTAATTACCTCTTTAAAGGCCTCACTTCAAATGCAGTCACATTCTAAAGTACTCGGGGTTAAAAGTTCAACATACAAATTTGAGGGGGACACAATTAAGCCCATAACGCTAGTAGGCACTAATCTTCTCTTTCTCCATTTTTTTTTTGAAGGAGAGAATATCACTGTCTTAAAATTTTCCTCTTAAAAGTTTACATTTTCACTCCCCAAATCACACCCATATCAAATTACAAATGTTTCTGTTGATTTTACCTCCTAAATTTCTCTCATTTCTCTTCCTCAAGTCCTCATCACCCCTCACTTAGATTCTTGCAGCAGCTTCATCTCTGACTTCTCCTAATATCCAGCAGCCAGAGTGACCTTAATACATAAAAATCTTATAGCTGATTCTCTGTTTAAATTTTTTCCTGGATTGTTAAATATCCAACATGCTAAGAAGCTATAAATTACACTCCTGTGGATTTAGCCAAAGGAGAGAATCAGAAAATTTGCACAAGTCTGTACTTGCAAAGACTTTTGTTACAGAATTGCTTGCAACAGAAAAAAAATGAAAGTTACCCAAATCACCAATAATAGAAGACTGGGTAAGTAAAATCTAGATGTGTATCCATGCAATGAAATATCATGCAGTCATAAGAAGAATGAGACCAGGGAATATACTAGTTGACAATGAAAAAATGTCTGTCTTCTATTATTTTTTTAAATAAAGCTAAATAAATAATGATGCATATAAAATGTTCTTATTTAAGATATAGATGGATAAAATGAGAGATAGATAGAAAGACAAATAGAAAATTCTGGGAAGACATAGATCAAATTGTTACCAGTAGTTATCTTTGGTAGTGGGCTTTTTTTATTATCCATATTATCTAATTCTTCAAAAAAATATATACATTGCTCCTGTAGTAAAGAAATTAAAGTTTAAAAAGCAAAAAATAAAAATAAAAACTTTGCTAGCTCCCTCTTTTTCACAAATATAAGTTCAAGCTTCTTACTCTGATTTCCAAAGATCTTTACCTTGGAGCTAGACTACCTTTCCAGGTATACCTCCTGTTACCCGAGCTCTCCATCTCCCACCCCTCTCTACTACTCCTTCTTCCCCTAGCATGTGATATTATCTCCTATCTCTATGCCTTTTCATATGTTTTTTTCTCTCTAATGAATTGCCTTTCCGCAAACTTTTTGACTGACAAATTCCTACCCATCCTTCAAAACTCATCAAACATAACCTATCCCTCAAGACGTGGTTGTACCCTCTTCTGGAACCTCACAGTTCTTGTTTATACTTCTACCATAGTATATATTTTCTTTCATCTTGATTGTTTTTTTATGTTCCTTTCACTACTGTGTGGGAATATCAAATATATATCAGGATCTTCGGAGTTTAAGAGTCCTTGAGAAGTTGGGCCTCACAGCTAATGTAGTATCCTTGCTGTAAGCAGAGTGGGAGGACTAAAGGAAGTTTTTAGAACTCAGATCTAGTCCCTTCCTTAGGGCAAGCTTTTCCAGACCACCCACTCTTGCCTCAGGCTAGACCAGGTCTCCTTATATTATTCAGGTTGTTTCCTCCACTGATCACTACCAGCCTCATTCTTCAGACTTTTTCCTTTCTTGGGACAGGACGACCCATCATGCCCAATGTGCTCTTCATTACATCCCCAGTACTCATCACTGTAGGCACTCGGAAATTTCTTGAATAAATGAATAAATGAGTAAAGTGCCCAGCCTAGTTCCTGACCCACAACATCCTCTAGGCAATGTGTTCTCTTCCTGTTGCCTTTCCCTGACATTACGTAATCTCAATATTCCATACTCTGTGCTCTGCCTAAGAAATCCCCACCCTCTACAGGAGACCCTAGAAGAAATCACATCAGTGCTCTCTTTCAGAATGATTTGGAAATATTTCTACCAGAGATGTTCTTTTGAGCCTGGAGGGAGCTCTGGCTCGTGCTTCATAATGGACTGTGACATTTTTCTGAGTTTTCTTTATGGCTTTTCCAGGAAGGACCCTTTTTAGGACCGTTAAGAAAAGTGTAGACAAGGATATATGCACTGAATGGCTGGGGGCGGGGGCAGGGAAGGACCAGAAGGAAATATAAAAAAAGGTTAAATATGACTTTCTCAGGGTGATGGGATGGTGTGAGATCTTTCTCCACACTTTTCTGTAATTTCTAAACTTTCTATGTTGAATATGCATCGTGTTCATAATAAAACAGCATTATTTCTTAAGAAAAAGATGGTCCTGGTATGTCTGTAATGATAGATGATTAAATCTCAAATTGCATTTTATCAATGATATATACAGACATAATCCCGCATTTTGGGAAAGTGAGCCTTTTATTGGACAGCTGAGTGGGAAACAAAGGAACTGCACAACCCCAGGCCAATCTCCTTCTCAGATCATGGGATACCTGCCGGCTGGGGACAATCAGAAAGCCTGGGCCAAATAAGCCAGAGATGGTCTCCCTACCCAGAAAAGCTCCATGGGCCTCGGGGTAAAAGTCACTGAGGCTCCAGGAACAGAGAGAGGTCTCAGAGCCTCTACAAATGTTTGAGAACAATTTCCCTGGCCTCCACTCTCAGGAAGATAGTGGCCCTAATACAGCTTGCCACGGTCAAGTGGATCTGGAGGCATATTTTAAGAGAGCTAGTTGATATTGGGAGCTGCCCCAAAAGTAGATAACCAGAGTGACGGAAAGAGGCAGCAAAATTAATTTGTGTGTTTCCCAAAGAAATTCCAGAGAGAAAGTGAGAGACAAAGTGAGAGAAGGGCAGAGAAAGAACAGTAACAGAGTGAGACAGAACAGATTGAAACTGCTAACCTGGCACCACGAACAAGGGCCTTGGAAAAAGCTGTTCATTTCCCAGCTGTTTTTTTTTTTTTTGGTTTTTTTTTTGGTTTTTTTCTCTTTTCCATTTGTGTTCATACTTCCCCCTCTTGTGGCTTATCAGAAAATTACAGGTGCTCCTTGCCTTTCAACGGATTTCAAAACTGGTGGACTCAGGGCAGGCAGTTCTGGCCAAGGCAGTTGGGCCAAACCCAGCTGGGCCAAACCCAGAAGGGAATATGGCCAGGCTGTGTAGTAGCCACACATATCATCCGCTCCTTACCCAAGGGTTATGTGAGCAGAAAGAAACTGCTCCTTTCCTAAATCATTAAGGGGTGTGGGGTCGGGGGGAAACCTCCAGGAAAGTGCCAGTTCCTCTCGGGACTTCCCCCAAAGGCCATTTTTTTGGAGAGGGTGATGGACTCACAAAGGGACAGACCAGTCAGAGACAACAAATAATACAAACAAGTCCGAAGGAGAACTATAGTCCTCATTGCTCCTATGTGCTCTCTTCCAAGCCATCTTCCTGCCTTTGCTCACACTGTAACCTACACCAAGTGCCCATTCTTCAAGAACAAGGGTAAAGGTCATCCCTTTTATAATATTTCTTACCAACCCTCACCCTCTGTGAAAGTTTTCTCTTCTCCCTCTCCATAGCCCTTATCGAGAGTGCTAATGTGGCACTAAGCAGGGCTGCTTTCTGTTGCAATTAAGTGTCTTACCATCCCATAAGACAGTGACAAGGACAGGGAAGAGACTAGGTTTCATTTATCTTCAAAGACTCAGCATAAAGCCTGTGTATAGGAGGTGCTTAAACAACATTTGATGGATTTTCTTTGGTCATGCACGTAATGTGTGACTTCACTTATGAGCCCTGTTCCACGATAGAGGGGCCAGGTGAGGCTGGGTCTGAGGGTACAGTAGTCCCCAAGTGCATTTTTTTCCACAAGGACTTCCCAGACAAAAACAGTTACGGATATCTGTGTCCCCATGTCACATGTATAGCTCACCTGCATTTGAAAAGTATTTAAGTGATCTCTGTAACTTATGCTCAAATGATTCAGAAGAAAAGGAAGGAAAGGTGGGAGGGGAGAAAGGGAGGAATAGTCAGAAGAAGAAGGAAGAGGAAAAAGAGATAAAAAATGAAGGAAAGAAGGAGTGGGGAAAGGAGGAGGAAAGAAAAAAGAAAGAAAATAGCAAATGTCACAGTTGGTGACTAGTTACATGGTATATGGATAGACTTGTACCTTCTCATTTTTCTGTAGTTTTGAAAGTTTTCAAGAGTAAGTTGAGGAAAAGCGCACAAAGAGTCTTTAAAGTGTTTTATAAGTTTACAAATAAAGTAAATGGCAGAGTAAAATAAAAATCAAGACACAAATAAAAATTACTGTCTCTCAAGCTAGGAAACATGAATAGACTTTAGGGGTTACAAACCTCAGGAAATTTTAAGTACAAATTCTATGTTAGTGCATTTTTCTGGAGAGGAAGTTTATATCTTTCCTCAGATTCTTAAGGAGTTTGTAACTCCCCATGCCCCTCAAAAATGTTAAAACAGTAACCTAAAGGTAACAGAGAATTACTCTCACAGGAGAGAAAAAATAATACAAGCAAGTTCGAAAAAGAACTAGAGTCCCCAATGCTTCTATGCAGCCACCGGAGAATCAGCAACCATAGAATGACAGGCTGAAGTCCTCAAATTTCAGAAACAAGAAATACCTTGGAGAGCATGTAGCCCAGTCCACTACATCCAGATGAGGAAACTAAGTCCAAAGAAAGGTCAGTGAGTTTGACTCCAACAAATGTAACATGTTTCACTGGCTCAGCGGAATTTTTTTCCCCTGAAAAAGCCATCCTGAAAAACACTACCAGACAATGGCCATTTGTCAGCCCTCCTAGACAAGGACATGCATCTTTGTTCCGAACCAGATGACAGCATTCTTACAGGGCTGATTGCAAAGGAAGCTTTGTCAAAGGGGTTATGGGTGTCTCAGTGGAAACAAGGACACTCTCAGTTATAGTGTAGAAGGAGCAGACCACTAACTAAGATTGATGGATTGTACGAGCCCTAGCAGGCCAGACACAATGCGGGGATGGCCAAGTGGGGGATCAAAATTAGTTTGCAAGATTAGAACGTATTAACACAAGTCAGACAACTGTCATGTCACAGCTCTTCACCGTAATGTTGATTGGCAGGCAAGCATTTCTGATTCTGATGGCCACGGAGGGAAGGCATCTGCAATCTGTCTCGCATGACATCCTCCTGCTGGCAAATACCTCTGCTGGAGAAGTCAGCTTTTCTTAGAAAACCATGTCCCCTGAGACTTGTATGGCAGGCCCCCAGGCTAAAGGTTCAAGGTAAGGTGGGAGAATGCAGGGCGGATGTGCTAGCTGTCAAGAATTGAAGCTGAAGAGAAAAGGTAGGCTTCCTGACCTCAATGCAACACATACTTCTGGGTCATTTAGAGGTCTGGAACCAAGATGGGGATGACAGGGATATGCAAAAGGCACCATAATCCCTGCCTTATGGAATGTTCAACTTCACTGGGGAGCCCGTACCTACATATGTGGCCAAATTTAATAATGATGCAAAGCAGGCCAGGGGCAGCAAGGCTATCACTGGCTAAGCCCATCCAGCTGATTCTAATGTATGCCTGCTTATCTCTGTCCCACTCACTCTTCCTTGGACCTAACAGGAGGTCAGCAATTCAGCATATCAACTGTTATTACCATTCAGATCAGAAGAATCTGGAAATAGTTATGACTCACACCCAAGTCTTGTATGGTGCTTTTACTTTACTTATTTTAACATTATTTGAAATTTTAAGTGTAGACTTCCTAAATTAACTTTATTAAATACTGAGTAAATGCAAAAGAATATTTGTAAAATATGTATAATAGTCCACAAAGCTAGGTTATACTGCAGTGACAAACAACTCTAAAATGCCAGTGACTTAACACAACAAACGTGGATTTCTTACCTCTGTAAAATCCACCACTGATCCAGATACTATCCAGGGGAACTCCTGACAAGAATGAAACTCAGCAATCCAGGAGACTTTGACCTGTGGCTCTTCCATTTCAACATGAA
>NW_006430061.1:2249849-2255299 GCF_000325575.1 Pteropus alecto
TGGTCCAGAAATACCTCTCCCCGCCCCACACACCCACCCCCCACAAAACAGTTATGCCTACAGTTCATAGGCTTGAACCAGTCTCGTGGCCTTGCCAAACTTCAAGGGAGTTGGCTCTGGGAGGGAATAGATGGAATGTCTCTGCCACAATATGTGAACATAGAGCCAATATCTTTGTACTCATCAGTGAATTTAAGAAAAAGAGCATTATTATTATATGTGCCCTGTGTGTCCTCGGTTGCCAGCCCATTTTCTTTTCCCTTGGAGGTAACTGTCATCTTAAACTTTGTATTTATTACTTTTGTTTCTTTTTTTTTAATAATTTACCACATATTCTTGTATACTTAAACAACATAGTATTCAGTTATGCGTTTTTAAAACTTTTTGTAAATGGATGCATATATTTTGTGACTTATTTCACTCAACATTATTGTGCTAAGATTTATTCCTTTTCTGTACAGTGGGAGTTCATTCATTTCTCACTGTTTTATAGATTTCCACTGAAGAAATATAACAAATTATTTATCTATTGCACTGTTGAATGAACATTTAGGTTATTTCTAGTTTGGGATATTGTAGAGGGTGCTGCTATATACATTCTTGTACATGTCTCCTGGTAGACTGAGGCAAAAAATTGTCTACAGAAGTTACCTAAGATAAAATGTCTGGGATGGCAGTAGGAATGATGAGCATAGAAAATGGTAACTAGGTGGATCTAAACAAATGTTAACTATATAAAACAATATAATAATATCTTATGGGTTAAAAAATAAACAAACAAGAATAAATATACCTAAAATAATAACAATTGTCTGACATGAATTGATTGAAGTTAAAATATTCTAAGGTTCTTGTAATATTTGGGAGGGTCATAAATATATTGTTTACTTTTTTACTTTGACATGTTAAACATGCATGATACATTTCAAAGGTAACCAATTACTAAACAAAGAGAAATAAATAAAGCTGAAAAATACAATAAGGGGAAAAATACTCAATTCAAGAAAAAAGGCAAGAAGAAGAAAAAAGTTAAGACACATAGAAAGCACAAAATAAGGTGGTAGAAATGAATAGTTACAATAAAAGTAAATAGACCAGGTCTTTTTAAAGACCAATATTGTCAGTTTTATTTTTTTAAAAAATCAAACAGGCATCTCTGATTAAGAGGTACCTTCAATAATAGAATAAGAAGCCATACAGGGCTCTCTGGAACTGAGAACCTACTCCACATAGGGTATTTACCCTCAGGCTATGAGTTCAAGGCTCCAGGGACAGAATTTGTATTAATGTTATAATGCTTAAAATAAATTGCAATCTTTCCATATTTGTCCCTGGACTGGAACAGTTTTAGCACCATTGGACATACTTTTTCTTTAAATTTTAGCTCAAACTGAGCTTTCAAACCATATGTTTTGAATGTGATTTATAAAGTTTTCTCTGGAAGTAGTAAGGAAAAAACATGTCAAAAGAACTAAGATAGATGTTTAAATGGAAGTTGGAGATAAGCAGATCTCTGTTAAACTTGCTATGGGCTATGAGAAAAAGGAAGAATCAGGTCCCAGTTAAAGAAGACCTCAAGGTTGATAAATTATGCAAAAGAATGATGATTTGCAAAATCTTATGCATGCAGATAGTCAACAGTTTGGCACTGGGGAATTTGAGGATAACCTGACCCAAGGATGCAGTGTAGGAAACCCGAGAGGACACCATTTAACTAAGCTACAATGTTAACAGTGCCCCCTGGGAATGTACAATACAGTGGCCCTGACTTGACCAATCTAATTCTATTTGAAATAATTGTGGAGATAGAAAGAAGAGTGTACCTGTGCAGGAAGTACCTGCGATGAAAAAGCTTCCTTAGAGAAAAGTGAACTGTCATATAAGAAACTTGCCATAGAATCAAGTCCAGATTGGCTTAGAATCAATAATGCTGAAACATTGCTGATCAATAATGCGGAAACATTGCTTTTCTTGTCCCTGGAAAACCAAATCTTAGCTCCATAAGCAAAACTTTGATTCCAATGGAGCTGAACAACAAAGACTTAAACAAAAAAGAAAAATGAGAAAATGTCATGTGGGATGTTGTTCGAAGATGATTTATTTTGTCCATTGCAAACTCTTCTTTTCACAGTAGGGTCTTCCTAACTACTACTAATAAAAAAATTTCTTTGAGAAGTTTTCAAAAAATAAACAAAATCCAAAAGACACCAGGAATTCCAATTAGTTTGGATAGAAAAAAAGAAGCACCATATCACAGCTGAGGAATAAGAAAAAGGCCTCCAGAGAATGGAGAAGCTGAAATCATTACACGTAAGTGCCTAAAGATGGTGGGAAGACCTTGGCCATTTATTACAAATTAGAAAAAAGAGACGTTAGTGTCTCAAATGAAGGCTTAAAACATGTAGAAAAATCCATGAAATCTCATACTGTGGCTAATTGAATATTCAATAGGCTACTTTAATATGCAATAGGCAACAATTTAATCAAAGTATCCATTCCAAAAGGATAACTGAGTATTCTAAATGTTTGAGCACCTGGAAGGGAAAAGTATTACTCTATTGATATAATAATAACTGCTAATGAAATATCTATACCTTTGAAGACAAAATTGTTGACACGCTGAGTAGAGAATCATTGTTTCACAAGCATTGACTGCTTGTTAATTGGGATATTTTATCAGAAGAAATTCAGATTCAAATAAATGCAAAAATGTAAAAATTGCAGATTATCCTGTATTGCTCCATGATGAACAGATGTTACATTTTCTGTACCAATTTGAAGTTAACAATATAGGTATTTAGGGTAATTCTTACTTTCAACTGCCATTTTTTCAGGAAATTAAAGATATAAGCAAAAGTGCTACAGTGTACATGCTGTCCACATAATCATACACATTTTGGCTTCCATGGCCACTATTCAGAAAGGTTAGGTTGATATTACAAGACAATTCTTAAAATGCTGTAATGGGAAACACTGTACTCACCTCCTCCCATGACCACACCAAAATTACAGCTAAACTACAGAACAACTATTATTGAGAATCTCCTGAAGTCTAGGCCAACAGAAGTCCTATAACTAAGGATATACACAAGAAGCCAAGTTGAGACTGATAGGAAGAATGGAGATAAAGAACAGGCCTCTCCCACACACAGGTGTGGCAGTTAAAAATCGGAAAGGACATTTTGGCTGCCACCTGAGGAGTGAGGGGTCCCAGCCTCACACCAGGCTCACCAGCCCAGGGTCCCAGGGCCAGAAAAAGAAGTCCCCATAACTTCTGGCTGTGAAAACCAGTGAAGATTGTGACTGAGTGAAATGGAGGGCTGCTGGAATCCCACACATTTCTCTTAAAGGGCCCACACACAAACTTACTTGCTGATAGACTCACTCACTCTGAGCTCTAGTGCTGGGTGGCAGCAGCTCAAAAAGCACCAGGGTCATACAGGAAGGAACCAAATTATCTGGCTCCAGGGTGAAGACTTGAGGGACAGCTTTCTCCCAGAGAGAAGTGCTGGCAGAAGTCATTGTTCTTTTGTTGAGCCCTCTCTCAACACAGCCTGCATGTGCAGCTGGGCACCATACGAGTCTCCATCAACCTGGCTAACACCATTGGCCCTACACTGGTGATTTCCTGAAACCTCATCTCCCCCCCGCCCCCGCTCCCCAACTTGCAGGCTCAACCAAGCCACTTCCAGTAGCTTTTCAACATAAATAACCTATTGTGGCTCATCCTGTGAATTTTTCTAAAATCTCTCAAAGGTTCACAAACCCCCAAATAAGAAACATCTGTCCTTACTGTGACCCGTACCTCTTGCTAAGCATCCCAAAGCCCAGCACTAGCAGCAGCCAGCCTTAGTTCACAACTTAGCCACTTCCAGGCACCTACAAGCCAAGCACAAGTGACAACCATCTGCAGATCACATTGTAGCTCATACCAAGTTGCTCTGGGCAGAGCATAGGTAGTGGCTGACCTTGGCCTGCAACAGAGCCCCTCCCAAGAGGCCCCAGAGCCAACATGCCCAGTGACCATCTTCAGACCACACTAGAACACCATCCAATCACCTTCACAAATGACACACATAAAGGGAAGACTCGGAAGGCACTAGAGACCCAAGAAAGCAAATCCTGCTCAGTAGGGTCAGACCCCACACAACAGCTCCTCCACTATAGTCATGGCCAGTGCTCATGACCAATCAGCCAGAGGGTCAGTCCCTCTCCTTGACATGCCAACAGCAATCAAGTCTCAACTACAAGAGGAGGGCACATACAACCCACACAAGGGACATATCTGGAGCACCCAGCTCAGGTGACCAGGGGACTGCACCACTGAACCTCACAGAACACCTACTACATAAGGCCAATTTGCCAAGACTGGGAGACATAGCAGCTCTACTTAATACAAGAATCAACACAGGGAAGCAGCCAAAATGAGGAGACAAAGAAACATGTTCCAAGTGAAAAGACCAAACAAAACTCCAGAAAAAGAACTTAACAAAATGGAGACAGGCAATTTACCAAATGCAGAATTCAAAACACTGGTTATAAGGATGCTCAATGATCTCAGTGAGAACTTCAACGAAAAGATAGGAAACATAGCGGGAAAAATGGTGTAGATGATAGAGGCTCTGTTTATCCCTCTGGTGACCAAAATCAAAGTTGTGACGGAAACAAGGAGCAAATAGCAAGGAAAAATCACCTGAGAGCTAGATCAACAAGCCATACAACTAAGAAATCCCTCTGCAACGGCAGAAGGTAGGATGGGGTGAGGACGCGGGGCTGCCCAGTCCCTAGCGGCTGAGTGGGATGGAGGCTGTGGCAGCAGCAGCTGCAAATGCCTCTTAAAGGGGCTGTGCCCACGAGTGGACGTTCACAGTGACAGACCCGCTTTCTCTGAGCACCAGTGCTGGTTCAACTGCATGCCGGGGCGCCAGGGACTTACAGGGAGACACCGAGTTGTCAAAGAGGGGGCTGAGGCAAGACTATCTCTGTACAGAAGTGCTGGCAGTATCCATTGTTTCTCTGTTGAGTCCTCCCCACTCCTAGTGCATGGACCTATTGCCACCATAGCCGAGACCTCATCAAACTGGATAACAGAGGCCACTCTGCCCAGAGGATTCCCTGAAACTCTGCCTTTCTCAACTCATGGCCCAACCCAAGACACATCCAGGTATATCCTCAGCAAGTCAGATGCTTCTTGCTGAGCAGCACATAAACTCACACTGGAGGCAGCTGGCTTCGGTTTCTGTTGTGGCCTTTCAAGGCAATTATAAGCACAGCATCTATAGATTGCTTGCTGAATCTTAACAAGTGGCCCTGGAGGGGCATAGGCTTGGGCTAAATTTGGCCTGCAGCTCAACCCCTCTCAGGACTCTGCCACTGGACAGCTACTACACAAATCCACACTAATAAGACCGGGAGACTTAGGAGCTTTGCTTAGTACATAGAAACAAATG
>NW_006430061.1:2256488-2271583 GCF_000325575.1 Pteropus alecto
AGATATTTCAGTCAGACAGAGAAAGAAAAATACCATATAATTTCACTTATATGTGGAATTTAAGGAACAAAAAGAACAATCTAATCAGAAACAGACTCAAAAATATAGTGGACAATTTGGTGACAGAGGGGAGGGGTGTTGGGGGACTGGGAGAATGGGATGAAGGGTTAAAGAAATGCAAATTAGTAGTTGGCGGATGGTCACGGGGATGGGGAGCACAGCATAGAGAATGCAGTTAGCATGAATATGTTGGCTAGGTGAAGGGCCAGGCGAGGGAGCGAGCAATTGGGGGGATCATTTTATGAACTATATAGATGTCTAATCAATGTACTGTATGCTTGAAACTAATTAAAATTAATTAATTTTTTTAAAAGATAGGAAACATAAAAATAGAGATAGAAAACATAAAAAAGAATCAATCGGAAGTAAAGAATATAGTAACTGAAATGAAGAATATATTAGAGGGAATCAACAGTAGATTAAACAGATCGAATCAGCAATTTAAAAGCTAAGGTAGCAGAAAACACCCAATCAGAACAGCAAAAAGAAAAAAGAATCCAAAAAATGTGAGAATAGTTTAAGGGACCTTTGAGACAACATAAAGCATACTAAGATTTACATCATAGGGATACCAAAAGGAGAAGAGTGAGAAAAAGGAATCGAAAACTTATTTGAAGAAATAATGACAGAAAACTTCCCAAACCTGGTGAAGGAAATAGACATACAAACATAAGAAGCACAAAGTCCTAAACAAGACGGACCCAAAGAGGCCCACACTGAGACACATTATAATTAAAATGCCAAAGATTAAAGACAAAGAGAGAATCTGAAAAGCAGCAAGAGAAAACCAGTTACCTACAAGGAAGCTCCCATTGGCTGTCAGCTAATTTCTCATCAGGAATTTTGCAGGCCAGAGAGATTGGCACAGATATTTGGAGTGATGAAATGCAAGGACCTACAATCAAAATTACTCTACCTAGCAAAGCTAACATTTAGAATTGAAGGACAGATAAAGAGCTTCCCAGAAAAGGAGAAGCTAAAGGAGTGCATCACCACCAAACTAGTATTACAAGAATTGTTAAAGGAACTTCTTTAAGAAGAAGAAGGAAAAAAAGTTTCAAAAATATGAATAATAAAATGAGAATAACTACATAGTTATCAATACCCACTTTAAATGGAGATGGATTAAATGCTCCAATCAAAAAATAGAGTGGTTGAATGGATAAGAAAACAAGACCCTTACATATGCTGCCTGCAAGAGATTCACTTCACTTTGAAAGACACACATACTGAAAGTTAAAGGTATTTTGTGAAAATGGAAATGGAAAAAAAATCTGAGGTAGCAATACTTATACCTGACACAATAGACTTTAAAATAAAGCCTATAACAAGAGACAAAGAAGAACCCAGTAATTCCACTTCTGGGTATTTATCTGAAGAAACCCAAAACACTAATTTGAAAGGACATATGCATCCATATGTTCATTGTAGCATTGTTTACAATAGCCAAGATATGAAAGCCACCTAAGTGTTCATTAATAGATGAATGGATAAAGAATATACACAATGGAATATTACTCAGCCATAAAAAAAAGAATGAAATCTTGCCATCTGCAACAACATGGATGAACCTAGAGGGCGTTATGCTAAGTGAGATAAGTCAGACAGGGAAAGACAAATACTATATAATTTCACTTATATGTGGAATCTAAAGAACAAAATAAATGAACAAAACACAAACAAACTCATAGATACAGAGAACATTTTGATGGCTGCCAGATGGGAGGAGGGTTGGGGTGATGGAATTAAGAAGTACAAATGTTTAATTACAAAATAGTTGTGAGGATATAAAGTACAGAATAAGGATTATAGTCAATAATGTTTTAATAACTATATATGGTGTCAGATGGATACTAGCTGTATCAAGATGATCACTTCATAAGTTATATAAATGTCTAATCACTATATTGTACACTTGAAATGAATATGATATTGTATGTCAACTATAATTAAAAAATAAAACATTTTAAAAAGTAAAATAAAAATGCAGTAATGAAGTGACCAAAATGTCACATAGAGCCAAACAATTATGTCAATTGGTAAATGAAATCTCTCTTTTCTAAACTTGAAAAATTATAGAAAGTGGTTGAGAGAGTGGATTAGAAGTTACAATTGAGACTTCTGGAATATATAAAGAAAAATATACCTTTTTTCTGGGACCTTTTCTACTTTATGATGAGCAATGCTCAAACTGCCCTGTGTGTGTACTCTGTTCTTGGTGTCATTCTAGAAAAGTCTTAATTTTAATCTATTTTATTCTCATTTCCAAAAATACAAGTAATCTGCTTCTAATGATAAAATTAACTCAGGTAGATTCTCACCTCTTTTTTCTCCATGTCTAAGAAACATTTTGATCCTTATGTTCTGGTGGAACATCCTCCGACTCCTGAAAATCACATCAGCACTTGAACAAACATCTGTCTGTGGTCTCAGACCTGATAAACTTTGTTCCTAAATACCTGCGGAAACTTCTAGCCTGAGAGAACCACAAGCCTTTGGAAAATTTTATTTAGACATAAGACATCACGCATTTCAAAGTTTTAGATAAGTTTTACTATAATGACTGAAAAAAAAGCTATTGCTGAAATATAAGGACACAGAACGATGAAAAGTTATAGGAAAAAAGAAAGAAAAAGAAAAAACACATATCTTACAAATACTATACTAAAGAACAAAAAGGATTTTTACTGAAATATAAAATAAACATAAAATTTAGAGGATACACAAAACCATGAATGTATTCTTTAGACTAATAAAATTCACAAACTTCTGGCAAACTTGATCAAAAAATACAAAAACTAAAAGCTCGAAAATACTAGAAATGAAGAATAAGACATACTTTAAGAGAAAATAAGGAGATATTTTGACATCTTTATGCCAATAAATAATTGAAACATGAATTACAAAATCCTCCAATAATATCATTTATTTTTAAATGATTCTAGAAAAAAATTTAAAAGGTAAATCGTCCAATAACCTTTACATAAAGTGAACTGGTACTTTTTAAAAATCTGCCCTCAAAGAGCACTAGATCGTCTTACTGGTTCGCTTTACTGATAATTCGAAATATTCTTATGTTAAGAATTATTCCAGAAAGAAACATATCACTTTTACTAAGAGGGTAGCATAACCTTGACTTTAAAACCTAATACAAGAAAGAAATTCTATTGATGACAATGAGACACTACAGAGGTTTTTCTGTCGAAAGTATATCCTTTACAGTAAGTCTATTTACTTCCAAGAAACACATCCAAAGACTTTAGAACACATTTATTCCACCCAACATACACATATTGTTGACAGATATTTTAACTTTAGATTTTTTAATACATAAAACATCTTACTATTAGTTTATATAATATTCCCTAAGATGTACCTCATATTTGCTACTTTATTTACTTTTTATTCTTCTCTCAGACCTTCTTCCAAGGATCGCACTTCTGCTTAAAACACATTCTTTAGAATTTCCTCTAGTGACAGCTATTTGATGACAAACTCTCATAGTTATTGTTTATCTAAAAGTGTCATTCTCCCTTTATTCTTGAAAAAAGATTTCCAAATAATTGCTTTCTCTCAGTATGTGGTAGGCAGAATAATGTCCCTTCTTCAGAAATGTCTATGCCCCAATGCCTGAAACCTGTGAATAGGTTACATTACATGGTAAAAGTGTTTGCAGATGTAATTAAGGTTATCGAGCTTTAAAAAGAGAGATTATCCTGAAGTATCCAGGTAATTCCAATTTAACCACATGAGCCTTTAAAAAACATTTACATGCCTGAAGTCAGAAGAGGAAGAGGAGAGATGTGGCAAAAGGAAAGACAGAAAGATTCCAAGCATGAGAGGGATTTTGAGGCTCTCTTGATGGCTCTGGGATTTGGGGACCCATGCACAAGGGCCAGAGAGAGACCTCTAGCATCTGAGGGTGGCCCCCAGCTGACAGCCAGCAAAGAAACATCAGTCCTACAGCTGCAAGGAAGTGAATTATACCAACAACTACAATGAGCTTGGAAATTGATTCTTCTCAGGTCCTCCCAGTTAGAGGCCAGCTGGTGGACATCTTGGTTTCAGTCTTGTAAAACTCAGATCAGAGAAATTCATTGAGACGACCTGGACTTCTGACTCACAGAACTGTGATGTGAGATAATACATTAGTGTTATGTTAAGTTGCTAAATTTGTGGTCATTTGCTATGACAGCAATAGAAAATTAATACATAGTATATTAACAATATCATTTGCTATGATGGCAATAGAAAATTAATACATAGTATATTAACAATATCAATGGCTTTCATTTTTGTTGTTGAAATTTTTTTCTGTGCCTACCTTTTAGATCTTTACTTTGATGTTCTGGTGTTTCCTTTTTATTTTAGAATATTATTAGAGTTTCTGAATGAGGGAATAATGTCTTTTATCGGTGCTGTAAATTTTTGAACCTTGACATCTTTAAAAATGATCCTTGCCCCATTCTCTCTTTCCTCCTCTTCTGGAATTCCAGTTAATATACATCAAACCTATTGACTCTGTATCTAATTTTTCTTAACCTCTCTTTCATATTGTCCATAAGAGACTCTCAGATGTATACTTTTTTCAGATATATATTAAAGTTTATCCATTTACTGTTCGGATTCCTCTAATCTGCTTTTAAAACCACCTATTGAATTCTTATTTCAATATATTTTATTATTTTTAAAAGTTTTATTGTCTCTATTTCAAATCCATGTGATCATTTATAACAGTCTTGTTCCTGTCAAATATTGTGACCCCTCTTTATTTTTCTAAACATTAAATATTCTTATTTATATTCTGTATTTGATGATTAAGCTATCTATATTCAATGCAGGTCTAGTTCTATTTTTTTCTTCTAGCTCTTTCGTAGAATGCTTTATTTCCTTTTGTTACACATGGTTTTGTTTTGTTTTGTTTTTTAATAAGTTCATATATTTTGAATTTTATCTGTGGAAATGCTTTGAGATCTTTGAAATTTTTTCTTCCAGAGAGAATTATATTTTTATTTGATTAAAGAACCACTTTAATCAAAATCCTTGGCCTGGAGTTTTTATTTTTTTTTTAATCACCCAAATGATGTGAATTCAGGATGTAAATTCATGTGAGAGCCATCCTATGGCACAAATTTCCTTCTGTATTGATACCAAGGATCAAGACAGACAGTTTTTCTTTCAGCCTCCTAAGGAGGTTTGGGTTTATTCCTAGCTCACTCTTATCCTGAGGATGCAGTACTTTAGACTCTCCACTTCAGGCCCTGTACTTGGTTTTAATTCAGGAGTACTATCCAAAGCTCTGAAAGCCATTGTTCCTTTTCATCTGGTTTAGCAAATGCCCTCCTAGTAAAAGCCAGCCTCTTGGGTTTCTACTTTCCCTTGGTTCATAGCTTCTTATTCTCTTGTCAGTTCATTAGAGCCTTTATTAAGATGTTGTCTATAATTTATTCACTGTTTTCAGTGAGGGCCAATCAGGGTATCTCATATCTGGCACACTGCTAGAAATGGAAGTTCCAAGAGCTCTTTCTTTCTGCAAGATGAATTCTCCAAGAAGAGGACAAGCTACCACTTGCGTTGTTCCTCTCTTGGGTACCTCTGAGGCACTAGGCCCCAGCAAGCTTGGAGCCCCATCCTGCACTCTAGTAATTAGGAAAGGCTTCCTTGTTTGCTTCATGCTACTGGTCATACCTGTCTCCTTCTTCACCCCCCAACCCCCATCCCCAATGCTGACCCAGATCAATCCAGCCTGATTCCCAGACCTGACACAGAACTGGGTTAGACCGTAGTACCTGGCCACACTTGATCTCTAATTGCCCATTTCTTTTCTGGGAGCTCCACCCCATTTTCTGTTACCTTTCTCATCTCTCCCAATATTCCATGGGACAAACACTGCAGAGCTTTGTATCCTAATCTGTGCCAAAACCAAGTGTTGACAACAGTAGGTTTCAGAATGCAGCATGTGGTAAGAAAGGAAGAAGCACAAACTTTGGAACCAAAATTATCAAAGTTTACATCCCAGATCTTCCACCTGTAAATGAATTACCACTTAAATTCTCTAAGCCTCCATTTCCTCGTTTGTAAATATAACTTCGTCAGATACCAGAGATGATATGTATAATAAAGTATCTAATGCAAAATAGTGTTTAATTAGGTACCAAATGGCTGGAAGGGTACAAAGGTGATGGGGTTTCTGTGGTTGAGACTGTGTTACTCTGTACTCTGAAAACTGGACTTTGAAAAATTGTAAAAAGAATAAGAAGTCTACTGTTAGATATCAACTCTGATGTAGGAAAGTTGCATCAACCAGCTGAGGCCAAAATGGAACGTGGGCTAGTATGGAGTATAGAAAGAACTGAAAACCAAAAAACTAAAACCAAAACCCAAACTCGGGATATGGCAGAAGGGAACTTAGATCAGAACTAGGTAAAAATGCCATAGGAATAAATGGTGAATACTTGACATTTCTTCCATTACTCTTCCCTGCCTCACCACTGGCAGGGATTACTAGTTAATGATAATGAAAATAATAACAATAATAATAACTAATTTTGTTACTGTTCTAAATTCTTTACTGAATTAACTCATTTAATCCTAACTACTCCATGATGCAGGTATGGCTTTTGTTACCATTTTACAAATGAAGACATTAAAGCACAAAGAATTTAAGAAACTTATCCAAGATTAAGCAAGTGGCAGAGCAACCTGGCTCCAGAATCCAAGGCCTTCACCACTTTGGTATACTGCCTCTACTATGAGAACGCACTATCCTGCTCTTATCAGAGTTCCCACGAATAGAGCCACGCAGGAAGGCACTATCAATTATCAAAGTGACACATAAAATGAAATTTAATTTCCATCCTTAGCCCAATAATTCCTGCACTAAGGTTTTACCTTAGTAAGGTGGAGGCATTAGCCCTCCAATATCTTTAAACCCTATATTATTTGTAGCTTTCTACATATAGGCATATTTAAGTTAACTAATAGTAAACTATATACCAGGTGCTCCCAAAGCACTTTGCCCTTATCTCAGTAGGTGGTACCTACCTTATCTTGTCACCTTTATGAGTTTATGTATCTGGCTCCAATTCTAGATGTGTATTTTTCGAAGGCAGGGGAAGTTCCCTATTCTTTCATTTTTCTGTCCCTGGGTCTATCACAAGTTCTAGTGCATCAATATAACACAATAACAATTTTAAATACATAAATTTTAAAAAGCAATAATAACTAGCCTTTTTTGTACCTTCAAAGTGCTAGGCCCTGTATTAGACATATTTCAAAAATTATTTCTAATTCTTACAACCACCCTGTGAGCCTGCTATTATTCTAATTTTATAGATAAGATATAGAGATATTCGATAATAATGTTAGATTATATAATAAGTGGGTGAACCAGGATTTATA
Source organism: Pteropus alecto (assembly GCF_000325575.1). NCBI lineage: Eukaryota > Metazoa > Chordata > Mammalia > Chiroptera > Pteropodidae > Pteropus > Pteropus alecto. Next base: position 2,263,950 of record NW_006430061.1, read on the forward strand.
TTTAGATCTAGATGGCCCCTATACCTGCATTCTATCCTCTAACATCAAAAAGAGATGCTAAATAAACATTTATGAAATGAATAAATTAGGTCACACATTTTATAATGAGCATGTTTCTCAATTCTGTTACTGTCTTTTAAATTACCTAGTGAATAGCACAGTATTTAGATGGATCCAGGTGACATTTATAGTCACCACCCTGTGTCCTGGGAGGGCAGACCAGGTTAGAAATTTGCTTCTGGCATCTAACAGGATAGAGCTGAGCAGGATAGGACTCAGGGTCGTGGGGGTGTGGGCCAGGCCTCCCCAGTCAGCCTGCCTAGGAAGGCTCCCCTCTACTGCCCCTGCCTGTTGAATTCCTGTCTACCTTGGCTATAAAACTAAAGCTCCACCTTTGTTGCCTTCGCTTATCACCCACTGGTCATTCTGCCATTTTTACTTTCTAATTCCCATGTTGGAGCACAAAGAAGGGATTCGGGTCTGAACACAGGAATTATGCATGTTTTCAATTGCTTAGATGCACAAAGGAAACCTAGTTAGAATCTGGTAATTTTTTGTGCCCCTTGATTATAATTAAATATAAACAATCTTTAGAAGAAAAAGAGCATGAGCTTTAAAGGCAGACAAAACAGGGTTGCTATCCTAGATCTGCTACTTATTAGTCATGAAATTTGGGGCAAAATATTTAACTTCCTTGAGACAAAGTTTGTCATCTGTAAAATGGGCATGATGATATCTGTTAAGAATGAAATCCAAGGAGGCATGTTAAGTGTCTAGCACTTTAATAAATGCTTTTCTCCTTTCATTCTGTCTCTTAAACATGAAGAATCTATGAAATGACGTTTATCCCACAATAGATAAATTTCTTTAAAATCCGTTTCAACTCAAGTCATACAATTCTTTCTTATATTGGTTAAGTGTGGGAGAGATAAAAATTTAGTTATGTCATGACTAATAGTTCCTTTTCGGGAGAAAAAAGTAATTTTATTATTATCTACAGAAGTAGCTTTCGAACTTGATAACACAATGAATTCTTTTCATTGTTTTTTCAAGATAATCCCTGTCCTAAAAATAAATTTTTCTGTCAAAGAAACTGCAGGTATTAGGTAATAATAATTTACTTTCTTGTCTTTATTAAGCAACAACAAAATCTAATGATTAGAGCTTTCCACTGACATTTATCCAGCAGGCCACAAGCAAAGGACCTTGGTGTCCTAGTTTCCTGACCTGCCTCTTGGTTCTTGGATCTCCATTTACATCTTTACTGACTCCCCCAAAGTTCCATAGAACCTGGTTGAATTGCAATTTGATTCTGGAGAGATGTTTGGGCAGTGAATTTACATCTAGAGCCCAGTGGACCAGAATCTGGCAAGATTTCCTTTCCTGCTGCACAAGGACAGAGCAATTGCTGAGTCGGGCCCCGGAAACAATGACTTTGTTTTGTATGGTTACCACATGGCCCCTTCCTCTTTCTTTGGAATTTGACAAGCAAATTGGCATTTGTGTTGCTGAGACTGTCATAGAATAGTGATTGTTAATTATACCCTAGATGGCCTGCCTCATTCTGCCATGGATGTATTATGCTAAATGTGTGCAATGAGCAAAAGATCTTAAATTTGATTTCAAGTTGCATATCTCAGCATGCTGCCAGAACCGCCCCAGGGCAAAAAGCTTCTAAAGTGGCCTTTTGGGAGTTTTTCTGCTTCAGAATTTCTGGTTCTAACTTAGGCCAGGAAGTATTCAAAGGGTCCACCAGATGTCAGTGTGAATTCTTGAGTCTCTCCAGGTAGAGTATTAACACATCAAATTACATCGCCAACTGCTGTAGAGAGCTATCTCTAAATAGGGTATTGTATGAGCTTTAGCTTCAGAGATAATAATTTTCATAAGGATCTACTCCTCTAATTGGAAAATTCTGCCCTTACATCTCAACTCCAAAGCAGAATGAATGATGCAGTCTCAATTATAAAGACTCTGGAAAGGATGAACAAATGACAAGGTAGCTGCTTCTAAAAATAAACATAGCCCAAGCCAGCTATTTCCCTCTGCATAGCCCATTTGGATTGACTTTCAGCATCTACAGTTTGGGACTCAGCAGGTTCTCCCTTTATCACCAAAGATGGGGCAGGACTTCAGGTTTATTACAGCTTTAGCGTAAGCAACCAGAAACAACGTATCATGCTTGTTTTAGGTGTGCTGAAACACTCTAATGATTCATTTTAGGATGCCCTACATATTAAGAAAAGTACAGAGAATAATATACAAGTACCATATATTCAATACCCAGTAACATTTTACTGTAGATACTACAGATCTTTTATTATTAAAGAAATAAAGTTCTTATATATCCCACCTCGATCCCATTCCCTACCCTCCCTCCCCAGGGATAAGCATGATTTTAAACTTCATGTGTATCCTTCACACCTGTATTAGTCTCCTGGGGTTGCCATAATAAAGTACCACAAATTGATTACTTTAAACAAAAGAAATGCATTGTCTCACAGTTCCAGAGGCTAGGTGTCAAAGATCAAGGTGTGGACAGGCTCATGCTTCCTCTTAAGACCCTGTGGAAGGATCTGCTCCAGGCCTCCCTCCTAGCTTCTGGGTAGTTGGCTTATGGCAGCATAACTCCATTTTCACATGGCATTCTCCCTGTGTGCATGTCTCTGTGTCCAGATTTCTCCTATTGATGATAAGGACCCCAGTCATATTGGGTTAGGGGCCCACCCTAGTCCACTGTGATCCCATCTTAAATAATTACATCGCGATGACTCTATCTCCAAGTAAGGTCATGTTCTGGGGAACTAGGGGTTAAGACTTTAACATATGAATTTTGGGGGGAGCAAAATTCAACCCATAGCACTATTCACGTCAATGCTTTTACTACATATGATTTCTCCACAAACCTATGTATTATTTTGTGTACATCAACTTTTATATAAGTGATATTATACTGTATGTATCTTTCATAACATTTTTTATTCAGCAATATATTTTTAAGATGTATCAATATGACAAATTTATACTACTTCATTTGTAGTACTTCAGTGTATGAATGTGCCACTATCTTCTCTACACTAAAATTAAAAATATCTACAAAGTTCAAAATGTCATCCGGTCAGTAAATAATAACAGACACATGAGTCTTAGGCTTGGCCTACCTGAGCTCTCTGGTTCTATCTAGTTCTTGCCAAGATCATGTGGACCTTTAATTGCACTTTGTAATCCTGCAATTTTGTGGTTTCAGGCCTCAGCAGTTTCCCTTGGTAAGGACGTTTCAGGCAGCAGGAGGAGAGCCACTGAACTATTGGGGAATATCACTAAGAAACAAAGATATTTTAATGGATCGATAAGTAGAAAAACTTTGAGTTTGGTTTGAGAGAGTTCTGGGATGACAACTAAATGTCCCCAGCCTGTGGGATGTGCCTGTAGGAGGAAGGCAGAGGCCGGGCATGAGGTGTGTGCCCACTCCCTGACTCTTCAGGAGTGGAACTTGGGACAGGAGATTGACCCCACTGTCTTTTGATCAGGAGTCACAGTGAGCAGCCAACTCTGCAAAGGGGAGTTAAATAGTAACCTGAAAGCTACAGAAAGGCTCCCAGGAATTCTTGCAGTTGCACAGCCCAGTGCCTCACCCGTTTATCTGGCCTCTCCCTTATTCCAGGTTTCAACCATGGCTAACCTGAGATCCAGCGAAGTGAAGGAAGTCTTGATCTTAAAGGCAGAAGAGACAGCACAGCAGCTGAGGTGGGCTCATGTGGCCAACCGCGGGGAGGAGAGGAAGGCCCATTGGCACATGCAAGTACTCCACAAGGCCGTCAAACGCAGATGCGGAGAGATAGAGAAGGAAATGGCCGTCCTGGGCAAGTTCTTAGAGAAAGTGAAGACGTCCACTGGTCATTTGACTCATACCTGCCGACGTGGATGGAGTGATGGGAGCCTTCCTGAAGAGGAATCTCAGAAAGAGAGATGTTGACTGCCTTTGCCCAGGGCCACTTTTTTTCTTATTTGATGGTGTGACATTTGACATCCATGAGCACCTTCCACCTTTGTGTACCTCCCTTTCTATTACCCTCTGAAGAATCCCTGTGGGAGAGCTCTATGTCACTTCAAATCCTAGGCCTTTGAGGACAATGCTGGAAAATCAGATGAAATTGGTCTTCTGGAGGTAGGAAATGAGGTTGGATGTACATTTTAAGGATCTTTACTTTCTTTCCCTGCTACATAGTCCTTTAAAATGTCTTCTTCAAAAGTTGGAAATTCTTTCCAAGGAACTCCATAAGGAAAGTAACAACCCGATATGAAGCAGGGAATTACCTCAGAGGGGGCATATGAAGCACTTCTCAAGACAAACCATCTAAATGGAACACCCCAGATGAACTTTTAACTTTAGAAGTACTATAGAAGTAAAAATAAGTTTATAATTAAATTTTAACGTGTTTGAGGTCTAAAGAATAAATTTTTCAAAGATCATTGAAAATTAGCATGCACCTCCTGCCACCTCCTACCTCAAGGCACGCCTGGACTAGCAGAAAGCACCACGTAGCTGGAAGCAGTGAGAGCAGCCAAGCCTGAAAAAGATGAAGCTGAAAAATGCCCCAAAGCTCCTCTCTTTCCTGACCTTCCCTGAGGGCAGAAACCTGAGGAGCCTGGCTCACAGTAGTGTCCTAGCTGTCATCTGTGGTCACCATGGCCTGCACCAAAGTGAGAAATGACTTTGTTTTAAAGATTGATGGTGAAATAAGTCTGCAGTGTGACTGATTCAGTCCCAGGGTGAAGAGAGACCATGGACTTTAATGTCAATGCCATGTAATTGACGTAGGTAAACTGACAAGATTCTTGTTTCTATGTGATGCAAAATTTTGGAAATATGCAAATAGCCTTTATGGATTTTTCTATTGATTTCTATTTAGACTCTATGTTTTCCTTTGAGGATCTCAAGTCTGAGATTCTCTCTCTGTCTCTCTTCACACACACACACACACACACACACACACACAATTTCTGTTATTAGTTGTGTATAGCCCAGCTCCCAAGGCTGTATGATAAACCATGGATAAAATCGTAAGGCAGGATGCTATAAGATTGTGGACATAAATGGAATCTTTACAAAAGAGATCATCAGAAATCTCTTTTAAAAAGAAATTTTAAAGCTATTGTTCCCAAAGGCTGCCATTACTTTTAAAATGGAATTGATAACATATAGCATTTACTTTGATGTGTCTTTGATGCTTTACTCTGAAACCAGATAAGGAGTAGCTATTTTAGAGATTTTCACGGTATTGATCTAAAACTGTACAGGATTTCTATTTTGAGTATTTAAATTTAATTTCATTGTCTCATTCCTAGTTCTCTTTCTTCCTGAAATAATTTTCATATCTATTATACCAATTTTAACAAATGATTAACCAAAGATTTTGTACCAGTGCTTAAAAATCATTTATTTAAAAATGCAAATGATTTTTTTCAAATAAAAAAAAGTTCAGGATTTGCCAAAGTGCTATGCCACTATTTTTAAGATCGAGCATGGTGTTTAGGCTTATGCATATAAGAATACTCATCTAAAACCTACATGAAACCCAAACTGTGAATACAGCTGGAGGGTCAGGAACTGTTACCTTCCTTTCCTTGGCATTAATAAATTTAAGTTAATCCTTCAAATAATAATAAAAATAAATAAAACCTACGTGAACCAAAGTGGAATGATCGTGGGCTTTGGTGTCAAATCCTGTCCTCTGTTACCAGTTATGAGATATAGGGCAAGAAGGAGAGTCTCTCTGAACCTCAGGGGTATTTTTTATTTGTAAAAAGAGATTAATAATAATTTAGCACTGTCATTTTAGAAATTTAATGATTTCATGCATATTACAGTGTCTGACATAGAGCAGGTGCTCCGAAAGATGGCAGCTATGGTGCTAGTAGTTATTTCTTGGATCCAAGTCCAGCCTTTCCATTAATTTACTGAGTACTTTTAGGCAAGACTCTTTACTCCTAAGTGCAAGGTATAGAGATGGGACCAGATGGTCTCTATATCCCTCTCAGGATGAAAGTCTCTTTTTTTAAGACGCTATGGTCTACCTTTGAGACACCATCAAGAAAGACCAGACAAGCCGAATAAACACGAAGGTGGGATTTGGTTGACTCTGTAGCCACATTTATTGTGCACTTGTTGTTAGGCACTATTCTAAGCCTTTTCCATATATTAACACATTTAATCCTAACAGCTCTATGATTAAGGCACTATCATTAATCCCATTTTACAGATGAAGAAACTGAGGCACAGAGAGGTTATGTACCATGCCCAAAGTCACACAGTAAGTGCAGAGCCAAAATTCAAACCAAGATGAGCTATAGAGCTCATATTTGTTTGAACCATTATGCTTTATAGCTTTTCTAAGGGGATTGGCCTACTGACAACTAACCTATCACCTTCCAGTCTAAATTCACAGGTAATCCCAGCACTTAGGCATTTTTACTTTTCTTTCCTGAGCCCAGAGCAGTCCCTCATGATATGTTTGCTAGGGGATGATGGTTCTACATAGGTCCAGAGCCATATTTATCTTCCAGTAAGTATCTGGTACTAAGTTCCTGCTTTCTTCCTAATTAGCCTCTGAAGTCAGAGAGAGGTGGGTTTAATCCCCACATCAGTATTAACTTTTTGGTTCTGACACTCTTACTTAACCTCTCCGAGCCTCAGTTTCCCCATCTGTAGTAAAGATATAAATGATATTAATAATAGCAACTAACTCACAAATGTGAGAATTGCAAGAGGTAGGTAACCCATGGTTAAATGACTGCGTGCAGGAGGCAACCACTAAATGAGATTAGCATTAGCCCTGATCTTGGAGAAAATTTCAGATGGAGCCACTGAGCTAAGGAATGGTTCCTTCACTTCTTCCTCATTCTGAGCCTAGAGTGGGGTTCCCTAGCCTGTGGCCTGGCTAGGGCAGCCCCTGGAAGCCTCGCAGCTGCTCACAGATACGACCTAATATACAGTCCACATTCCAGGCTTTAAGATCAGGGGGTGGGGTGGGGGCTTTGAGGATCTCATCAGCTGAGACTGAGTCATCGGTCCTGTCTGCCCTACCTTCTATAGCTTAGAGAGGAAGAGCAGGACATTCTCTCACCTGCTACAGGTTTTAACTGTAAATTCCATCTGTGGCTTGACGTCACCCTTTTAGTCCTCTTTTATATGTGCTCTTTCAAAAGTTCCACATTTCTGAATAACATTATTTAAAAAAAAAAAAAAAAAAAAACCCTACAAGTTTGGGGCATGAGTTTTCCATTCTGTGTTCAACTTCCTTTTCTCCCCTTTCTTCTTTTGCTAAAAAAGGTTTGTTTCTGTGTAATATCATATTTTCACATTATTTTTTCTGTGGGTGTTACAAAAAGATATTATTAAAGGGGCGGTAATTATTCTGATGTTTAATATAGCTGAAGAAAAAGTATAATGAAAGATACGATGAAGCTGCAAGTCCCTTGAAGGCAGAATGCTCTCATTTTAAGATCTTCCTTAAGAGGAAGCTTCCCTGTGTCATTTGTGTTCCAATGCCTTTGAATAAGCTCTCAGTCCATCTAGTCTTGGATGTTCCTCCTCCTCTTCCTCTTCTTCCTCCTCCTCCTTCTTTCTCCTT
>NW_006430061.1:2271619-2276513 GCF_000325575.1 Pteropus alecto
TTTTATGTCTGCAGCAAAATTGAAGGAAAGGTATAGAAATTTCTCATATATCTCCTGTTGCCACACAGGAGCCTCCCCCATTATCAACATCCCTCACCACAATGGTACATTAGTTACAACTGATAAACTTGCACTGACACGTTATAATCACCCAAAGTCTATAGCTTACATTATGGTGTTGTACCTTGTATCAGTTTGGACAAATGTATAACAATTTGTATCTATGATACCATACAGAGTATTTCCCTGCCCTAAAAATCCTCTGTGGTCTGCCTGCCTGTTCATCTCTTCCCACCCCAGCTCCTAACAACTACTGATATTTTTACCACCTCCAGTTTTGCCTTTTCCAGGATGTCATATATTTGGAATTATATAGTATGTAGTCTTTTCAGATTGGCTTTTTCACTTAGTAATATGCTTTGAGGTTATCCCATGTCTTTTCATGGCTTAATAGCTCACTTACTTTTAGCACTGAGTAATATTCCATTGTCTGGATTTATTTACTCATTCTCTTACTAAAGGACAGCTTGGTTGCTTCCAAGTTTGAGTAATTATAAATAAAGCTGCTATAAATATCCATGTGAAGGTTTTTGTGTAGACATAATTTTTTAAGTCCTTTGGAGAAATACCAAGGAGCACAAATGCTGGAACATAAGGTAAGAATATGTTAAGTTTTGTAAGAAACTACTGAACTGTCTTCCAAGTGGTGCAGTCCTGCCAGCAATGAATGAGAGTTCCTGTTGTTCCACATCCTCACAAGTGTTTGGTGTTGCAGTATTTCGGATTTGGGCCATTTTAATAGGTGTGTAGTGATAGCTCATTGTTTTAATTTGTATTTCCCTGATGACATATGACATAGAGCATCTTTTTATATGCTTATTTGCTAGCTGTACATCTTCTTTTGTGAGATGTCTGTTATGGTCTTTGGCCCAATTTTAATAGAGTTGTTTGTTTTCTTATTGTTGAGTTTTAAGGGATCTTTGCATATTTTGGAGAATAGGCTTTTACCACATGTGTATTTTGCAAATATTTTTCTCCCAGTCTATGGTTTGTCTTTCAATTCTCTTGACATTGTTTTTTGAAGACCAGGAGATTTTAATTTTAATAAAGACCAACTCATTCATTATTTCTTTTGTGTTCATGCCTTTGGTGTTGTATTTAAAGAGTCATCATTATACCCAAGGTCATCTAGATTTTCTCCTGTTATCTTCTAGGAGTTTTACAGTTTTGCATTTTACATTTATATCTGTGATTCATTTTGAGTGAATTTTTGCTAAGGGTATAAGATCTCTGTCTAGGTTCCTTTTTTTTTTTTTTTTTTTTGCATGCGGATCTCCAGTTGTTCTAGCACTATTTATTGAAGAGACAATCTTGGTTGCACTGTATTGCCTGTGCTTCTTTCTCAACGATCAGTAGACCAATGGGGGTATATTTCTGGGCTTTCTATTCTGTTCCATTTACCTATTTTTCTGTTCTTTCAAAGTAATCACATTGTCTTGATTACTGTAGCTTTATAGAAAGTCTTGAAATCAGGTAATGTCAGTCTTCCAACTTTGTTCTTCTCCTTCAATATTGTGTTGACTATTTGAGACCCCTTCGTATAAACTTTAGAATCAGTTCGTTGATATATACAATATAACTTGCTGGAATTTTGATTGTGATTGTATTGAATCTACAGATCAAGCTGGGAAGAACTGAAATCTTGACAATACTGAGTCTTCCTATCCATGAACATGAAATAGCTCTTCATTTATTTACTTCTTTGATTTCACTCATCCAACCTTTGTAGTTTTTATCATATAAATCTTGTACATATTTTGTTAGATTTATACCTAAGTATTTCATTTTTGAGGTGCTAATGTAAATGATATTATGTTTTTAATTTCAAATTCCACTTTATTGTTGGTGTATAATAAAGTGATGAATTTTTGTATATTAACCTTCTATCCTAGAACCTTGCTTATTAGTTCCAGGAGTTTTCTTATTGATTCTTTCAGATTTTCTATATAAACGATCATGTCCTCTGAGAACAAGGATAGTTTCATCTCCCTTCCCAATTGGTATAACTTTTGTTTCCATTTCTTGTTTTGCTGCATTAGCTAGAATCTCCAGTATGATATTAAAAAAGGAGTGATGAAAAGAGACATCCTTGCCTTGTATCTGATCTTTTGGGAAAACTTCAAGGTTCTTAGTGGGAAAGCTTCAAGTCCGATGTTGGCTCTAGGTATTCTGTAGATATTCCTTATCAAATAGAGAAAATTTCCCTTTATGTTTAGTTTATTGAAATTTTTTAAAATCACAAATGGGTGTTGCATTTTATCAAATGCTTTTTCTGCATCTATGGATATGATCATGTGATTTTTCTTTTTTAGCCACTTGATGTAATGGAATTCAAGAAAGGTTTCTTGAATTGCATAAAATTATATCACGATATGAGGATATTAAACCTTTCAGAAGGATTCACAGATTTTTGTGATACTTTCAAGCAATGGAATTGGTAAATGAGCTCTCTGGAAAAAAATAACAAAGCTCTGATTTGTAGCATCTACCAATTTTTGTGGTGTAAATACTTACATTGTTGCCAATTTCAAGCTACCAACATAAGGTCACTGAATGTGAAATTGAGAAGAAATCCTCACAATTGTCCCTTGCAAGCTGGCATCAGCCAGCTCCAGCACACCACTACTTTCAAGTATACTTTTGAGGAAGCTGTTCACCAAGAGGTTACACAAAAGCAAAGAAGCCAAGAGAAACAGAGTGTCTGGGGACTTTGGAAATATTTTTGATTCCTCATTAAATCACTCAGAACTTGACGCAATTATGTATCTATGAAAACAATACAACTTTCTATGCAGTTTCAATAGTTGAAAATTTTTTGTGGCATGAAACCTTGGAAACCAAGAAGTTAGTCTAAGACATAATTTAAACAGAAAATCCAAGCATATTTTGCATGATTCCATTTATTAAAGAATAAAACTTTCCTTCTCGTATATTCTATCAAACTATGAAATTCATTTAAAATTTTTAGAAAGAACAAATTCAACTTTAAAAAAACTGCTGGGCAGTTATAATACTCTGGTTCCTAAGTTTTAAAAAATGAGGCAAGATTATATAGTGAGAGTAGAGAAATCAATACGAAGTGAAATCACTCATGACGATCTGTCATATTAGCCATTATGCCTTTCAACATCTGTAACTGGAAAGTCACAGAAGTCAAAAAATAAAAACAAAAAATACTCCCAAGGAACACAGACTGCCTGATGATGTTGCCAGAGTATTTAACCCTCTGTCCATTTCATGTAAAAAATAAATTAAATATAAATAAGGAGGTGAGGGGGCTGATGTGTAGTCAGGTGTGTTCACAGGTGTGTACTCAGAGGGGGCATCGGAATGGGGCTGAATGCCTTTCCTCGGCCACACCCACTACACAAAACTCTCCTCCATGTTGCTGCAGAGTAAGAAAGAATCCACCAACCGGGGCTGGACCAGCTGCTTGAAGTCAGAGTCCTGAAGGCCTTCAGGGCAGACTCCAGCCAATTTACGCAGAGCAGCCTGGGGAGAAAACAGAGATGACACCGGTCAGACTGATTCCTGCTCAGCTGCATGTATTTCCTTCAACTGCTTGGAGAGATGTATTTCAGGAAGTGGCTCATTTACCAGGCAATTTGAGCTGCTCATCACCTTGACATCTTAGTGATCTGGTCCTTTTGGTCACCATAGCAAACTTAATACTTAGTCATCTGGTTTCATTTGTACCTTGGTCACCATGGTGAATGTCATCTGAAAGTCTTCATGATCTTAATAATTGTCTTGCTATCTTGGTTTTTCAGTCATCCTAGGAAACTGGTTGTTTTCAAGATCTGTCATTTTAAGAATCTGGTCAACTTAGTGACATATTTAAGTTCAAAATTTGTTTATCTTAGAGACTGGAACTGCCAGAAGCAATAGCAGAGTTATATTCCTACTTCCAGGTCCCTAGAGGAAACTTAGAACTGCAAGGGCTATTCATTTATCCATGAATTCAGCAAGGTTCTGTGCAAAGCACTATGGGATGGCAAGGAGGAGAGAGAGGAAGCAAGTCACAAAGTTGAAGGAGATGGAGATTCTGCCACCAATATGGGGATGAACAGGAGAGGTGCAGAGAGAATGAAACCACTGCCCAAGTCTCCATACACTGAGTGTTTCACTCTTCTCTGAGTATGCTATCCCATTTGATGCCCATATGCCCTTGCTCAGCTCTTCTTAATGACACAAAGTCCCTCCTCACTCTTTTCTAGCCAGCAGTTGCATTCATCTGGCAGCTCCTGGCCCACTGTCACCTTTTCTGTGAAACCTTCCTTGATTCCTTGAGGCAGAGGCAGCCCCTCCCTTACCTGTGCATCCACAGTACCTGGGCTGCCCTCAACCTTCTCACACTTGACTGCAATTGTTTTTAGGTATTTATTTCCCACATTAAACTCTGAGCTCCTTAAGGGTAGAGACTCTTTTTTTTTTCTCTGTATCTACAGCAGGTAGAACAAGGGTTGGCAGGGGGCTCAAGAAATGTCTGCGAAACAAAGTGCTTTAGAATTCAGTCTTGCTGCTAGAGCTACCTAAAACTGCAAACGTGAGCTGTGTACCGATCTAGACCTTTTTACGGTTATCTGAGGCAGTGCATATTAAGTGCTCAATGAATATTAATTCCTTCCCCCTTTAGAGTCTATACACATCAGAAAACAAGGTGAGAGCTTAAGGATGTCTTTCCCTGGGAAACAAAGACAGGGGGTAATACCCGGAACGGCAGAGGAAGCAAAGAAGAAGGAATGCCAACACACCCTTACAGCACACTGCAAGGTAAATATCATGATCTCCAATTTGGAAATAAGAAAACCAAGGCTCAGCGAGGGAAAGTGGA
>NW_006430061.1:2276549-2308187 GCF_000325575.1 Pteropus alecto
AGGATGCTGAAAACGCGAGACACTAGGTTATCCTGAGTACAAGGCAGGCATAGAGCTCATTACTTAAACATGAGAAGTAACTTACTGTTGAGAAATCTCCAAGCTGGTGAACAGAGGATGACTTAAGTTTGTTATTAAATTAACAGGCACTGCCATGTCCAAGCTGGATAAAGGAGAAGGAACATGTGCCTCTGGGCACATGGGCAGGGTCTGAAAAACTAGTGGCAGGAAGTAGACTCTAGGAGACTTGTCTCTAACTAGCGTGTCCTACCTCTTCCAGGGTATGACTTCCCCAAGGGCTAAAGAGGCAGACTCTGTGGCACTTTCTGATTCCTCTCGATCCAACTGGGAGAAATAACTCCATTACCCTTGAGTTGCGTAAAAAGAAGCCAGGAATCATTAGCAGATGAGGATGTGAGGACTTTACATCATCAGGGGTAAAAATAAAGCAAGAGGGAGAGAGCGGGGAAGAGAGACAAAGAATTAGAAAACAGACCTGTGAAGAGAGAAAATGAGGTAGAAGAAAATAGCAGAGAGACAGAGAAAAAGAGACAACAGCAAAACAAGAAGGAAATATAGAAACGAAGAGAAAGATAAACCGGTGAAAAAAATGAGAACAAGCATGAAAGCGAGATGGAAAGAGAGATGGTAACGAAGAAAAAGAGAGTACCCTGGGGGTCGGGAAGATCACAGGAGAGAGATAGGAGGCGGTGAGGAGGCCAGATGAGGAGGGAAGAGAGGGAGTGAGAGAGGGTTAAGGGAGATAAAAAGAAGGACAGGAAGGGGAAAGGGAAAGAAGGAGAGAGAAACTCTGAAGAGAGGAGGCAACCTCTAGAGAAAAGCAAAACAAAACATGAGAGAGAGAGAATTAGAAACTGACCTTGTTAAGGGTGGAAAATTTTCAAGGGAGCAAACTAGCTAAGTCAGCTACAGGGAAGAAATATCTTTAGATATCAGGAGTTTTCCTACTTGCTTGTGTGTGGTTTAGGAAGTGTATTGTATAAGATATGAAGGTGGCCAATGTCTGCTTCTGTAATCCATTCACTTGTTAATTAAGGGTGTTGTTCTGGGCAAAGATATGCTAACAGCCAATTTCCACTTCTGTAATCTGCTGGCTTGTTCAGGAGACCACCAGATTATGGTCTTAAGCTTTATCAGCTGCCTCCTCTGAAAGCTCGGGGCTGATCTCCTCTAGCCCTGCGTGGTAGAGAGTCAGTCGCTGGCCGGCTAATAAAGGCTCATAATTAATCTCAATCAGTTGCCTCCTCTGAAAGCTCGGGGCTGATCTCCTCTAGCCCTATGTGGTAGAGAGTCAGTCGCCGGCCGGCTAATAAAGGCTCATAATTAATCTCAATTGGCTCCGTGGGTCTCAGAATTGTTCGCGCCATAACAACCTGAAAAAGCATAGAGGCAAATAGACACCCTTATCTCCCCAGGGTCCTCAGAAAGTCTGCAGGACATGAACCCAAATCATCGGGAGCACCCCCTCCTCAGTGTACATGGGCTCAAAGTACCTCCATCCTTCTGAAGCCTTTCTCTCAGCCTCTGCTTTCCTTGAAGGGTTAACAGCCAGTCATCCCAGGGTCTCATGCCCAGACAGTCTGAAAACACCCCCATAGGAAACAAGTCCAGCAGCTCATCGACAGCCACTTCATTAAGGAAAAATCATTTCTGTTTGCAGGAGGAAATCTGCACTGCCACTTTCCAGACATAGCAGAGGATAATTGAAATGTCCTCCCTCCACCTGAAGAGGCTTGAAACTAAGGTGGCCTTGGAAATGGGCAGGAGAGGTAGCCTTCACTCCATCCACCAAGCTGGGCTCCAAGTGGCACCAGGCCCTGTGGTGGCAGGTGGGGCCAGTGGTGGAAACAAGTCTCCAAGTCCCTCAGCCAGGCCAGAAACAGTTACTGAACCCAAGGTCCTATGGAAGTACAAAGAACAGGAAAAAGACCCTGACCCTAAGAAGGTTCTAGGTTGAAGTGGGGGAGGGACCTATAAATCTCCCCCATGAGCCAAGGCAGCAAGACCTGGGCCATAAGACATGGGAGCAGAAAGCATGGCTGGAAAGGAGATGGCCTGGTCAAAAATCAAGACCTGCCGTGTCAGGCAGGCCCGTGCTTGAATTCCAAGAGCCTCCCCTTTTAACACTGGAACACCGGCTAACAACCCGCCTCTTACCGGGGAAGACAAAATCCAAGCTGGCAGGCCCAGGTGCACACTGTTTGCTCCCTGTCTTTGGGCACGGGGAGCTCCTGGGAAGCTTCATGGAGGACAGAGATTTCTATCTGAGCCTCGAAGGTGGTACTTGGCAGAGCTGTAGAAAGGGCATCGGCTTGAGGCAAAGGCCCAGGCTGGACAGGGCCCAGAGGCAGTGGGAAGCCTTCAGAGCCCAGGGGTGGGTCAGAGGCCAATGCAAAGGGCTGAGCACGCGGACAGTAGGCCATAGATCATGGGGAGCCATGGGAGGGTTGTTTATCGAAGTGTCAAGGTTGTAAACTAGCACGAGGAAAATTAGCCCAGCAGTCACATGGAGGATAGATTAGGGAGGGAGGGGCTCTCTTTAGCCTCCAACAACTCATCTACAAGGAGAAATTTAATCCCTTTTTCACTGCAAAGCCCTTTAAGAGATCAAGGATAGTGGCCAAGCCCTTCTGCGTGCTGTTCTTCAAACTAATAATAAAAATGCAAAAGGAATCATAACAAACCCACAAATCCAAATGGAGCTTTATAGTTTTCCAATCTTTCCTCAGGGCCTAGTCAGTGTCAGGCAGTTGCTGGCTGTCCGAGCTTTGAAGATAAATGGTAATTGGGACCAATTATTATGTGTTCGCCAGCTATTAATCTCTCTCCATTTGACTTACTAGACCAAACAGAATTAAGATCTGTGAAATTGGATGAAAAAAATACATCTTTACATTCAACAACCTCTAACTGAAACTTAGCCTCTTTTTCAGTTGTGAATGTAGCAATAAACCCTGAAGTCTCAGCAATCCCTGTGACTTGTTCACCAGTAGAAATCACATACTTCCATATCCTATGACAGTTGTTGTAGATACCTTCAAATATCATTGACACTCATTACCAGTCAAGGGTACAATAGCTCTTATTTAATGTATTTATTTAAAAGTACATATAATATATATCACATGTTTAAATACTCTAATAATTATTTTAATATAATTGGTTTCCTTTTTAATTCTATGTATTTTGTTGTATGCATTTAAAACATTATACTGAGAAAGGTTCCATAAGCTTCACCAGATCAACGAAGGCCCCAAAAAGGTTAAGGTTGTTCTGTAGATACCAGAATAAAAGCCTTATGAGAGCAGAGATTTACCTTTTTTTTCTCTCTCTCACAGCAATATCCCTGTAGCCTAGAAGAGTATATGCTATCTAGAATCACTTAGTAAATATTTACTGAATATAATTTATAGCACTTAGGGAACTACTCAATGTCACACAACTCATTAATGACGAAACAAGACAGGTGTATCTGACCGTAATGCCCTGTTCTTTCTATCACCATACAGTGCCCATCAGGAGCTTCCAAAAATAAGATGAGTTCAGTTAAAAAAAAAGACAGGTGAAGAGGAGGCTTTACTGTGAAATAGCTTAAGGGACCTCTAGATCCATCACTTCTGTCTTGCATATTTTGAGGACCAATCAAGGATCTGGCACTCCCTTCTGGAAGTAAAATGGCCTGTTTATACA
Source organism: Pteropus alecto (assembly GCF_000325575.1). NCBI lineage: Eukaryota > Metazoa > Chordata > Mammalia > Chiroptera > Pteropodidae > Pteropus > Pteropus alecto. Next base: position 2,280,261 of record NW_006430061.1, read on the forward strand.
ATGGTTTCCCTGCTCCTTGATGCTTCCAACTAAAAGCTGCTCTGCTTTGGAATTCATTACAGCCAAGGCAGGAAGGAGTGCAGAGACGAAGCATGCATTTCCCCATCTGGTGCTACTGGATGAATTAATGAGTACTCCAAGCATCAAGAAGTCGAGTGGGGACCTCCCAGGATGCACTTGCTTGGTTCAGGGTGAAGATCCTGGTAGCTGGCTGACTCTCTGTCCTGTCCTATTGTCTCCAGTCCTATTCTATAGAGGAAGAGAGAGCTGCAAAGCAGGAAGAGCACCAGCAGAGAGGCTCTGTCCAAAGAAAAAGGAAGGCTTTTCTCACTACATCCAGCTAGGAAAAGGCAGAAGACTTCTATACCCTAGCGCCCACATGCTGCAAGCACCATGACATCACTAACAGCACCCAGCGTTCCTCCAGCCAGCCACTCTGGTTTTGATCACTGTTAAGATTTCCTAGAACCTCAAAGGTTCATAGTTACTAAGCATGGGGGAGGGGTTCCCCAGTCCCCCATCTTTCACATATATAACCTCATGTAATTTTCTTCATAATTTTATGAATTAAGTGAAATAGTATTACTATTATCACCATTTTATAGAGAAAAGTTGAAGCCCAGAGTTTAATGGCTTACCCAAGACAATCATGGCATAGCCAGCTTTTCCTGGCCCCTGGTCTACAATCCCAAAACCCAGAGAGAAATCTGGGGGAAGACTGAGAACTCACCAGGCAGGCCACGAGCACGGCGTCACTGCTGTTCCTCTCAGAGGGTGACCGGCAGAGCTCAATGAGGCGGGACATACCTGTGTGAGACATGGGGAACCTCAAGCCCTGGACGGGGCCCAGCCCTAAGTCGGAGGAGCTCTCCTCTCTCACACACAGCTCTCTGCATGGAGGTCTGTGGAAACAAGTGGTTCCCAGGGTCCCCCTCAGCCCAACTGGCTGGGGAAGGGAGCTGAACGCAGCTGGAGGAGCTTGTGGTGGAAACCTTCTGTTCCCTCAGGTGCAAAGAGACCCTGGTGAGGGTCAGGATGAGCTGTGGCATCTAACCCAAACCTGGAAGATCTAGAATACTTGCCAAGACTGAATTCAGTTAATATTACACCAAAAGGTAGTATGGGGCTCTCTGAGAGATACTTCTGTGTAGGTACTTCTGATTTTACCAGAGCTATGTTTAATGTTTATATCTTTATCAGTGTAACTGCCCAGTACCTTTTTTCCCCCCAATTGCCTATCAGTCAGAAAATATATTATAGCTAAAACTACAGAGAACCACAGATTGCATTGGATAATGTTGTCTAGATCTTTACAAAAGAAAATTAAATAAATGACTTTGCTTTTGAATGCAAATTGAGTTTTTCACTCAAAAAAAAAAACAAAAAAACAAAAGAACTCATTATAAGATAGTAATAAATGGTATACAGTATAGACCATTCTGTATGTTTAGCCTCCATAAAGTCTTTACAAAGCTGCAAGGTTCTGCTGTCCCAGGACCACCTCTTGTTGTCCCTATGTCTGTATGATAGGTGACACTGCCAGGCCCATTCTCATGCCTCTACCTGGAGCACCCTTTCTCAGCCTTCACATCAGAATAACACCTCAAACCACAGCTGAAGACTCATCTCCTTGCTAAAACACTCTTTGACTCACTCAGATAAATGTAGGTTACTAAATGTGCTATGGCCATGCTTTGACCATCACTCTATGACATCCAAGTGCAAATGTTTCTGTCGATATCTGCCATCCCATTAGGGCTGAAATCCCTGTGGTCAGGACAATGTTATGGTCAGTGTTATATGCCCAGCGCTCAGCACAGAAACTAGCATAGAGTGGGTGATCTGAAAACATTTGCTGGGTAAATAAGTGACTAACTAAATGAATGAGCGATTTAATGAGTGAATTAGTAAATTAGTTAATAATGAATAAAGTAATGAATGAGTTAACGAATGAGTAAGCAAAGGATTAATTAATGAGTGAATGAACAAATGAATAAATGAAGGAGTAAGTGAATAACTGAATGAGTGAATGAATGAGGAAATGAATGAGTGAATGGGGTCATAATTAACAGAAAGTCTGCAGGTGAGTCACCATTCTGGCCAACTTAAACCTCTTCAGGTCCTTCCACTATCTTGCTTCAGCCTCAGGTTATAAACTAGACTAGGGGCTGCGTCCTGAGCCTCTACCCCAGCATTTCCCAGCACTCATGGTGGGGCTCACCCCAGCCAGCTCTTGCTCTGAGTCCTCTGTCGCCATTGCAAAATCAGGGCTGCTCCCATCCCCGAGCCCCCAACTCCAGCCAGCACCACTTACAGCTCAGTCGCACAGCCTCCCGTGCCACATCTGGGTCTCGGCTGAGACGCGCCAGGGTCACTGCAGCCTTCTGCTGGACTCGTTCACAGGCCGCCACCTCAGCAGGGGTCCCAGACCTTGGCTTCTCAGACAGCATGCCCATAATAAGCTGGACCCCTGGGTGGAAAAAGATGAACAGTTGGTAGCCACCGCAGTTGGGAGACTTACCCTTGGGGCCAGCTGGATGGATGGCTGGAGGGCTTAAGCAAAGGCTGTCAGAATGACTTAGGGGGTTGCAGCCACAGTTTGGAAGCTGGATAAGGCCACTTCTTCTACTCCTTCTGCCCTGGGGGTATCTCTGATTCCAGGTACCAAGTCACTATCCTTGGGGACATTTGGAAGACATCCGTTTTAATTTTCTTAATGCTATTTCTGAGCTTTTACTATGTGCCTGGCACTGTGCTAAATGTCCAGTAAGTGCATGATTCCCTAAAACCTCCCAATAGCCTCATGGACTAGGTACTATTATAATTCACTCTGAGGCCCAGAGAGAAATGAAGGATCTTTTCCAGGGACATGCAGTAAGGAGCTGGAGAGCTGGTATCAGAACCCAGATAATCTGGTTATTCTCCATTAACTCTTCACCTCTGATGCCGGCTGCATCTGAGTCAGATCCAGAAGTGATGAGTCCCCCTGGTGGGAGGTGACCCCAACCTAGGCTGGTTAAGCAATAGATCAAATGTTTTAGAAGGGATTTAAGCACTAGAGGAGGCTGGAGTTGTTGGATTGAGAGATTTAGGCTTGAATTTGGTGAGTTGAGAAGCCTTCCCACTCTGCCCTGAAATCATATCTGTCTTCTGATTGTCCAGCAAACCTACACTGACTTCCACTACCACCTTGTGCCTTTGCCCATCTAATTCTTTCTGCAGGAGATGTCGTTTTCTCTCTCACTCTCCACCTAAGTTGTTCTCATCCTGCAGGTGGTAGTAAGAGTCCATCTTCTGTGGGAGGTATTCCCTAACTGCCCCAGCCCCTACACCCCCTTTCCTGTACCAGTGGCACTTGCCAGTTTGGAACTAAAACTAGACATGGCCCACAGATGCATTTTGCTTTGTTTTGTTGCTTCACACAGTGTCTAAAACATTTTATTAAATTTTTGCTAATATGAAAATTGGAAGATTTCCATAAAATCCTATTTCCAGCTTCTAAAAATGTTACTGCATGATCTGACAACACTGAGCCCAATGATTTGCTGAAGCTTATTATAAGTTTACTCTTTTAAGTCAGATTGATCCAGTCCCTGCTGAGCCCACATCATCCATTTCAATTACCTGTCTGGGTCCTGCAGGCATCTAATTTTGCAACCTCTAACTTAGACCAAAGCCAGAAGGGTCATTAGAGTTCTTCTAGCCCAGCCCCTCCCTCTACCCCATTTCACAGATGAGCATCTGAGGTCTGGAGAAAGGGAACGATTTCTCAAGTTCACACAGGGAGTCAGTTCCAGTTCAGTGCCTCCAACAAGTGACTCTGAATCTTACTTGACCCAGATGCAATTTCTAACTCTCCTATGTCCTCATGCACAAGGACTGTGAGTTAGTTATGGACCCTAAGACTATTCAGTCTTGGGGAAGGGCCATTTCTCTCTCTGGTGAGCTGTGTAAGTAAGTGCCCCATATGTCCCTCTTACAGGCTCAAAGGACTCTGCAGGCCCTGTCTTTCTTAGCCCTATTAACTCTGCCACCACACGCTCTTATCTTGGGGCAAGGTGCTTCTCTCTCAAACCCTCTCTCTGATCACTGAGTGAAACGTGGTCTTCAGGCTCCCTATGCCACAATGTCCCTAAGACAAGGTTATGGCTGTTAATGTCCTATGATATGCACATTATATTCTGTGGGGACATGAACAGGAGGAACCAAAATGACAACTATAGAAAGTACCACAAGCTTAAGAAATTTTACTAACTCATTCTGGTTAAGGTTCCCATAAAGAAGCTGTTTTCCCAGCTTTGCACCTGTAATCTGAAAAAGAATAGTTTCTCATATACTAGCAGGTAAGTGCCACAGGGAAAGGATTTTTGTCCACTTCCTGCATGTATATGTCTAAAGTATCCAGAATAGTAATCAGCTCAAATATTTGTTGGATGACTATCAAAGGAATGAATGTGAATATATTCACGTAAAAAGTCTTACAAATGTATAAAAACTAAGTTTTCTTTAAATATATACTTTATAAGTCTTATCTAGAAGAAGATAAGATGCTACAAAATTGAGGCTGCCTAGGAAAATCCAGAATGTGTTTCCTAAGTGCTGGCCAGGCTCAATGACAGAAATGTGGAGTTACAGGTTTGGAGACCAGCCCCCAGCGTCAGGTTTCCTTGCCAACACTCCCCAGTTCAGCCTCAGCCACTCAGGGAGAAGCATAACTAGCTAAAAGGCAGATAGTCATGCCAGTGGATTGATAAGAGCTTGGGCTGCTCTGGCCTGCCTCCTGGTGTAAGGATGACCAGCAACCACAGTCTCTGACCTCCCAGTATTGTCCCCTTCACCTAGCACCCCACCCCTCCACACACCCCATCACCACACTCACACATAATTTGAGACAGGACAGAGGGGGGAAAAAAATTACCAGGCTGCAGGGCAAGGCACATCAGAGTCTCATGCATCCTGGTAAGAGGACAGCTTTTCAAAGCCCAGCCTGCACACCAGGGCATGCCCTGTCCAGCCCAGGAGGACGAATGTCTTCCTGTGGCCTTTGGCAGTGTCACCCAGGAACATTGCTGATTCTAGAAGTCCTGCCTCACTTTTGTAAATAGTCTTTCCATCATACTCTTCATTTGAGCTCTGTGAGATTGCCCCTGTTTCCTGAAAGAGCAGATACACTTACTTAGCACAGTTCTCGTTCTGTGCTAGACACACTCCTAACATGCTTTCTATTAATCCTCACATCATCCCTAAGAGGCAAGTATTACGTTGTTCCGCTTTTGCATAGACGGATATGCATAGGTCATCTAGTCAGTAAATAGCAGAGCCAGGATTCAAACAGTCTGTTTCCAGTTTTCACAATCTTAACCATTATACCATCCTCCCTCTGCTGCATTATTTTATTGTAGATGTCAAACTTCTGTCATGTTATATCAACTATCCTTCTAGACTGCGATATCCTCTAGGACAAAGGCAAGAATTTACCTCTGTGCTCCTTTCTTTGTTTAGCATAATGCCAGGAACACAGTAGGTCTCAACAACTATTAACTAAATGAGTCCATCAATAGCATTTTGCAAACCATTAAATCCTCTGCAGATGCCAAATATTCAAATCCCTGATCCATTGGCCTGCTGACCACTTTGAGCTTAAGGCTCCAAGTCCTGAAGTAACATGACACAAATGACAGCCTCAGACTCCCAGCTTCACAAGGCTCAGGACAGTTTTTTACTATTAGCTCAGTCACATAGAATTAACACAAAATGATGTCTTTCAATTAGTAATAGAGCAATGGGAGATGGGAAATGTATATGCTTGTTAAAATTGTGGGGCAACCTGGGAGAAGAAGGTGTAATAAGAGCAGAGGCAGCTGGCCGGGGCTCCCAACTCACTCATCCTCATTAGCATCTGTGGTTTCCGACTGGTTGCTAATTGCTCCCTTATTTCCCCGTAACAGGAAGCCCTCACTACTTTGTTCCCAGCTGTAAGGTAGGTGGCTGGTCCTCCAGCAGGGACTGCTTAGATCAGTGCCAGGCCAATGAAACCTGCACCTTGGTGCACAGGAGAGCAAGTGGGAAAGAAATGCTCTCAGGTGAGGGGTAAAAGGATCCAGCTTGCCCCGACATGCTCCCTTACTCCTCGGGAACTTCAGCTTTCTACTAAGGCCAAATCCAATAGGATAGGAATGATTTAAAGTTGGGATGCATCTGCTTGTAGATTTTTACTTTTGGGATCATAATGAGAAACTTCCGTCTTCTCTTCCCACCATAGTGAAAATAGCAACTGTCACCCTCCTCCACTGGGTCTACCTCACCTCCTTCCCTGCTTTATTTTCTGCGTGGTACTATCACCTTCTGACATTCTCTATCTTTTTTTTTGTTCACTGTCTCCCAGTAGATTTGAAGCCCCATGAAAGCAAGCAAACATTTATGCATTGGCCCGGTTGCACACATAAGCACACATATATATGCTCATTCAATTGTAGAGACCCTCAGGTACAAATTTACATACCTCCATATAGGCCTTCACACAAACACAAAGGCACACGGTCCTGTATAGCTAAATAATCCATACAACATGCACACTGCTGAAAATACATACCATTCTCCTGAATGATGTCAGAGGCGCACTGCTCTAGGACAGACATGTTTGCCAAGATGGTCACAATCTGGAAAAGAGAATGAGAAGCTAAGAAAATGGGTACATCTGAGCCCAAAGGTGCTCTCTACAGACAACTGGGCCAGGGGCTACAAAGCTTTCCTTTAGTCTGTGACTCCTTACAGTCTACGTGGCCCATCCTTCCATGGTATTTTCTTTCATCCTCATGGGCTCCTGCCACATAGATGTGTTTCCCCAGTGACCTGATGCCCATTCGTCAGCATATAGCCCTGGGATGAACTGCAGGGCACTACTGGAGAGAATGGTGTCACCTGAGTGAAGATGGGGGCCCCCAATCATCTTTCTGAAGGGTCCTTCTGGCTCCAGGCCCTGAAATGCAGACAGAACTGGCAGGTTCCTGGCTAGCCCTAGCCCTGGATTGGGTTTCTTCCATTCTAGCTTTTGCCCTGATACTAAACGCCACCTTACTATGAACTTGAAATTAATGGGTGCTAAGGTCAAGTTAGAGAACATGAGTAAAATAGAAGGGCAGCATTACATCCCAAGCATCAGATATTATATGGAATCTATGAGAAAGTTCATGCTTAGCTTCATTTTACAAGTCTCTGGCCTGTAGGCCTTGCTTGTTGGTCATCACTGAAGGGCTGTGCCTGTAGTAAAGGAATGCTCACACCAGGTGGACAGTGAGCCTGGGTTATGACCTCATGAGCTGGGCAGCCAATAGCCCACCCCATTTGTACTCCCTGGCCTAGTCAAGGCTGCAGAGAGAACTCACAGCACAAAACTGGATTAAGGAATGGACTATAAAGAGACCCACTGCAGACCCCAAACCACTGGAAAATGTTGGAAACTTGGCACTTGTTAACTCAGATACTACCCACGACACTGCTCCTGACAAAACCAGCAAAATGAAAATCCACTCACTTCCATGCAAGCAGACAGTGCTCTCACGTGGTAATTGAAATGAACAAAATAATAATAAAAAGCACTTCTTATTGGCACAGACCTATCTCTCTCTCTCGAGGTTTCCTGTGGCATAGTGTAACTGGAGAACTTGCCTCCACCTCTGAGGTGGCAGTTGACAGTCTCTTGAGGACAATTTAGGCAGCTTAAATTCTGAAACTGGAGAATATCAGATAGTAATGTGATATTTACTAAGAAAGAGTATTGGCTAGATTTTAATTGGTTCAATATTGGCTTATTACCCTAGATAACAAATACTTGCAACAAATCTTTTAAACAAAACAGAAGTTGCCATATTAATAGAATATCTATTTCCCTTCTTCCTCACCAAACACGTGTTGAAAGAAATCTACATCTTAGGCTGCTGTGGTATCCACTAGTATGTGTCATCGCCTTCCAGCTCAGACCTGGGCAGGGGCCTGGCTAGGTAAACTTTACTGGGATGGGTTGCCCAGGGAGGGACAAAAGAATACCCCAAAAGCTTTACCTTAAAGGCAAGTCTGCACCGAGGGAGGAAGAGGGTCCTTTGGCAGAATGAAGAAAGAATTCAACACACATGCCAAAGTTAGAGTCAAAAGGAAAGTTTATTAGAAAAGGGGTAACACTCCACAGATAGAGCGTGGTCTCCCCTCAGAGACAGAGAGGGAGAGGAACCAAGAGAGGCTTGGAAAGATAGTTGAGTAGAGAGGGGCCAGGGGGTCAGGGAATTCAGTTTATATATCATTCTTTAGTTCCTGTGAGTGATTGTTTTAAAAAACTTTGTTAACCCATTTCCTTTGATATAGACATACAGTGAGGAAGGAGAAGAGTATGTAGCATGAAAAAGTAAGAATATGTAGAGCGAAAAGTCTGCTAGCAGTTCCCAGCCTTTAATCCATAGGTCCCCATGGTTTTATCCACAGGGAATGAATGATTTTATTTGTGTAGGGCAGCCACTTAAAGGCTCTGTTGTTCCTGTTTCCCCTTCCACAGGTGGGGCAATGAATGGGTTGTTAGCAATCCCCGTAGAAATCTTCCTTTGTTCTGAAGGTGTCCTTCTGGCCTGGCTGCGGGGCTGATCAGCATTTTGCAGTCTCTGAATGTAGCTTGATTAACATTTTAATTATCTTGCTACTCCCTACATTATTGGGAATAAGTCCTAGGAAGCCTCTCCCACCCGTTTAAGATTGTTAGTGTTTGTGGGCTGAGTAGAAGGAGTTAGAGGGAAAGTATAAGTTGAACATGCAGTTAAAAAAAAAAAAAGGAAGGTTTCCTAAGGGGCACAGAACTCAATCTTATGAGGAAAAAGATGCAAGGCCAAGTTCATGTCAGATTACAATTCATTTTACTTTCTCTGGTCTGTTAGCAGTAGCAGAGAACACGGCCTCTGCTCCCATCACACAGTGGCCGCTACAATCCAACCATCACCGGCCTGGCCTCTCTGAAAACACACCTGTTTGACATACAGATCCAAAAGGGAAGGAAAGGAGGAAGGGAGGGGAGGAGATAAAGAGGAAAGGAGCGAGGAAGGAAGGAAAGACAAAATGAAAAAGGAATAAGAAACCTTCATCCATCTGCAGCATCGGGTTCATTACACGGCAATTATTAGCTGAGCCACAGGCACAGGTAGGTCTTTGTGTCAGACTAATTTAGATCCTGTTAATGAAAATTACTTCCTCTTTACAGAGCCTGTACCCCATGTGGTTTTCTGAGGTGCAGATGAAGTATTCAATTAAGCACAATTTGAATAAATGCCAATTATGCCCTGTTTCGAGTCTCTTGTATACACTGTAATGTAGAGGTGAAGGGGAATCAAAGTTTCTTCTTGTAGTCAAGCCTGGCACTGAGATTTTAGGGGCGACTGGTTTACCTCACTGACTACAAGACAGCAAGGCTATCAGGGGACAGAGTACAGGCAGACCGTTTTTCCCTGGCTCAGGCTAATTCAATCCTCTCTGATGATTTTCAATTAAGTCTTATTCCTCCTGAGTAAAAAGGAACTGTTCCCTTTTCAGTTATTTGGTGGCTAGAGAGGATATAAGCTTCAAGAGAAGCCCTAGGTGAGGCAGCACAGTGTAATGGCTAAGTGCACAGATCAGCCTAGTTCAAAATCTTGGCTCTGCCATTTATTTTCCATATGACCATGGCCATGTTACTTAACCTATCTGTGCCTTGGTTAATGAAGGTATATGAGATTTCTATTGGTGATATAACAAATTGCCACAAACTTAGTGGCTTAAAACAACACAATTTTATCTTGCAGTTCTGAAGGTCAGAAGTCCTGAATGGGTCTCAGGGAGCAAAAATCAAGGAGTGACAGAGCCACATTCCTTCTGGAGACTCTAGGATGAATCCATATCCTCATATTTTCCCGTTTCTACAGGCTGCTTGCATTCCTTGGCTCTAGGCACAACATCGCTCCGATTTCTGCTTCCTCAATCACATCTCAGTCTCTGACCCCGACCCTCCCGCCTACCTTCTTGTAAGAATCCTTGTGGTTACACTGGACTCTCATGGACAATCTGGGATAATATTCCTATAGCAAGATCCTTAACTTAATCATATCTGCAAAATCCCTTTGGCCACATAACATAGCATATTCACAGGTTCGGGAAAACAGGACATGGACATCTTTGTGGGATGCATTATTTGGCCTGCCTCAGGAGATCAATATGAGATAATGCATAAATCTGTTATGAGCATTGAATGAGTTAACGTTTTGTCAAGCATCCAGAACATTTTTCAAATAAAATGAATATAACTTGCCCGAAGGAAACGGAGCCTGAAAAGGACCCAGACCTTGAAAGGCTGTGCCAAGGTGTACTAAGCAAAGCAGTACCCAGCATTTCCGCATGTGCTGCTGATGTGAGATCATCCCCAAAGGGAGCAGGAGAAGCCCTTCTCAGCAGAGAACCCAGTAAACTGGGCTCATTACCTTCTGTGGCCTTTTAAAATCATTTTCCCTTTGGCATCCCAAAGATTGACTGATCACCTTAGAAAAATTGAGGTGAATAGCAAATTAAACCAGAATAGCAGAGGGCCTCCTATGTCACTGGTTCGAGAATAAGTGGCCCTTGTGTGGTAAGGAGGAGGTTGGCAAGACCTTTTGATGTCAGCACATACGTAGAGGACAAGGTCGACACTGGTCCAGGGAAGGAGCTCCGAGAACGCTTGTCTACAACCGGTCCTGAGACATGAACCAGGGTCGTCTCACATCCCTAGCAATGTCTGCCTGCGATCACATGCTGTCTCTACCTCTGCCCCTTTAATGTGCTGTGTGTGAACTAAGGCTGAAAACCATCCCACATAAAACATAAGTGAGAATTACCCAAATAGAGCCAGGTGCTCTGATCTAATAGAACTTAAAACACAGAAAATCCGACACATATTTAATGACAAGTTATGATTACTTTTATACTATGCAGTAATTAGTATAAAAAGGCCAACAGTTCACATGATTGTAATTAGAATTACTCTTTAATTGCTAGAGGGAATATTTAAATTTCTATTATCACTGTGTTAACATTTTGAAAACTAGTAACCCTGTCAGCTGCAGCCCTGAGACCAGCGCGCAAATCCTTTGCAGTCTCTCACAGGGAAACCCGTGGCTTGTCTCTGCCTTGCTGTCTTCCTCACACACCACTTCCCCCACCAAAGAGCAAAGGAATCAGGACAAGGATGAAAGGACGAAAGGGTCTGAGAGAGGAAGGGTGTGGTCTCCTTGAACACACTTTCTTCCCCGAGGCCAGAGGAGCCAGGAGCAGGTCCAGCCGTCTCCTTTTCTTCCTCTCTGTGTTGAGCCTCTCGCCCCCTCTGTCAGGCATGGTCAGGGGGCCCCAGTAGCTGAGAGAGCTAGGCAGGGGTGGAGACCAGGGGGCACCCAACCCAGGCCCTGAGATGAACCCACTGCTTTCACTCTCTGGTATTGAGGGCTTCTCACTGACGGCCCGGTTTTCCTTCCTCACTACCAAAGAGACAGAATGAAGGGCTGGGGTTTGGTCTTAGAGCCATAAAGGCCACAAAAATGCCTTGGATGTTGGTCTCAAGCTGTTGGTGAACTAGGCCAAATGATATCCCTGGGGTTTGCAGTGAGGTCGGGGTGCGAGCCACACAGGATAGAGAGCATATAAATGCCAGACCATGTTCCCTGTGCTTAGTTCTCCCCTGGCTTTGTAGAGAGGGATTTCTAAAGCAGATAGGGACTGGGTGTTATAATCCTGGTTTCTTTTGAGCCTCTCCAGATAGATGTATTTACATATGTATTCATATGCAAATAAACATGTCCACTATTTTAAACGGTTTATAGTCTTTATCACATCTCGAACACACACATATACAACTTGCATATATAACAACCACTACCACATATTGGCTCATACCACACAATACTGACCACCACATTAACTACCTTTCCTGGCCCTACCTTCCTGCCCCAAAGCTGACATTTCTTATCTCAGATCCATCCCAATTCCTGGTTCTATCAGAGATCCCTGCCCTGTTTATGTTTGACTATCTACTTTGGTTCTAACTACTTTATAAGCATTATGCTATCTCATCATCATAGTGACACAGGAGGGAGAAAATATTATTATCTCCAGTACACAGATGAGGAAATTGTGGCTTAAGAAGTTAAGTGATTTGTCTAAGGTTACACAGCTAGGAAATGGCAGATCCAGGATTTGAACTCACGTCTGTCTGAACCCAAAGCCCGTACTGTTTCAACTATGTCATATATGTCACATATGTATATGACAGGACTTTATAAACTACAGAGTGCTTCTGCGATGTGAGTCAAAATTATATCCCTAGTAATTGACATTTCTGATAAAAAGACTCCTGATACTGCTATTCATAGTGAGGTCTCAGAAATGCTACAAAATCTGGATATTCTAAAATGCCAAGCAGATGACATGTTTTCATGAGAAGTGTATACCAACACCTCTTGCCTCTGCAAAAGCAATTAATTTCTAAAGGCCATAAAAAGTCATGCTCAGTGAAAGTCCCTGTTATGGATGGGTTAGACAAGATAACCGGGTCCCTTTCACCCTATGTTGTCACTGCTTGACAGGCAGGGCAGAGGTGAGGCAAATCAGCACAAGGCAGCCCCTTTCCCACTGCCTCATGTCACACCTGCAGCTGGGCAGCATGACCCCTAGAACATACCTCCTGGACATGAAAATGCAGGCCACACAGATGGCTTGTTAGCAGGGAGTTCTGGATGCCTGATCACATCGGCTCCCCTAGATTAGCAGAGAAGGAAGAAAGCCCAAGCCCAATGTTGCCCTCGCCCCTCTTCATACCCCAAGGTGAGTACAGGCCAGGCCAGGCCATCAAGGCTTCTGATGGACAAATTAAGTGGACTCGGCTTGCTGAGATGATGGAGAGGTTCTCATTGAGATGTCCAAACAGAGATAGACCAAGTTTAGATCCAAGACCAAGAGGCTCCGCACAGCATTGGCGTCATTGGCAGATGCATTACCGGAAGCTTCACAGGCATTTAATCTCCTAAGTGTTTCAGGGGGTGGCGAATACTTCAGAGTCTAATTCATCTTCTTTGTCTTCATTACAGAGAGCTTTCTGATCACCTTAATCCTCCCTCTGACATAGGAAAAAGCCATTTGTTTCTTTAATGGGTACACTCTCACTAGCTAAGTGGTTGCTCTGAGTCGGGGCAGAAGGTGAAGCCATGCTGAGGACAGTGCGAGACGTGCCTGGCTCAGACCTGAAAGGTGGAAGGGGGAGAGGGAAGAAGAGGGATGGAGAATATGGGGTTTAGGGGACAGGGTGTTTGGTGAGTGAGGCAGGAAATCTCCTGGCTTCAGATTCAGAAAGAGTTGCTATCTGCGTAGAACTTGACCACATTTTCTCCTTAACTTGAGCCCCGCACCCCCCTTCCTAGGAATCAATGAAATTTCAAGAAGGGCCAGTCACTCCTCACGATAAAAAAATGGTCTGTTATAGAAAGCATAGAAGATGTCTAACCTGGAAGAGACCATGCCCATTTTACAGATAAGAAAATCCCACTCCAGTGGTTCCCCACTCAGGGCTGCGTGCCACACATTCAAAGACCAGTAGTAATAATAACATTGACAGGGGCTTCTATTTATTTCATAGTTTCTTTGTGCCGGGAACTATACCAAGAGGTTATTCATATTCATTCATTTATTTAATGCTTATTTCAACTTTATGAATCATATATTATTCATCCGCACTCACAGATGAATCTCTAAGTGCATTGTCCAAAGTTACATGATTATTAATAGAAGAGGAGCTTTGAACTCAGGTCATCTGACCCCAAAATTCTTCTTCTTATTTTTTCACTATTGGATCTTATATGAAATGACCAGAATTGGCCACAAGAGAGGCGCTTGAAGGCGAAGGGACCTAAAATCTTGTCAAGTAGGTGGAAGATCCAGCAACTGGAGGTGTCTAGCTGAAGAAGAGAAGGGCGGGCGCAAGGCACATCATACAAGGTGGGCCTTCCAGACTCATTCCCCATAGCCAAGGGCTGTGACTGCAATGGACACTGGACATGTTCCCCTCAGATGCCAAGTGGGCCAATGGCAAGCTCAGTGGGCCATCAACCTTTGTTTATCTCTACTGTCATACCTTGTTTCTATGGGGCAATGGGGGCAGAGGGAGGCGGTGAATGGGCTTGTCCAACTCTAAGGAGAAAGAGATTAGGCTACAAAGGAAGTCAGGAACCATATCATACATGGCTTGAAAGGCCAAGTTGAAGACTTTGTCTAATTCACTATTCATGCTCTTCCTTAGAGCATCAAGTTTAAAAACTAATAATATTCATCATGTATTAAGGACTTAGTAGGAACTAAGCATCGTGTCAGGTCCTTTACCTGTATTATTTCACTCACTGTCACAATAACCCTGCAAGTTAGATATTCATGTCCCAATTAATAGATGAGAACACCAACACTCAAGTGTGACTTGCTTAAAGTCACCCAATGAATTAAACGGCAGTATCAAAACTCAGTCTCTCTGACTCCTCAGCTATAGTACTGTCACTGCATTTTCAAAGATGCCAGTAGAATCAAAGACCAAAGTCTAAGTCAGGCCAGGATTTAAATGTTGGCCAGCTACTTATCAATCTTATCATTTTGAGGACATCCTCTTGAGCCTCAGTACCCTTATCTAGAAAATGGAGCAAATATTACCAGCCTCACAATATTTTTAGAATCTTCATATACAAATGCTAGAAAATTCTCTCTGAATGGGAGCAGTTATAGCCAGTGATCCCAAGGATAAGAAAGAACGGAATAAAGTGCCATCCTGTTTCTTCCAACAAAACTTTACATGGAGCTCAAAGATACAAAAACATTGAGACAGATAGAGGAGTTGAGGCCCAGGATCAAGGCTCTGCTTCAAGCCCCTGTTTTTATGAAGCAGAGAAAAGAAAAAACTCACTTCAGCGTACAATGTCAAACAGGTCACAACAAGAATGGGACACAGACTTTCAGAGGAGGTCTAGGGACCTTCTTATAATGTCTCTGCCTCCTAGGATGGAAATAGAGAAAGGCTTACATTGGTTAAGATGGGAAAGAATGAACTCATGAAGGCACGCTAAGGGCAATGAGGCACATTGAAAACACTTTTTTTTACCTTGCTACAGAATGCCACTATCAGGATTGACAATGTGCTGCCAGGCTATGCTGTCTTGCCTAAGACCTATACCCTGGCCTCCTGACCTCTGTCTTCATGGTTATAGGCCCTGTGCCAGGTCCCTCCTGAGCTTCTGACCTGGTCCCGGGTATAAGGCGTGTCCACTCTCTGCTTGTCACTGCAGGCTTCCAGGAGGACACGGATGGCATTCAGTTGAAGGAGCATCTCACAGGCCATAGTGTCAAAGAAGGTGATGTTGGCGAGGGCTGCAGAGGCCAGCAGGAAGACTTCCCCAGACGAGGCCTCTTGGCATAGTTCTGAATGGTAAAGAGGAGGGGAATAGCTTCACTGAAAAGTGCTTTCACATTAGTTTTCTCATTTGGTTCCCACAATAGCTCTAGGGGAAAATCTGGGACGGTACTATAATACCCATTTTACAGACGAGGAAAGTAGTAACTAAATTCTAATAAATGTAAGGGAGAAAAACAAACAAATGCTAAGAAAGAGAATAACCAGAGCCCAATGGGTACATAAGGAAGGTTTCCCTAAGAATGTGATCGCTGAGACCTTAAGAGGAAAATGGGGCAATTGTGAGAATTTTTGGAGAAGAGCATTTTCCAGCACAAAGAAACAGCATGTACAAAGGCTCTGAGGCAGGAAAGAGCTCCTAGTCCGTTTGTGTCTCTAGTAATGTATACTAGACTGTTGCTAAATTTGCCTTGAGAAAGAGGCTGAAGGTAAAACATAAAGACTCTACCTCTTCAGCTGCTATCAGTGATGCCCTTGCAGATGTAAGTTTCACTTTTTTATTAGGAGGGCAATGTCTGCCTCTGGGCATCCCTGCTCCCCAAAGCCCAGGTGTGATCACTAAACAACTTAGAATCTTGATCTAACCACCCATGGCTGGGGCAACAGATCCGGCATGCGATTAACAACACTCTGATTCCTCTTTTCCAATGACTAGCTATCCTCTGATTTGTGGGGGACCACTGGGACCAGACAAACCCTTCCAGGGCTCGTCCCTACATCTACAGTTTAGGGTGAGACTCACCCTAAACTGACCCACTTTGCTACAAGATTTCTCCTAGGTGTGAACACTCACCTTCATTCTTAAGCAGTCACCACTGCTGCTGACACAGCAATTAACACAACCATCAAAGTGCCTTTTAATTTTGGTGCACATTTTTTTGGTACGCATTTACAGTCTGAGTCACCTGGGATGTGTTAGGAAGATTAAATTGAGGACTCCAGTGACTCATTTGTAAATGTTTCCAGGGAATAGCAAGAAATCGGAGGGCTATTTCCCACCAAAGAACAGAGCCCTGGCATCCTGCCCAGAAGATATATCCCATCTGCTGACTCTCAGAGCAGACTCCACAATGCTTCTTCAACAGAGTAAAATAAATCGGGAGACTCCTCTTCTCCAGGGAGAAATCCAACCCAGGCAAAGAAGTAGGAATGGACATATGGCAATTGTGAAAGGTTCTTTGGACTATATATGTTTTGATTTTTTTTTATTTGCTATTATTTATAAATTGGGAGATTTTCTATAAAACTTAGGATTTTGCCTTATCTTTAAAAATCAGCCTTTCCCACATGACAACTGTCAACTGGAGTTTATCGATTGTAGTGCCCCTTAGTTACTACACATGTTTTTCAATTCAATATAGGACTCAAATCTCCTTATTTTTTCCTTCCATCTGGCCTCTTCGACTTATGTACATTTCCTGCCTGACTCAGTGGATGACTGAGTGTAATACTCCTAGCAGAAGTGAATCCTAAGACTATTTTGTGGCCTTGAGAAAGTCCCTCAAACTCTCTGGGCCTAGGTTTCTTCTTCTACAGTGCGGGCATTGAACTTTATGATCTCTTGAGTTCCCTCCAGCCAAGAATTTCAACGATTGGCTTCTGTATCCTTTGCAATTTAAAATAAATGTGGGTGTTGGGAAATATATTTCTCCCAGCCTGGCCTGTGGGTACCACAGACACAATGACTAGAATCAGCCATAAAATCAACTTAATTGTTGCCTCTTATGTCAAAGTAATTGCAGATCTTCAAATTCTAGAGCTAGAAGAATCCATGAGAGAAACAGGTCTCGAATCCTTGTTTTATATATTAGGAATATTGTAAAGTGAGCTTTACAACGTGACATGGCAAGTGAGTGGCAGAACCTCACACAGTGTCTGCACAGGGCTGCTGGTCAATAGCTGTTTGTGGAATGAATGAATGAAAATGCAAAACTCCAAACCCGAGCATCCTGACTCCACATCCAGTGTTCTGTGCTGCCGCCTAAACTTACACCATTCTAGATATTCCCAGCCCTAGTGCTCACCTTACATTTTCTGAAAAAAAATTAATTTTCATTTAGTTTCAATGAGATATGGATCTAGAGACAGTGATAGAGATGGGAATAGAAGCAGAAACCCAGACCATCACCAGCACCGATAAAAGAAAGGACATAGTTTGCAAAACAAGTTTCCGGAGAATTGTTATCCAGATGAGTTCTTCTAGTTTCCATAGTTTTGCAAAGGAAAGCTTTGTGGGGGACCACTGGGACCAAACAGAGTATTCTCCTGCCAGGAGTACATATGTCTAAATAGAAGAAACCAGAAGAGTCAACACTTTCAAGGTCCAGTGACTTGAGGCCTATGATGGATTGCAGAGAGCAGATTGGGATGAACCGGTGCTTTCTGAGAAGCTGTTTTCCCCAGTCACTGCTGCCACATTCACTGAGTACAATAGACTGAGGTTTTAGGAACAAAGCCCATCACAGTCTCTCTGGCCTAGTATCTGTACCTCAAAATTTAAGGCCTCACTCCTCCTTGGGGCTTGTCCTGGTCTCTGATTTGAAAAGCCATTTAATCTCTATCTGACCTCAATCCAAGTTTCTTCTGGGAGGGCTATATGCATTTTAATAGAAGACTTGACAACAGAGTTCATTAAAGCCTGACTCTGATACTTCAGTGTTGGAATTTCAGCTGGTGTGATCATCTGTGCAGGAGATATGTGTGGTGCAGTGAGGTCTTCCTGCCCCTTCCTGAAGACAACTGTGAGAAGGCCCCCTCACTCCGCGGTCCCCATCCACCCAGGTGACTCACTGACAAGAGCTGTCACAATCTCCTCCATGCTCTCCAGGAAGCTGCTGAGGTGCTGAGTGAAGGACAGGTGAGGGGAGGTGACCTGGGCAACCACAGCCGCAGCCTCAGCCCGTGTGGCTTCTGAATGGCTGTCGTCAGTCAGGATGTCGGCCAAGCACAGAACACCATCCACCTGCAGATGGACAGAGGAAAGTAGTGAAAGTCATAAAAGTCATGAGACAAAGACAGAGAATCGAGGCCCTCTACATGGCCCAGCCCTGGATCCCCAGTGACTCCAGGGGCCTATCCTTTGGCTCTAGCAGAGATTAGTGACCACCCATGGGCTTCTTAGGGAGTGGGCATCAAGCCAAGGATCTAGGGGCTAGACCCTGGTCATCCACCACAACAAGTAGCAGAATTATTAGTCACTTAGAACTCTCATGTCCTCAAGTTCCCATCCTGGTTCCCTCTTCCGTGCATTGTAGGACTTGGCATTCATTACTAGGCCTCTCTGAAATTCTGTTCCTTCCTCCACCAGCAGGATGTTGGAGGCATAAAGAGATGAAGCAGATGATGTGGGACCCAGAAGAGATGTTTGACAAATATTAGCTCCCTTCTCCCTTCCTCGGGTTGTCAGCAGGCTGAATTCCACATCTTTCCTTCCCCATCTTCTCCCACCATCCTCCCCCACGAAAAGAGAGCTGCTTCCCTGGAGGCCTCTCTCTGCCCAGTCGGAGAGGAACAAACCTGGCACAGCGGGGCAAGAATGCCGGATAAAGACTTCAGGTTCCCAGTTTTGCCCTAGTCAGACCAACTCTTGGCATAATGATAACTTCTGCTTATTGAGTGCTCAATATGTGCCAGCTACCGCTCTAAGTGCAGTGCCTATGTTCGTATACCATTTGATCCTTATAATAACCGTCTGAGGTCATCGTTATCATTCTCACCATTTCACAGATGAGGAAACTGAGACACAGAAAGATTCATTAATTTGTCCCAGATCATAAACTTTAAAATAGTTGGTTTGGGATTTGAACCCAAACGGTCTACCTTCAAAGCCTATGATTTTGAATAGGGCATTACACTGTCTTCTGAGAAGTTCCACCTGAGCTCACCCCTCTTTCTCCATCGAGGGTTAGTAGATGAGACTTTTTGGAGAAGGGGGAGCAGTAATTTGTCAAGATTATCTCAGCAGAGCTACTACAGCCTCTCAAATACCCCAGGACACCAGCCTGCCTGAGGACCCTGCCACAAACCACCAAGGAGTCCTTCCCCTGTTATGAATATGTCAGGGGTGGGAGGGCAGGAAGTAGGGATGATGCATGGGACCACCAGGGAGAGGTGCAGTGAGGAGATGCTCCCCACACCTGCCACAGGCCTGAGGCTCCTGTCCCTACGCCCTCACTTCCTGCCACTCAGCTCCAACGGGTCTCCAGAGGTCTGTGTTTTGTTTGACTAATTACCACTACTGAGTTCTGAGCCTCCCTGAAATGGCTCTTGGGAGCTGTAAGGTCCATTAGCTGTGAAAGCCTTTGGCAATCTCAGACTCAAAAAAGACAAATGTGGAAACAGGAGCCCAGGGAACTGTCCTCGATAAAACTCACCTGGATGTGCTTAATAAAAGAGAACAAACAGCAGCCAGGCAGTCCCTGGCAGGACTGGAGTCATGCCCGGTGTTTGACTAACAGGCCCTCAGAGAAGGGCCTCACTTGGACCCAGAGAAGGAAGCGGGGCTGCTCTGAGACTAGAAATAGGAAACAGCCCTATTATTGCCAACAAGAGAAACCTTTTAGGCTTGTCTGGCCTTCATCCCTTTTCTCCTTCCAGCACCACCCAAGGCTGTAACTAAGAAGCTACAGGGTCTCTAATGGGAAAATATGTCAATCATCCAGTCTCCCTAATCTCGCTTTGGATGCAGATGGAGTTACATCCCCCAGCTAGTTGGGAACAACGGTCACGCCTAAACCAGACCCAAACCTAGTCCCCAGTACAGGCTTGGAGATGGGCCATTGTGAACACACTAGAGAGGCCAAGAAGTTGAGGCCAAGGGCCTGGTGCCACCCAAGGCCTGGATGCTGCTCCCCAGCTCAGAATGCTGCTCAGCAAACACACTGAGCACGATTTCCCTGAACACATACTATGTGCCGGGGCTCATGCTGGAGCAGAGGGGGCAGAGGACTCGCCCACAAATAACCATTATATAACCTGACTTTCAATGAGAATGCTCCAGGGGGAGGCTTCCTGGAAACTGCCCTGACTTAACACCCACACCCCAGCTGGGGAGATGGCCCCCCTTGAAGCTCATGCCCAAGCACATCTGCTATCCTCATACCATCATAGCATTTATCATACTCATGGGCTCTGTTTCTTAAGGAGGGTGGGAGGGGGCATCTGTGGACCAGCTGCACTCAGACCTATTCAATTAGACTCTGGGGAGGCCTGGAATCCGCCTTTGAACAAAGTCCACAGTGAACTTCAGGCACCAGCACTTTGAAGAAGCCCCACTGTAGTGGGCTCCTCTGCTCCTTTTCCTGTCTGTCTCCCAAGTTCCCCAGAGAGCTTTGCAAGCCTGGGGACCACAGCTTGTTCACTTGTGGTTGCTCCAGGCCTGGCACATAAGCAGTTTTTGGTAAATGGGGAATAAATGCAAGAGCATAAAACTTGACCAAAGACTCAAGGACACACCTTAATAATAAAGGAAGAGGAATGGCACCGAAGATGGAGGGGACATTGCGAGCAAAGGCCACTACAGGAAAAGGCAGCTGCGGACAAACGACCAGCTCAGGAACATGGATTCCACAGATTTCCGACCCAAGAAGGTGACCTTGACCCCAGCCGGATGTGGATTCTGATCTCTCCTCTGCCCTTAGGCTTCCCAGAGAAGAGGTTCTGTGGTGTCTATGCAACTGGCTACTGTCTCACTTTGTTTTATATTCTTCAGATCGTTTTTGGTAATGCTTTAATTATGAAATACACTATCCCTTCAAAAGAGAATATATATAGCAAATTTTAAAAGTATTAAAAATAATAAAAAATGAACATCTATACATGTATATGTATATGCTTCATATCTAGAAATTCTATTAGGAATTAAAAATACCAGAAAGCCCCCTGTACTCCATTCCTGACCTCTGCTTTTCCTTGCTGGAGGGGCCATTCTCCCGAACTGTGTGCTTATTATGCCCTTGTTTTCTTTAGAAATTTATTGCATGTGTATATTGTTTAATTTCACAAGGTTTTGAACTTGACATAAATGGGATTATACTGCATCTACATATTTACTTTTTTCCCCAGTCAGCATTGTTTGGGAAACCCCTTCCTGTTGTTGCATGTGGCTGAGGTCCATTTATTTTCACTGCTGTGTGGTGGTATTTCATTCCATAAATCAATTGTACTTGAATCAAGAATTCATTTATGCATTCTCCTGTCGATAGACATTCGGGTCGGTTCTCATTTTTGCTATAATGTACAAGGCTGCTATAAATATTCTTCTCAGTGTCTCCTGGGGCACACATGCCAATTTCTCTGGGGGTCTCAATGTAGGAGTGGAATTACCAGCTCAGAGAGTCTGCACATCTTTAATTTTACTGGTGTTGCCAAATTGCTCTTCAGAACAGCTATGGCTGTTTATATTCCCACCAGCAATATATTAAGTCACCTAATTCCATATTCTTGCCAACATTTGGTACTGTCAGATTTTAAATGTCTGTGATTTTGGCGAGTGTGTAAAATTTTTGTCGAAATCTGCATGCCTCCACTTACTACAATGAAGCTAAAAATCTTTTCACATGTTTTTGTTTTGCTTTGCTTTGCTTTTGGTTTTGGTTTTTGGCATGTGGATTTCCTCTTCTATGAAGTACCTGTTCGTGCATTTTGCTCATTTTTCTATTGAGTTGATTGTCATGTGGGTGAATTTTACAGGCCTCTGGATTTGCAGCTACTGACCTGCCACTCAGCATGCTGCCAGCAAGATGCCACCAGCCCAAGCTGATCACTTTATCCATCATCATCTCAGCAACTCCAACCCAGCCAGCTCATCACACCACGGGCTCCGGACTCCCCAGCACCTGAACCAATTCTTGTAGTGTCAGCACATACGCAGGCTCTGGAGTCACATCTACCTAGGTCTGAATCCTGCCTTTGTATCTTGCTAGCTGATCAATTTTTGTACCTACTCTGAGCCTGTATTTATAAAATGGGGATAAAAATACGAAGCTCAGGAGATCCTGGAAGTTAACCGAGATAATGCGTGTACAATGCCTGCCACGTGGTGGCGCAGTCATTCCATCCCATCCCCAACTGGTGGTTGCAGCCGCCTCCTCTATACCTGAGGTCCTGTGTCCTAATTCACCTTCCTGTAGGCTCCTCTGGCAGTGAGACCCCACTGAGAACTGCATTCCTTTGGGTTGGGGCCCACAAGTTTACCTGCTTGTTTCGACATCCTTAGATCATGCAACCCAGAACTAGAACTTTTAAAAGAAGAGTGACTCTCGTTTCAATTCCTGACCAAGACAAAGACAAATAATTACAATCCCTCATAAGGGAACACAAAGAAAAGTAGTCCTTTGTACTTGAACAAACATGAACAAAGCACTTACCTTGTGATAGGCGCTGAACTAGGCACTGATACATATGAATCAGGAAGAAATAAGAGAAACAGACAGACACATAGAGAAACAAGAACTAATGTGTGTGTGTGTGTGTGTGTGTGAGAGAGAGAGAGAGAGAGAGAGAGAGAGAGAGACAGAGAGAGAGAGACAGAGAAACAGACAGACACATAGAGAAACAAGAAATAATGTGTGTGTGTGTGTGTGTGTGAGAGAGAGAGAGAGAGAGAGACAGAGAGAGAGACAGAGAGAGAGAGAGACAGAGAGAGACAGAGAGAGACAGAGAGAGAGAGAGAGACAGAGAAAGAGAGAGAGAGAGACATCACATGCTTAAAATGATCTAGGGGCTTCTCTGGTGCAGAGCCCAGTCTCACAGTCCCCCTCTTACTTGTTTCCTCTGTGACACCTTCCCCTGCTGACAACTCTCTCCATCTTGGCCTTCTTTCCTTCATGAGACTCCATGATACCCCAATTTTGGGGCTTATCTCCTCCCTCGCTAACTACTAATCATCATTTTCTCTTTTAGCCTCCCCTCCTTTACATTCATCTAAGGTGGCTTATGCTTGGTTTTACTGTCATCCCACTTTGCATCATCTCAGTCAATAGCACCCAAACCCAAGTGGACTTAAGGACTCACCATAAAGACCCCCTCACCTCGCCCTTCAGCCCTGACCTTACTTTCTGAGAGTCACATCTACATTCCGAACCTGCTACTGGATCTCTTTGTGTTTAATTCTAAAACTAATTTGCCTGGATAGACCACGGACACCTCAAACCCAGTTCACTTAAACCTGAAGTGGCCATCTTCCCTGTCTTCTCCCTTCATGCCCTTCTCAGACCCAAGTGGGAAGCCACCTCCTCTGGGAACATGCACCTGCCTCCCTAGACAGAAGGTCTCTGATCTCCCAGCTGCCACACCACCCTGGTCTGACCACAACTAGAGCACTTATGTTAGATTATCCTTACCAGTTTGCATGCCCATCCCTGCACTAGATTTGAGTTGCTCAGGGCAGCTCCTATCCTGAATCCTTTCCTGTCCCTGACACCCAGCTGAGGGCTGACACATAGCAGTTAACTTGTGAAGTGTGGCCTGAATGATGAGGAATCAGAGGTCCAGGGAGGGGAAGAGATTGCCTAGGCCACACAGCAAATTCATGTTAATGCCAGGGCCATGACTCCCACCTTGGTCTCCCTGCTCCTGACTTGTGCCCCTTCTGTGGGTCTTTGGGAAAGACAATGAAGAGAAGGTGAGGAGTGGGCCAGGTCAACGGGGGCTGCTCAGCTCAGCTCCTACAGTGGGCCCAAGAGTAACCCAGCCTGAGGCCAGCTTCCTCAAACACAGCTACCATTTCTGGAACGTCTCCATCCCCAAACTACCCACTTCCCATTTCCAGTCATAAACTTAATGATGCCAAGAGAACAATCTAATCAAAGCACTTTCACATCCCTGAAGAAATTGCTGCTGGAAGCACTTATAGGTAATTAGCTTTTACATGGAGTGGGATGGGCCTGGGCCTGAGGCCAAGCTTCCTTCATGGGAGGGCATGCAACTGGTGATGAGGATGGTCTGGCCAGGTCATCACCTGGGCAGCAAGACTGATGCACCTAGAGTCTGGACACAGAGGGTGTCCAGAGCTGGTGAACAGTGAGATCCTCTCTGAGAAGTGGGAGAAGAAGCATGAAACCCACACAGTTGAGGAACCCAAAATATACAGTAAAATCACTTCAAGTTTATGAGCAATATTCTCTTATTATCAGAAAAGCATCAGTGGCAGCTTTCATGTGAATATCTAGGGACATGGGCTAGTATACAAAGGCCCATCATATATCACTGGTGCCGACCTGATATTTTCCAGTTCATTTTGCATGTTAGTTTTTTAGGGAAAGGCAGAGGAATTGGTTGCTGGATTATAACAGTTAAACAGAATCATGTAAATGCAGTTATGACAGCCGCAGGAAAGGGAGCCTGACCTAAAGAACCCCAAATTTCCTCCTTCACCTTTCTGTCCATGTAGATGTCTAAATTCTGCAGAAAAAAAGAAAAAAGAAAACGATAAGTGAGAACCACAAAGCTGTTGGAATCCTGCTCATGGGTCCAGGCAGAATAGATCTGTTTGCTCAGGGTACAGCCAGAGGGAAAATTTAATCATAGCCAGAGAGGGAAGCAAGGGTCATGCCCAAGGAAGCAAAGACAAGTGTCAGTCAAGGGACTGGGCAAAGCTTTAGGTGGAATAAATGAACCCGTGGGCCAGAAGCAGGATCTGAATACGGAATGCAAACCAGATCAGGGCAAGGTTCAGGACAAAGTCTGTGAGCAATATAAGAGATTAAAGGATTGCTTTATAAAAGAAGGTATTTGCTTTAAGGAGTGGTGGTAGAGCTGACAGCTCAATAAAAGCTACAGAAAGTAAAACAAGACTTCAGGAGCATGATATTACTCTCCTCCCAAACGAATATATCCCAGACCCCACTCAACTTCTTCTGTTACTTTAAACAAGAATCTTTGATTAAAACTTAAGTGCCAAAATGGATAAATACAAATATAAATACAATAGGTACTGGAACAATGGATGAAAGAGATTATATAACCAGTTTGGCATGTAAGTCAATGAGGTAGAGAGAGCTGAACTGAGGTGGAGAGAAGTCAAGGATTGAATCATTTAAGATCATAAACAAAATAATTTCCCTGTCAAGCAGATGATTTTCCTTAAAGCAGATTGTCAAACAGATGCTATGAAGACATTCGGGGGTGGGAGAAGTGGAGTTTATCAGAAGATATCAAAAGGTGGCTAAGAACAAGTTCATTTCCCTTTGGGTTAGAACTATTAGGCATGGGCTGATATAAAATTATCAAGTTTCCAGCAAAGTACTGCTGGGCACAGTTGGGATCTGAATTGTACCAAAAGTGCTTCTTTAAAATTGTATTTTCTATGTTTAGCAACAATTAGAAAATAAAAAATAACACATCAGCATAAAAACATACCTAGAAATAGGTCAGTGGTTTTTGGCCTAGTTCTCAGATGATTGGAATCATTTGGGAAAGTTTTAAGATGCTAATGCTCAGGCTTCACCACCAGAAATTCTGATTTAATTGGTCTGAGGTGGAGTCTTTATTTTCGAAGATTTTGGCACTGATATTTTTAAAGATTCCTCAAGTAATTCTAATGGACAGTCACTCTTCTAGAGGTACCTGTGGCACAGTGGAAGTTATACAATCTTAAGAGTGAGAAAAGCCTGGTTTCACAACTCAGCTGTGCTACTTACTGACGTGGTGACATGAGCAAGTTACTTACATTCCCTGAGCCTCAGTTTTCTAATCTTTAAAATAATAGCGACATCACACTTATAGTGTAATAGCGAATGAAATATTAAAAGCATTCCCCCTGAATTCAGTAACAAGACAGAGATATCCATTTTCACCACTCCTGTTTAACATTTTACTGTGGCCCTAGCCAATGCAACAACCCAAGAAAAAGAAATAAAGAGGTATGATGATTGGAAAAGAAGCAAATTTGTCATAATTTATAGATCTCATAATCATGTACATCTGTACACCATCCAAATCCGATAAAATCTACATATCATTAAAATTAATAAGTGATTTTAGCAAGGTCATTAGATACAATATTTAAAATTGTATTTTCTATGATTAGCAACAATTAGAAAATAAAAAATAACACTTACGCCAGCATAAAAACATACCTAGAAATAAGTCTAAAATAGATGTGTAAGATGTCGATACCGAAAACTCAAAACACTGCTGAGAGAAATTAAAGACAGTCTATATAAGTAGAGAAATACACCGAATTTACTGATTGGAACACCATATGGTGTTTAAGATGTCAATCATCCCAAAATTTATTTATAAATTTAAAGAAATCCCAATTGAAATTTCAGCAGATGTTTTTGTTGAAGTTAACAAGCTTATTCTAAAATGTACATAGAAATGTAAAAAAAAAAATTAGAATTATCAAGATAATTTTACAAAAACAAAGTTGTAGGATTTATGCTAGCAAATATCAAAAATTATGAAAGACCACAGGAACTCTGTGCCATATTGGCACAAGGATGGACAAAAAAGACTAATGGAATAGAAAATGCCCAGAAACAATATATCACTTTACTTAGAACAAAGACATCACTTTAATTCAGTGGTGAAAAGATGGTCTTTTTTTGTTTTTTAATGCCTACAGCACCTGGTATTTGTAGGTGGTCTCCCATCCAAGTATTAACCAGGCCCGACTCTGCTTAGCTTCCCAGATCAGATGGGGTCGGGCACATTCGGGATGGCACGGTCATGGACTAAGATGGTCTTTTTAATAAATGGTGCTGGCTCGATTGGTTATCATATGGAAAACACTCAACACTGAACATCATCTAAAATTTTTTAATTTAAATAGATCATAGAACTAAATGTGAATGGTAAAACAATGAAGCTCCTATAAGAAAATACAGGAGACTGTTTTCATTATTTTAGGAAAAACAAATATTTCTTAAATAGACACAAGAAGCACTAACTACAAAAGAAAACATCAATAAATTGAACTTTATCAAAGTTAAGAATTTCTATTCATCAGAAGACACCATTAAGATAAGGAAAAAGCAAACCGCTGGCTGAAAATATATATTCTCAAAACATATATCTGACAAAAAGCTCATAGGTAGGATATGTTTTTTAAAGTTTATAATTCAATAAGAAAAAGACATAAAACTAATTTTTTTTAAATGGCAAAGTCGCAAACAGACATTTCACAAAAGATAACCAAATGGTCAATAAGAATATGGAAAAATGGTCAAAATTATTACTCATCAGAAAAATGAAAATTAGAAATCACTATACCCCTAAGCAGGTCACCATCAGGGCACTGCAGGTCCAGTCATCTCACAGCTATGTACTACTCATTTGGATTTTTGAAAAAGCCCAAAGGAGAATGAAGATGTGTGTTTATTATCTGTGTGTGTCTTTCCATACTCTTTACCTATCTGATTCCTAAATTTCTTTTTCTTTCTCATCGCCCTTCCCTCTCCCTGTCAGGGTTTATCATTCCACCTCGTCAGGTGATGAGGCTGGAT
>NW_006430061.1:2309457-2362527 GCF_000325575.1 Pteropus alecto
TGTAGCAAACTAACCCTGTGGCTAGAAGCAAAAGCATGCGGTTTCAGCCCAGCCTTGTCTCTCCCAGCGTCTCTATGCCTTCTAGCCTCAACTTCCTCTTCTGTGAAATGGGTGTGACCATCTCTCCCTGCCTTCCTCACAAAAGGATTGTGAGAATCAAATAAGCAAAAGAATAAGAAACACCAGTTAACTATTTTTCTTTGCAAATATTACATATTTCTGACCATCTGCAACCCTACAGGGAGCAGGCAATGGAGAGAAAGTTCTGTAAAATAGCAGCTGGAGCGTCGGCGCCTCCCCATCACCCCCCTGTACCCTACTTGCTCCTGCCCAGGGTCTCTGTGACTTCAAGAGCCAAATCCAGGCCTCCCTGTCTCCAGCTTGGCCCTTCAGATGTCAGGGCATTTCAATCCCAAGAAGCTGCCCCAGGAAACAAGGGCGGAGGGTAAAGGAGACAGACAGCAATTTTTTCATTTCTGGCCATTGACGATTTTCTCCTCAGCCTTGAAATTGAGCCCTCCTCCCCTGCCTCCCTGCTCCTCTTTAATTTCTCCATCGATTTTCATTAAACTCTTACCTTGGCTTCAGCAAAGAGTGAAATCCTTATTTGAAAAAAATTAAACAAGAAGGAAGAGGATGGGAATAAAAGGAAGCTCTGTTGAAAGCAAGATTGTCTCTGGTCTCAAGGCTGGAAGAGGCAATTAGTAGAACTTTCTTGGAGGTTTCCTTAAGCTGTCTGA
The DNA here is from genome assembly GCF_000325575.1 of Pteropus alecto. Taxonomy (NCBI): domain Eukaryota; kingdom Metazoa; phylum Chordata; class Mammalia; order Chiroptera; family Pteropodidae; genus Pteropus; species Pteropus alecto. The sequence continues at coordinate 2,310,198 of NW_006430061.1, forward strand.
GCACAGGGCTTAGAGTTCATACCTCCCACGCCCCTTATGGCCCTAGCCTTGTAAGTTCCTGTCCCTTAGATCTCCAGCCTCCCACCTAGACCAGAGCCCCCAGTCCAACTCCAGTGCCTCTCCAATCCCATCCTACGCCCTAGCCCTGTCCAACCTCAGCCCCTGCACAAACAGTGCCTTGGCCATCCCATTAGCCACTTCTCCATTTTATAAAGCAAAAATTGAGGTTCAGAGAGGAGTGACTTGCTCCCTTGCCCCCTTTCAGCTTCTGCTAAACCCTGCAGTCTTTCCTCTTGGAATGCCAGGCTACCTTCCCAGCTCTACTATTCCAGGAAGGCTGCTCTGACCAGACCAGGCAGGCTGGGTCACCTGGCCACCCAGATGGAGATCGGTCCATACACTCTCATTGGGCTGTGTGGCTCTGGGTCCCTCACTCCCTCCTCGGCCCTCATTTTCTTCCTCCCATCCTTTCTAAAGTGGGCCTAGAGAACACTGCCTCCTTTTCTGGGCTCTCCCAATTCACTGAACATGGAACTCCTAAAAGACTTAGAACCCGACTGGCCCACTGGCCAAGACAGCTGTCTCTGCTGAGGCCACTTTCACCTGGCCTGCCTGGGAGCTCCTCCCTGACCTTCTGGGACCAGCTCCACTGCCTCTGTGGTGCTGCCTGAACCAGCACTCCAGGCAGAAGTGGTACCGCAGGCCTGTGGCCTCTGACAGCCATGGGACAGGTGTTCCCACTGTGTATATTGCTAGGCCTCTCCCTGCTCAGCCATCCTGGGAGACAGGGAACACAGCTCCTTGTCTCTCCTCCACAGAGCCCAGCCAGGGGACTGGGGAATGAAAGGTGATTGCCTGCCAAGGACACAGGGAAGGTAGGATGGACTTCCTGAAACTCGCTGTTCCAGGAGGAACACGATGGTGGGGAGGCAGTGGCCCAGTGTGAACCAGACCTCTAAAAAGAAAGAATAGAGCCTTGAAGCATCCTCCAGATACCTCTTGAGAGTCCGTTACTGTGTTTGACATCTTGCCCCTCTTTGGGGAGTATCTGTCTCTGCTCCCCACCAAGGCCAACGACCGAAGCCTGGCTCCAGGGAGCCATTCCCCTACAATCCTCACCTCAGAAGGCCCCGCGTTGCACAATGTAAAAAACACAGGCTTTAGAAACAGCCAGACTTGGGTCTGAATACAAGCCCTACATTCATAAGCTGAGGGAACACGGTCTCTAAGCCTCAGTTTCCTCATCTGTAAAATGGAAAGGTCATGAGGAGTTGTGCTCCAGCCATACCCAACTTGTCCATACTGAGCACTGGGCAGCATCTCTGACCATGCTAGCTCCTCCTGCTGGCATGCCAAAACGCTGCCTCCTCTACCAGATGGTAATCTTCCCAAGGTCAATGATTTTTTAAAAAGATTTTTATTAAAATACAGCTCACATACAATATTGTATTAGTTTCAGTTGTACACCATATTATTCAACATTTACATACATAAAGAAGTGACCACCAAGAAGTCCAACAACCATTTGACACCACAATAGTCAGAGGTCACTGATTTTCAAAACCCCAGCAATTGGCACTGTGCCTGCTGCAATCATATTAGCTACCATTTATTGAGTGCTTACTGCGTGCCAGACACTATGTTACTGCATATCTGGTCTTCTATGACAGTCCTGGGAGGTGGATTTTATCATGTCATTTAATTGAAGAAACTGTACCTCTGGTAAGTGAAATAACTTACTCAGTGTAGCGTGTCCAAGTTCATAGGTGAGGTTCCAACCCAGGAGAGCCTGACTCTCTAAGGCCATGCGTTCCCCACCAGGCCAGGCTGCTTCACAACAAAAGAGCGATGAAAGAATGAATTAGTAGTGTGATTAGACGGTAATGGACTGGGTGAGTGAGCAAGTAAGCGAGTGAGTTAAAAGTGACTGACCAGATGACAGAAGGAATAAAGAAGCAGATGCCTAAATGACTTGACATGAGTGAATGAAACCACAACTAAATCTATGACCACACAAATGCCTCAAACCTGACAGAGCTGAGGCAGCACGTAGCAGGCCTGGGGATGGATGGGGGTGTCTGGTGACCTGACTAGACCCACACCTCCAATGCTGAAATCAATACATGATTTAATGAACCTCTTCAAGGTTGGGGGGATGTAGGGCGAGTCACATGACAGAGATGAATTTCACCAAATCCAGCACAATTTCTCATTGCCAATTAATTAAGTGAGCTTCAGCAAGGAGGCCAGGCCAGTAAATCAGGGGAAGCTGGGATTTGGACATTATCTAATTAGGGCGCGAATGTGCCTGGTGAGTGGGCAACTAGCAAGAGCCCCTGGGCACTGCACTTCCCCACCCTGCTTTCGCCACGCATGTCCTGCTGCAGTTACTACCAACCAGCTTGTCCGTGGACTTCACCTTCCACCCTAAACACTGACAATGGCAGACCTCACCAGAGCAGCTGAAGACAGTGCTCAGCAGCCCAGGTCACAGAAGCGGGCAGGCATGGTCAGGACTGGAGGAGGGACAGAGACAGAGAGCATGGGACACCGAGACCCTTCCTGGGTGTCTCCAGAACCCCTTACACCTTTGGAAGTGGTGTGATGAGGAGGAAGAGGGTGGCCTCCTGATACCGACTTTCAGTCCTGGATCTGCATGATGGTTCACAGCCCAGGCTGGCTCTGTCTCGGCAGAGCGGAAATTAAACTACTGCCAGGCCATTTATTAGCTGTGTGCTTTTGAGCAAGTTGCTTCAGACCTCTGAGTCTCCCTTCCTTCTATAAACAGTGAGCATAATAACAGCATCAGTGAATTAACAATTAAATGACGCAGTGACAGAAGGGACTTAACAAAGTACTCGCCCAAAGCAAGTATTTGATATGTTAGTTATTGTGTTTATCCATTATTGTCATGGTATTGTCATGGTATTCCCTGATAGAACAGGGGTCAATAAACATTTCCTGTAGAGGGTCAGATAGCAAATATTTTTGACTTTGCAGGCCATATGATCTCCTGCAGTTACTCAATTTTGTTGTAGTATGAAAGCAGACGTAGACAACACCTGAACAGATGAGCATGGCTGTGTCCAATAAAACTTTGTGGATCAAAATTTGAATTTCACATAATTTTCATGTGACACAAATGTTATTATTCTTCTTTTGATTTTTTCCAATCATTTGAAAATGGAAAGAAAAAAAACAAACAAACCATTCTTAGCCCATGATATATACCAAAACAGGCAGCAGGCTGACTTTGGCCCACAGGCTATCACTTGCCACCCCTGCACTAGAATGTAAGCTCTGTGAGGGAAAGGAGTTTAGCCTGCTTTGCTCACTGCTGTACTCCCAGCACCTAAAACAGTGCCTGGCAAATAGCAGATAGTCAATAAATATTTGCTGAATGAATGAATTACATGCTGTGTGATTCTGTGCAATAAGTCATTTCACATATCACCTAGAGATGTGTGATTCATCTCTAAGCCTTGGTTTCTTTATATGTACACTGGGGATGCTTGCACACTCAAGGCAAGCATCAGATGAAATGAGAATGCAGGTGGAGCCACTTCTGCAAGCTCTGTGGCTGCGGCACAATGTAGTTACTCTTTCTGACCACACGGGGGCTCTTCTCAGCAACTCTCGCTCCCACTCTGTGATGCTCCTGAAACATCTGGGACAGGCATGAGAGTTGCCAGTTTATAGAAAGAAATCTGACCTGGAGAGGACAATGCCCAGAGCTACCTTCTCCTGTGCCAGGTGGGGGTGGGGAGCAGCACACTGGCCAGTAGCAGCAAGGTACCCTAGGGTTTAATTACAGGGACTTTTTCAGTGCTCTGAAAGCATTCAACCATCAAGGCAGTGGGGTAGACTGGGCATTAGACTCAAGCAGACTGGGTCCAAATTCTGGTGCCAAATCTTACCTCGTGATTTTAGGCAAGACACTTAAACTGCTGAGACTAAGCTTCCTTGTCTTTAAGATGAAGATGTGAACAGTGCTCACCTTACAAGATCTGGTGAGTTAATGAAAGAATGTGTGTGTGAGAGGGTGCTTAGGAAGCCCTCAGGCATGGAGTGTTCTCTTTGTCCTCCGGCTTAGCGGGTCAGGGTCTGACTCCCAGGACAGGTGGCCTGATAAAAGACGTATTCTGGCTTTAAAGCAACATCAGGAAGGTAAACCGAAAAAATTGCCTCCAGCCTTCCTCTACAGGTTTTCAGCTCTAAACTAAAAAAAAAACCCTGCTGTTTTTCTTCCCTAGACTGAAATTATCCTGCCGCTCTGCAAATTCTCTAGAGCCAAGAAATCCACTGCTTTTGGAGGACTGGTGATTCTAGCATCTTCTTTTTTCTTCTTTCATTATTGCTGCCAACCAGCATGAAAGAAGAGGAGAAACAAACTACGTCTGGCCAGTTTTCCACTGTCCAAAGAAAAACATTTTAAAGAAGAAGAGAGGAATATTCAGCAAATGATGCTGGACTTGCTTGACTCATCTACTTCATGGAGATTGTCTGTCTGTCTGTCTATCACATCACTGACCCCTCCTCCAGTTTGCCATCCAGGCAAGCACACATATACAAAGGGCTGGCATTTGCTCCTCCACCACCTTGCTGTGTGACGTCAGACAAATTACTTCCTCATTCTGAGCCACGGCCTTCTCATCTATAAAATGAGCAGATTCCTCCATCCCTAGCTAAGAGCATCTTCTGAGCCCATGATCTTGTGACCCTGTTTGGTAACCTGAGTCGATTCGGAAAGGGGTAGGGTGGAAAGTAAGACAACCGTCTGTCTGGCAGTCCAGACCAAAATGAAGAAGCTGGGGTAGGGTGCACAGGTTTTCTGGGCAGCCAGGACCTGGCTATGACACACTATGCAGAGGAAGAGAAGCAATTTGCTTGCCCAGCCCCATGTAGACCTGTCACAGGAACAGACTTAAGGTTTCTACCTCCAACCTTGCAAGCACCATAATTGTCACTAGGACACACCAGGCCTTTCCACCTCTCTTCCACAAAAAAAAAAAAAATTCAGCATCTTTCCTTGAAACTTGCCCCAAATGTCAGCCCTAGCTTCACCAATCCTCCTGCCTAACGTCTCTGGGGAGCCATCTGCAGGCTCAGACCCACTCAGGTCCTGGTGGAGGAGAAGCCTCAGCCCCATAACCTGGAATGGGTGGCAGGGTCAGGTGGTAGTGGCTGGAATTAGTCACCTTGCTCTAGGTTGGTCTGGAGCTGAAGCACCTGTCCTACCAAAGACCACCTTCCCTCTAACCCAGCGCATTCCCATGCCATGTTGACCCGGCATATGCTTGTACTTAGCCTTCACTTTCCTTTATCCTAGCTCTCCAGTCTCTAGTCTCGGTGGAGCCCCACCTGCTTGCCAGGGTACCCAGTGCTCATTCTACTCTTGACCATTCTGTCCTCGGAGGAGCTGGATCCTCCACCTTCTGCCTGAGTTCTGCCATGAGTGAACCAAATGCCCTGAACTTTGACACCACTCCCCACCCTACTTCCTGCCTCCTGCTCTGTTCCACCCACTGGGCTCTGTTGGTCATTCCACCAGGAAGTGCTAAGTGCCCCTTTGGGCCATGCCTTTCCTGGCCGAGTTCCTCAGTCCCTGTCCTCTTAACATCTTCATTAACTCCCAGAGTCAAGATCCCAGCCGCCTCATCTGAATGATGCTCAGGAAAAGGAGGGACTTGAGGGACATGCTCTATGAAGAAACCCAGATGGCCACCAGGAGGCCTTTTCCTCCACCTACCCTCCCTGTTCCCGGACCGCAGACTGCCTATCCAGCCAGTTACACTCACCTTCTCCAGCTGGTGGACCCCCTCTTCTACACAGCAGATGGAGGCCAGCGTGCGGAGCGCCTGGGGGTACAAACACCGAAAACTGTCCTGTCGGCAGACCTTGAAGAGAGCAACGACTCCGCCCTCCTGCCAAGGAAAAGAAAATATCACATGACCTACCTCATGGTGTGATCTTTCCTTATGGCTGACTCAAAATTAATTGACATCCCTCAGCAGGTATGCTGTTGTGTCTGTAAGGTGCTGAAATTCGGCACCTCAGAATATGAAACTATAACATAAAGATTATTTTGAGCTGAAGGCAATTGAGAAGAAGCAGATACAAACTCTCTTCCATCCTCCTATTTGCCTAAAAGCAGAACATAATTTACAAAGTTGTCCTCCCTCTCCTGTCTATTAGGAAGGATAAAACGTAATCCCCAAAGTCAACATTAGAGCCTTATCACCTTGGAGATGGCATCAGAGGAATCTACATAACAAACTTCACTCCAAGCCTTTATTTACAATTAGTTTCCCATATAATTGCCTTCCTACAGTTTGCTACCTCAGAGACACAGGTCCTTTTCTTTTGTCTTATTACTTCACTAAAAATGTACTGTTCCTTTGCTAAGATTCTGCATAAGCCCAAGTTCTAACAAACTCTGAGTTATTCATCTCGGAGTGCTTCCATGTATAAGTGCAGTTCGCATGCTAATAAACTTCTGTTTGCTTGTCTCTTGTTAATCTGTCTTTTATCAGTCCAATTTACAGGGCACCCGCCAGAGAACCTAGGTAAGAAACAGAAAAAAAATTGAAGTCCACAGACACACACACACACACACACACACACACACACACACACACACACACGCACGCACGCACACATACCCATCCTCACATGGATGCCACAGTGAAATGCTAGCTCCAGAAATAATGTCACCCTTGATACCCCAAACTAGAGGGGGAGTCCCCAGATGCTCTGGGGCTGGAGCCCCAAGGGCCAGGGTAAGATGTTTGCTAGGGCCAGGCTCAATTCTGTTCCACATGGCTACCAGACACCCAGCAACTCCCTCTCAGCAGCCTGCCCTGGAGCAAGCCTGGGACATCTGAGATAGGGTCTGAAACAAGTATGAAGCCAGAGGCGGGAACGCAAGCCTATATGTCCAGCAACCACCCATCACTTACTTCTCAGATCCTCCCAATCACCATGGTGGTCACACAAAAAAGAAGTTTTATATATATCAATACTATAATTTATTCTCATTTTGTGATTGAATAAAACTGAAGTCCAGATGGGTGAAATAATTCACCCCCAATTCCCATCATCTTTGTTTTCACTCCTTCATTCGAGATGATAAACAAAAAAATAGACAAAACAAAACAAAAACCCTTTAGGATGGGCCCAGCTCTTGAGAATGAGCATGTACTTCTCCTTTTGTGAGAGCTACTCATGGAAACACCTTTACCTTATAGAGGCTTCCCAGGAGAAGTCTGCAAGTGAGGCACTCATCCTAACAGTCATATTTATTCTATAAAAATCACCGGAGCCCCCTCAACTCTCAGAGCAAAGTGAGAGAGCGAACAGAGCACAAAGGTGACTCAACCTGGCACCCAGAAAACCAGTGGCCACACCACCATGGGCATCCAGAGCAGAAGCCAGATACCCAGCTCTGCTGGTCATTGATGATCTCCCTTTAGATGGAGATGTTTATATATGTGTGTTTTTATATGTATGTATGTATATATACATGTGTATTTATATTTAATCATATATAGTAAAATATTATTTATATATGTACAATGATAGAGATAGATGACTAGTAGATAGATGTCATAGATAAAAGAGATAAATAGATAGGTATTATAAATAAATGATTGATGATAGGTAGATTGATGATAGACAGATAGATAGATGATAGATAGATGACAGACAGACAGATAGATTATAGATAAATAGATAGATAGATAGATAGATAGATAGGTATAATTTATGTCTGGAACCAACGGCAAAGAATTGGTGCCAAAGAACTCAGGCCAAGCGCCAGGATCAATGTGGCAGCCTTCCTTTGGCTCAGGAAGCACTGAGCCCAGCATAACTATATTTAAGCCTCTGCACCCATAAGCATTGGATTTTCATTACATCCTTTCTCAAGCCTATGAAAAATGGCCTTCTTAGCAGTTTTAGTTACTGGGAGAGGAAGGGGGTGGGGAATTCTGAACCCAAACTGAGGGGATTCTGGTTCAAATCCGGCTCTGCAGCTGGTTAATTTTGGCCAAAAATGGGGGTCATGACAGCCACATGATCGAGCTTTTTGGGGAGTAACTGAGTTCGTATATATGAAAGGGCCTCACATCCATTTCTGGACAGCCAAGTGAGGGTCAGGCTATGGAAGGCTTCCTGGTCAGAAGAGTGTCTCGTACCCTTATGAAAGGTGTCTCGAGGGCTGACATATGTGGGAGGGAGAGGAGGAATGAGGCAGTGAGGAGGTGAGATGGATTAGTGACACGGACCACCCTGAAACCCTCAGTGAGGACCCGAGAGTGGCACTCATCTTAGCGTAAAGCCGGGAATCGCCTGAGCTAGCAGAATCCTACTGTTGGCTGGAGCTTGTTTAATTTTATAGAAAGCTCCAGGCTCAGAGCCCAGCTGTATATGATGTACATTATTCAGACAGACTTGGGATAAACTGTCATAAAACTGGAGTATGCCACCGTGGAGTGTATAGACCAGTGCTGGGAAGAATCATAGAGAAGCTGGGATGCAGGGTAATTTCAACAAAGCATAAGGGAATTTTCTTTGCTTTGCACTCAGAAAGGGATGGGGTTTGCTACCACCACCATAGGGAAGACTGGGTTTGTCCTTGGCCTGCACAGGAACCCAAGAGGCTGAACTGACAGGCCTCAGACCGGCTGTCAAATCGTCTCATGGATGCAGCTCAGATGGACGGAAGACCCAAAGACAGACCACACTGAGCCCCAAAGAGGTGGGTGGGAAAGGCCACTGGGGGAACTTACCCACATCTGTCACAATGTTGGGCACCTTTCCTGAGCATTGTCAGTGAGGATGTTGTGCAGGGTATACCAGAGACTCCCAGCCCCTGTGTCACTGCCAAAAATAGATACCCCAAAACAGTGATTCCACTGGAGGAACTAGTCTCACCACCTTCCAGGCTAGAAAGATGGAAACCATCACTGAATCTTCTCTCTACTTCAATCTCTGTCCACTCTCTCCCAAAGACCAAAGATATAAGAAGGTTGAGATTAAGATTCTGGAGTCAGCAGATTCAATTAAAATCCCAGTTCTGCATTGAATGTGTATGACTTTGTTTCTGAGCCTCTGTTTCTTCATCTTAAAAATGGGAATTATAATAATAACCATCCTAAGATTATCAGAAGCAATAATGACATAATGAATGGAGAGCTTAACATAACGCTTGACATATAGAAAGGACTCAGTAAATAAAGAAGGATGTGGAAGGTGGGAAGTGGGCAAAGGGAGAAAAAGTTTGAAAAGGAAAAGAAAGACAGGAGGAAGGGGAGGAGGACATGCTGCTACGAGGCAGAGTTCATAACAGTAACTAAGAGCGTAGCCTGTGCTGCCCAACGGACAGGTTCAAATCCCACCTCAGCCACTTACTAGCCATGTGACCTCCCTGTCTCAGCTCCCTCACCTCTGCAATGCAGATAGATACAGCTACCACAGAGGATGAGGTTTAGATAGATTATTATATAGAAAGCCCTTAGAACATTGTCTAGCACATAGCAAGTGCTATATAAATGTTTTTTTTTTAATTATTTCTACTACTACTATAGCTACCACCACCACTGTCATCATCAAAGCTGACTACTTCTAGAGCTTTAGAAATCTCAGGTCCTCCTTTTTCTTCCCCACTCCTGCTGATGCCTCCCAATGCCAGCCTTCCTCTGCCTCAGGCCTGAAGTGGGCAAGCCGATCACTGCGTGGTGTACCAAGAGCAGAGAAGAGGAAATCCTGTTTAAGAGGGAGCCAGAATGATTGAAGCAGGAGCTTTGCCTGCAAAGGGAAGTACTCTAAGTTTCCGAGCCAACTGAGCTAGTAAAATGGAAACAGCATTGACTCCAGGACTGAACAAACATGTTTTCAAGTTTCAGCTGCTCAAGGTATTCAACCACTGTGCGTCCTGGTGTCCTTTTCTGTAAAACTGGGTCACTGATACCCGACTCGGAGAGGTGCATGTAGACAAGATATGATAACTGTATGGGTCGTGCCCAGCACAGGGCCTGGCACTTTAAAAGTAACCAATAAATAGTCATTTTTCATATAGTTATTGTTAATATTCAATGAGACATGCATATTCCCTTGGGCAGGTTCTGATGGTATGTGGCCCATGTCCACACTCAAAGGACCAGCCAAATCTTTAAACAACTACTGGTTATAGTTCTTGAGAGCCCAGGGCTGGTTTTGGGGTGGACAATAGTTAAAAGAGCTGAGGAGGGGTCCTGGCCCAGGCCTTTCGGCCCTGCTCCCTTACTACTGGAAATGCTTGGGATCAATATTTAACTAGTGGTTAAGTCCTGCTCCCTAGAAAAGACTAACATCATCTTTGGCTTAGACCCTTCTCTGCTTTTCTGAAAGCCAAGTAAAAATGCAAGCAGGAAATAGGGGCTGCCTCTAGCACATGGAGACAGAGCTCGGAGTGCCTGGGTCCTGGAACAGAAAAAGAGCTTCAGCAAAGTTTTCTTCCCAGGAAACTTTTAAGGCCCATGCTTTCCAAAACATAAAAAGACTTCAGGCCCCAGGCTGACTTTCAGCAGAGTTCCTAGCCCCTTTCATGCCTCAGATCCACACCTGGGGCCCAAACCCAGCCAATATTTGCAACTTATTTTGAAAGAAGAAAATAGTCCTTGTTCCAAAAGAGAGTCAGCTAATTTCTGTTTGAAGTTAATCATTGACCTGACATTGAGCCAGTTCCAGCACCAAGTTGGAGCAGTTCTTTGTCCTCACAGCACCAAGACAGACCCCTATAGAGTCAACACTCTTGATCAGGCTGAATGACTGGATCACAGGATCCTTGGAGAGGGCAGACCTGATGTTACCTTCTCCATCCCCTTTCCCTCAACAATACCACAAGCTTTCTAAGTTAAATCGAACCTAAATCACTCTCTGAGAGATAGTGGTCCCAACTCGAGAAGCACATTAGAATCACACGAAATGATAAAATATCCACCCCGGGTCATATTCCAGACCAATTAAATTTGAATCAGAACATTCTTAAAACTCCCTACTGAGTCTAATGTGCTTATAAGGTTGAAAACTTCTGAGTCACACTTTGGCCCAAGAACCTGAAGGCCCAAGGATTGAATCAGAAGTCACCGCCATGGGCTTTAGAACCAAAAACTCAATTAAAAAGTTTTAGGCTCTAATTCTGACTCCATTCTTTATCAGTTATGGGACCCTAAGCAAGTCCCTCGAATAATTGTTTCAGATGGGAACAACATGGTACCTACTTCACAGGATGGTTTTGTGATTGAAAAGAAGCAATATATGTAAGGCATTAAGCACAGTGGACAGCAACATTCAAATGTCAGCTATTGCTGTGATATATACTTTCTTTCTCCCCTGGTTAAATATCTTTCTCTTCTAGGTTTCCTTCAGAGCTTAGATCAGTGATGCTGATAGTCTGGCCACGCCTCCAAATCACCCGTAGAGCTTGTTCAAATGTCAATTCCCAGGTCTTACTGCAGGACCTCAGTAAACCTTGGGTAGTAACTAATGTATCTGTGTTTTCCAAAAACTCGCAGAGCAATTGTGATACAGAGTCAGGACTAGGAACCACCAAGCTGGAGCATCTTCCTGTGACTGGTATCTTAAGTCTATTGAAGGACAGAATTTACTCCCAATTAGTTAACTGGCTCTATCCCCACTGGTGATGTCATTTCTCAAATAAAAAAGTAAAAACAAAACAGACGCTAGTGAAGTCCTCGGGCTACCAATTGCCTATATTTTCCCTAAATGTTTGGACTTCAAGTGCAGGGACAAATTGACCATGAAGCTAACACATTATAACTCCCATTGAAATTGATGAAAACCACTGTCTTTTTCCATTGTCTTCCTCTCATGTAGTATTGGAGTGGCTGCAGGCATTTTGGGGATGCAGCCAAGAACTAGAGTTGGGGAATAGATTCAGTGTGGGTTTGGTGGGATATGTGGAGATTGGAAGGAATGTCGATATTTATGATAGACATCTTCCATGAAGAAAGATGACAGAAGGTCTGAGGGCACTGAGACGTCAAGTAGGGAATGAGTGAGAGGGCCGACCACTATTAAAGATGGAGACACCGAGGCCCAGAGAGGAGACGTCACTCTTCTGAGGTCATATAAGAAGCAAATCAAGAGTCAGGACAATTTCCTGAGCCAGTTGTTCTCATTCTCCCCAGGCCTCTCATTTTGGCTTCCAGCCATGAAACTTACCTTGGCTATGATACGGCACAAGGGAGCCCCCTCCTGGGTCAGGCTGAACAAGTTCCCAGTCGTGGATTCTGTGGTGTAGATATTGTCAGAGGCATCAATTTTTCTCACCAGTGCCTAAGAAAAGAGAGCAGTTTGATGGTTACTCCCTCTCACCTACCCTCTGCTCATCTTCTTTAATGAAATATCAATGGGTCCATGCTCTAAGAGGCCTCTAGAATCTATAATCCTGCCCCATCCACCACCTCACTATGGAATGATGATGTTCTAACTTTGGGAAAGACATGAGTCAGCATGGAGTCTGAGCTACATTTCAGAGATAGGGGATTGTTTCAAACCGCTGAGGTATGGACAACAAATGTGCCCTGCTCTAGTGGGTCAGAAAATCAGCTCTCGGCATTGATAATGGTCTCAGCAATACCCTTTTATTGTGCTACTGGCTCCTAAGGAGGACAGAAACCAGCTGTTAAATAAACAAACCATCAAGTTGAAAAACAATGAGTTGCTACAGCTATGATCAAAGAATCTGCTTATTTTGGGTTGTTATTAGCGAATGGGGAACTCCAGCTGGGTGATGGGTTTAGGTGTTGAGTTAAGAGAAACACTACTCTACAGAGGCTTACTGCTTGGGTGGGGGGACATTTGCATTGGGTGTCTGGCCAAGCCAAAACAGCAACATTGGGAGTCCTGTCAAAGAGTGGGTAAACTCAGTAAGGAAAGCCACTCTGGTCAAGGGTGAGGACCCAAAGGATAGCTAAATCTAAAGTGAGAAGGCAGGGAATGACTGAACATAGGACCCAGGGAGGCCCAGGAAGAAAAGCAAATGGAAAATTTATCAATAAGAACATTATTCCTAGAATAGTTCAGCTTATTTCTGAGAAAAAGCTTTTCACATATCTTGAAACCACTTGATAATCAGTCATTTACTTTGAAGTATATGATTCACTGATTATAAGTGATTTCTATCCGCTAATTTATGCTAGTTTCTTGAGTTTCTCCTGAGAGGTGGGGAGATGGAGGTTGGGGAGAGTTGCTTTTGGGGGCTCATGCAAGAAAGTAAGACCTCCAGAGATGGGTGCTCTGAGCAGCCACTTTTGCAATTTTGGTTGCCATGTTTATTTTGAAATACTAAATGGATTTGTTTCTAATTAACTCTGGTGTTACGGAAAAGACACTTAAAAGGAAATGAGCTCTGAGTTCTAGTCCAAGGTTGCCTTTTTTTTTTAAACATACTTTGTTGATGAGGAAGTGTGTATATGGTTAAAAGCATGGATTCAGGAGCCAAACCACCTGGGTGAAAATCCCAGCTCTGCCACTTCCATCTATGTGCCCTAGAGCACGTAATTTATCCCTTCTACGCCTCAGTTTCCTCATCTGCAAAACGGTGGACATAACAGTGTCTATCTCTTATGGTGGTCGTAGCCATCTACTAAGGTTGTCAATATATATAAAAAACTTCTAAAGGTACCTGGAACTGAGGAGCAAAATAAAATTGTTAGCAGTTTTTATTTTGTGATCTTAGGCAACTGAAATAAACACCCTAGTCCTCAGTTTCTCCACCTGTAAAATGATTAAAATTAAGGGAGTTTGAGGCTCAAGGTAAATGACTCTTCTTTTTTCTTCTTTATTCAAACTCATAGGATTCTCACACTAAGATAAAGTGTGTATTTAATCAAACTACATTAAATATAAAAATTATACCTAAGATTTGATAGATGCCTCTTGTAAGTTATTCAACAAAAGGTAAAATTAATAATCAAAATTAGTCACTACAAATCTCTATAATGAATGTATTTCTTAGAATCTTTCCCCACCGTTACTGGAAGCAGTTACATAAGTGATTCTAATGCTCACATGAAAATGCAGATTTCGTATATTGGGGTCCTGTACCTAAATGATAAGTACCTAATGTTCCTGATTAGTGTTTGCACTTGAAGCAAATTAACATTACATTAAACAATTAAAACCCAATGTCTTTTGCAATCACCTGCTACTATTAGACAATTTATGTCTAAGAATAATTTCTTTTAATGTCTATACACATATCTACTGTAATTACACCCCAGATTTGTCTCAGTGAATCAGCTCTCTGACAATGACAAGTGATAAGCATCCTTTTCGCGGGCATAAATTTGGGAAGATATAAGATCAAAGATTCCTCTAAAATCGTCAAGGCCATAAATATCATAAGACGTCAGAGCTAAAAGGGTCCTCAAAAGTTTTGTCCAAACTTTATTACACAATTGAAGAAACTGAGACAAAGAAATCAAACCAAGGTCACACATGTAGTACTTGGTAGAGTTGGACCTTAACCCTGTGATCCGACTTCCTATTTTCAATGGTCAGTGAATTCATCTGGACTTGTGGAGATGAAAGTATGAAGCCAAGGAAGCTAAACAGCTTCGTTAGCTTTCAGCCAATTGCAGTCCATTGGCATCTACAGTGCTCTGCCCTCTGGTGGCCAGGGCTCTTGCTGCAAGGAGCAGAGGTGACTAACAGAGCCTCAACTGCTTCCGCTCTGGATTTGTCACTATGTTCCTGCCAAGGCTGCACTTCCCCTAAGCTGCTCCCCACCGGGACTAAGCACAGCAGGCATACTGGCACGGACCCATGACTGTGGGACAGGGCACTCCCCTAACAGATGACTTTGACTTGAAAATTCTGAGTCTTTTTCTACTCAATTCTTCCTTTTTTTTTTTTCTTCTCAGTTGCAACATAGTTTTCCACTCCTACTCCTGTTTCCTCCCCTTTTTCCTTCACAGGCCTCTCTTATGGAACTCTATTTTGGTGTTAGCTTCAAACTAACACAGTCTCTAAAACCAAGTTCTTTCAGGAAATCAATGAGGAATTAGAGAAGTATCAAAAATTTACTTCACCCTATATCATGAGAAGAGCTTGAAAAAAATGGAAACAAAATAAAGAAAAATAGACTGATTTGCTGAATGACAGATATATTTTCTTAAAAGATAGACCATGCAGATATGAAACACAAAAATGAGATATTAAAAATCAGGATAAAGAGATAAGAAAGAGTTAAGGAGATGCATGAAATTTAACTGCTCTAAATAAGGAATTCGAAAAGGAGGATAGATTTTTAACTGTTTCTCAACCAAAAAGAATGACTGGAACCCAATGAAATTTATTAAGAAAGGTAAACTCTCAAACAGCAGCCTGGAATGAGTTCCTCAGAAGGAGCCAGGAAAATATGGTAAAGCTTCTTCCTAAAGCTTCAGGTAGAGAATCCATAGTTAGACATAGCTAGGTTAGCCCAGTTACGCAAAAGGATTCCGTAAAGGTGGGAAGATTTGACAGGGTGTGGTAGATTAATGATGGTCACAAACTCTTTGCTATTCTTCTCATAAAGAGATGTGTTCTGTTTTTCCTCCTTTTGAATCTGGGCTGCTCTCAGTGACCAATAGAAGCCGGCACTTGGCGGAATTGATGTTCTAAGACTTCTAAGATGGGGAAGAAACCTTGAAGCTACCACTGAGGCCTCCTTGAAACATTCTTTTTGGAGTCCTGTGCTACCACGTAAGAAATTTGATAACGCTGAGACTGTCGTGCTGTAGAAGCCATGTGTAGGATCCCTGATCAGTGCTCTCAGGTGCTCCCAAGGTACCATACACATGATGAAGCTTTCTAAGACTCTCTGAACCATCTGCCAGCTGAAAACCACCAAGTGACCTCTGTTGATGCCACTTGGAGCAGAAGAATCACTCAGCAAGCCTTTTCCAAATTCTTGATCCTTAAAATTATGAGATATAATAAAAATAATTGTTGTTGGGGCTGTTTCTTGTGCATTAATAGAATTCTGGAACACAGGAAAAGATTATAGAGATCAGCCTGAAATATACAAAGGGTTACTAGATAAATTTCCAAGTGAAATGTTTTAAAAATGTGGATGTAGCATTCCCTGTATCCTAAGAGAACATACTGGAGAAATGAATGAATTAAGACTCTGAGGAAAAGCACAGAAATATTGGACATACTCAAAAGAGTATGATGAGAAGATGTCTCCTGAATGGGAGTATCCAATTTAAGGAGGCAAAAGTGGATAAGATCTCTAAGAACCAGAGTTTGGGGGCAGACCCAGACCTTGATCAATTTCATTTCTCTCAATAAAGTAAATCCCAAAATCTAGAAGTTTTTTGGAAAAAGCAAAAGAACGTGCCAGAAAAGAAAGAGAAGCCAAAGTGGGAAAGCTGATCAATTCCAGCAACTGGGCTTTTTCTATGAGTTAGAGATGAAAAGAAACCCACATAAGATGCAGGGTAAACTGTTTGAAATTCAGCTAAGGCTCCCTGAAAGGAGCAGAGGAAAGAGAATGCTGGAGGCGGAGTTCATTACTGCAAAAAAAGATGTAGCAGGAAGAAATGCTACTCGAGGTTAAGATATTCAAAAGATATGGAAAGACAATGTTCTGATAAGTATGCGAAAGAGGGACTAGACCTTACTAGGCCCATAAGGGGCCAGACTTCAGAACTGTCACAAGGAAACCCTCCCTACAAGACCGAGGTCTCAACCCTAAGCAATTCTCTAGCAAGGGAAAGGAACAGTAGCCATCATGACAAGGGACTACAGTGCCTTTGTGTCCTATGCCAATTGTTTTTTTTTTTTTTCATTAATCTCCAAAAGAATATTAAAAAATATATGACCTCTTACATATTTTTAATTTGAATGGTTAAATTTTTTATCGTAAATTTAAAAAGCAAAGTTGGAAAGAATGTAATTTCCAGCAGATTGTAAATGTTGACAAAAAATATAACCATTGCATCACTCTTTCAGATGTATTCAATAAAATCTAAATACCAAAACAACTTGATACCATAATCCATTTAAAAATACAAGAATAACCTCTTTCTTTAACAATTAAACATTTTCATCTTTTCTTTTCATCCTTAAACTTATATTCCCATTCCAATTCTCCCTCAGAATTTTATCTTAATGTAACACATTTAAGTTTTAAAGTGTTTTATTGTTCACTTTTATCATACTTATCATTGAAATTTGAAATTTATCTCTTCTGACTACAAGGCTCTCAGTATTGAAGAAGAATCTCTTCTTTGTTGAGTTATCATTACAATTATTATCATTACCATTGGTCAAAACAACATAGATTATAAGTTTAATAAATAATTATAAATCGTAAAATTAAAATGTTATTATAAATAGATCTCTTCATGAGATGAATGAGGCTTTTTATTCTTTTAAGGCTTTCTAATCCATCCACTTATTCATGATTAAATATTGAGTTACTGCTGTATTTTTAGGTGCAAATCCTGACAAATCTTGTTCCCATAAATCTATATAGAGAAATGGGAGTTATATAGCCAACTTGGATAGCCAAGTGGTTCAACCCTTTGAGCATATTCTGAGTTATATAATCACATAGTGATCTATCATCAAACACTATTTTTAATGATCTGCCAGCTGATAACTCCTCTAAATTGGTCCTCCTCTACGTTGGTAAAAGCTAAGAATTGGAAACCATTTGACTTGCAAAAGCATCTATTACCCAATCATTAAAGTCATTCATTCACTATCTCAATTTCTGGGAAGACTTCCAAAAGTACTTTAGCAAAGCTTATCAAACAATCATTAATTATACCCACTACTCTTTCACTTAGAGCACCTTGGGTTATACAAATTATTCAGAAAGGATTAGGAAAATCAAAATATTATTAATTTCATTGCCAATACAATTTTTAAATCAAATATTTTTGTGTGTTTCAAATATGTTTTACCAAAACCTTGAAGCTATAGCTTTTGCTTATCTAATTTGTGGAAATACCCACTCTATAAACTAATTGGCAAAGATGATTCTTTTAGTCAAGCCAATCAGCCAAGTTGACTTAACTTTATATCAATAAAGACCTGACTTCATTTTTAATTAAAAAATGTCTTGATATGTGTTTTGAGAAATGCTAAAAACACTGACAAATAATTCATGGAAATCATTCTCTAAGAGAAAGTGCTAAAAACTGTCAATATTAAAATAATGTAGACCTAAAATAAAATTTGATTTATTTTATATGTTATAAAGCCAAGATAAAACAATTTACTAAATTTTTGATAATGCAAAGTAATGTGTAACTAACATTGTAAATTAATATAAATCTAGAAATATGATAAAAATGCATTGTATTTCTTCAGTAAACAGGTGTGTATCTATTGAACTCTGGTGTTCCTTTTAGGGAATAGTTAAATAAGATCGAGAAGAAAAAAATCAGAAATTATTTAGTTATATTTAGTAGCTCTCATGCTCAAACTTCACTATGTATTTAAAGAAGGAAAAATGTATTTACTGCTTAAATCTGATTAGCCCAGCTGCTAGCAATTAATTTTATCTTTTGTTAACAGGAAGTAGAAATTACTATAAATATTTCACTAAATGCTTTCACAAAATAGCCTTTAACTGCCTTCTTAAATAATGTGCACCAAATCTCAAAAACATCACGTAAAATTTGTATCCAATATATCTTTAAAAATTTGGTTGTTCTCAAAAATATTCCAGTTACATTTAAAAGATTCAGTATCATTAACCTTTAGTCTTTGGCTCTTCAAAGACACTTTTCTTTACAGCTGATAACATAGAGTTGAATATGAAATATAGCTGAAAGAAACTGCTGCATTTAATTGTGTGCCCAAAAAAGCCATTTTTAGGGTTTGATGTGTCCTACCTGTGTTCTCTTTGCTTTAAGGAAAAGCCCTCAAGAGCTTTTCTTTAAGGATAAGTCCCTCAAGAGCCATGTACGATTTTGAGAATAAATGGAGAAGGGAGGGGTAAGATAAATTGGAAACTTTCATAAGCACCCTTCCAATACACACACACACACACACACACACACACACACACACACGCACGCACGCGCCACACCCCATACACAGACTATCATATTTCTGAATGCAGAAAATCTCCACACTGGCAAAATATACAATTTCTAATGTCTTTCTCAACAGAAATATGTGTAAAACAGTTCATGGAAGCCTAAAGGTTTTATGATTCATGAATGAAAGGTTCCCCTTTGTGTGATCTCCCCACTTTCATTCCAAGGTTTTTGTACAGCCAGGCAATGCACTGTAAGATTCGGGATGAATGATATATGTCTTTCTTTTGGAAAGTAATAGAAGGGCTATTAAAAACTCTGTGTAGTGTTGGGAGGATCATTTTAGGACAAAAAATAAAAATTGGAGATCTGGAAATTAATTTTCTTAAAACCATATATGTTTCTCCTGGGAAATCTCTGGGAATCTGGAGAACGCAGCGTGTTTGAAGCAGTTGGAAGACTCCTAGCCTCAGTCACTTCAGGGAGCCCAAATCAATGCAGCCTGGGGTGACAGAAACACAGCATTTAGAGGGGAGCAAGAAAGTAAGAAATTTTGAAAATGCTGTATGGGACAGGATGCAAATCAACCAAGTCCTTGTGAAGGAGTTGCAAATGCTTAACTTTGCAAGTGAATGAAATCTTATCAAATGCCTGTCAATGGCTTTACTCTATGAGAAAGGAGGCATTTTTCTGCCTTATTTGGTAAATATGGGACTACAATTAACCTATGGTGGCTGCTTTCCCCCAGAGAATGTATGTTCACAAATCCTTGTGAACCACAGACAACGGAAATAAACTGACTAACATCCCGCCACAGCTGCATCCAAGATGGTTTTGCCACCATCCCCTTTACTTGTTAGGCCTTTGGTTGCAAGGACAAAGTCCTGGGAGAAGATGTTGCCTGGACTCCCTGAATTATTCCTAAGGATAAAGGAATTCCGTTTTTTACTGCTGTTATTTTTACTTTGTTTTCTTTTACTTTATTTTCTCCCAGGGAACTTTAAAATAAGACAGAAGACTATATTAAAATTTTGGTTATCTTTATAGTTCTCAACTGGCAGGTATGTTTGGATTATCTTTGTGTTGCCATTTAATCACATTGCAGCCTCTAATTACCTCTATTGGACAACATAGCTGAGCAAAATCCAAGAGTGGGAAATAAATCAGGAAAGCAAATTTTGAGCTTTAGTTACAAATCCTCCTTAGAGTTAATTTAATGAACGTAATATAATGAAACATTTCCGAGCCTGCTGGGAGCAATGTCTAAGTTGCCCACTGTGATTCCAGAAGGATCCACAAAGAAGTATGAGTTGTTATGTGGGGGAAATGGCTTAATGAAGGTGGGAAGGGACTGCCCCACAGGCAGTTAACCTCCTCCTCCAAGGGACCCAGCCATACTCCTGGCTGACCATAGCCTAATGGAAAAAAGGCCAACAGATAACAGGACAAGAACTGTGTACTACTAAAGGGTGATATTCGGTACCCATTCCTGTTCTCCTAGGAAAGGTCGTCAGCAACATCACCTCTGCTGGCTTTACTTCCTACCCTCCACGTCATCTTGCTGGAAAGGTAGAAATGAGTTAGTGAGTTTGGAAGAAGAAACTGAGTATGTTCAGCTTGGTGCCTGCCCCTCTTCTCTTAGAAAGTGTCCCTCTGGTTTGGTTTTATCACACCAGGTGCTTGTCCCTCAGGTGAGACCTGAAGTTGTCTAGCTCTGCCTGGGACAAGAAGGGGAAATTTAACTGTGAGATATAGTTTTAACAACCTCTTTTAGCCACCTAGCCGAAAATACATTCTCCAATCAGTTTTATTAAAAATAAAGGTGCTATTTTAAACAGAAATAAAAATTGATTGATAGAATGAAAGGATGAATGAATATATCATGTAACCACATGAAGCTGAACCAAGGATTCAAAGGTACAGGTGAGAGTCAATTGATTAATGGAGAGTCCCCTAGAAGTCCCCTTCAAGTAAATCAGTTGTTGTAAGTCTTCTCCCTCACCACCCATATGGCTAATCCTTTATTCCCACATAAACTAATCATCGATGCGTATTAATTTCCCATTGGTGGCTCCTAACATTTAAGCCTTGAATGTTTCCATGCCCACCAACTAGTTAAACTATCTTAATAAACAATTAATTAGGTGATTAGGAGTTCTTTTAGCAAAGCTTGTTGTTGGCTTCCAGTGAATAAAGCAGGTGACACAATCAGAAGAGTGCCACCAGCTACCTACGTGTTGTCTCATTTAATCCTAACGACCCACTGTAGAAGTGAGGAAACCGAGGGTCAGAGAAATTAAGTAACTTGCCCAGGTTTGCATACCCAGTAAGTAGCATGGTCAGGATTTGAACCCTGATATGCCCCCAAACTCCATGCTCAGTTCACTACCCCACAATGCCCACATTCCTAGAGTTGCGCACTATCACGATTGGAAGAACTTGCAAGTCACTCAGTCCAACCTCCATCTACTGCTGATGTCTTCCCTATCTCAGTGATGGGCAGTTCCTCAAACATCCCCTTCCACTGCAGGGCAGCCCTATTGCTTCGCAAACTCTTTTTCACGTGGAACATCCTTTAGATTCACTCAAGGGGCCTGAGGTCCTTCTTCTCTTTGGGGCCCCGAAGCACAGAACTTTAGAGGTAGCAGAGTGTCCATCTTTAGGGTAAACGTCCCCTGCTTCTCCACCTGTTCTCTATATACCTGGATCTTCAGCCCTTTCCTATCCTCCTAGGAATCTCCTCTGAGCACATTTATTGCCAATGACACATTTGGAGTCTGGAATAACATTCCAGAATGGAGCAGATCAGTGCAGAGGAGTGCTAGATTATCACTGCCTTTGCCGTAAGCACTGTTCCACCATGTGCCATTTTGGAGGAGCGTGGGGATAGGGAGTGAGAAAGTGGGAAGAGCTCTGGTCCTCTGCTCAATAGCCTAGATGGCTCCCTAGTGGAAAAAAAAGATGTTTCCCAAATTGCATTTTCTGAAACACCAGCATCCCAGAATAAGTAAATAGGTGCTTTTTAAGAATAAAAAAGATCTATGACTATGTAAGTTTGGAATATTCTGCTTAATATTTGTTCATTAATAAATTAAAAATAAAATTAATAAAGTAAATATTTATTGAGTGCCTACCGTATGCCAAGTTCTGTTCTAGTCACTAGATATATATCCATGAACAAAACACAGTAAAATCCCTGTCTATGGAAGCTACAGCTCAAATAAGAAACACTGTGAATGTGTGAGGACCTTTTAGAAGACTTTAGAGACACAGCCCAAAAAAACCAAGTAGGCTCTTGGCAGCCCAGGGACCTTTTCCCAGGAATCTGTGACCGAGAGCATCAACAAGACACTCTACCCTTTCGCCCCCTAGTAAAAGAGCTGATGGCTACTTCCAAACCCAGCTGGTTTCTGGTTACAATGCAACTCTTCTATTTCAGCCCTTTTAATTGAACTTAGTACTTCCAGGCAAGAGAGTACATAAATGGTATAAAAAGCATCAGTAGGCATCTGCACCCCTGCTCAAAAATTCCTCCAGGCTCCTCTCTTCCCCACTGCTAACTTCAATATCCTCACTCATCTCTCCCTCAACTTCTTCACCCAGTTTTGGCCCTCATGTTCCACTGAGTCCCTCTGGGACTTGATGGTTCAGTTTGGGACACTGGTTCCAGCTTGCTCCTACATGTGACCGTCAGCATTTGCTAATCAGCTCTAGATGCTGGCCTCAGCACCCCAGCCCTGGCCCTTTCTTTTCCTTGTCCCACACTCTCAAAACAGGGAGAGTGGACCTTTCTGTATTGGGAGGGTGAGAATGCATGAGGCCAGCTGCACCATCCAGCAGGTGAGCAGGTCAGAAAGACCTGTGCCTGTGCAAAATGAGCCAGCCACACAGGAAAGAGAGAAAGCAAAGTCTGGCCTCAGTAGAGAGGCTGAATTTGGAGAAAAGCCAGTATGGAAAGGGATTTGTTATTTGTAGAAGGCTTTTATTTGGTGGTGGGAAAAGAATGGCAAATATGTAACACAATTTTTCTGTAACTATAAATAACATGTAAATACCTTTTATAATAGAAACCTTATGGAATCTGCTTTTCTGGGAGGCTTTGAAAATAGGAAAAGGCAGGAGAGAGAAATAACATATATTTAACCCATACTTTGTACAAAGCACTTTCCATATGTTGTTTGCTTAGTCCTCTCACTTTCTTTCTGGGGAAGGTTTGTACTTTACAGATGAAGGAAATGAGGCTAAGAGGTTGAGGAACTTGACCAAGGTCCCATGGTGAGCCACAGTTTGAAAGTAGAACTTCCAGAACCCCCAGTCTGGAATCAAGCAGGAGCCTGTCTAGAGGCAGGAGCTGGACTATAAGTCTTTCTAGATTCTTCTCTATTACCAGGATTTCCAGAATCAGCTTGTTCCCTGCAAGTGCCTTAAGTCTTTCAGGATGATAAACATCCAGCGTGTGCTCCGTGAACAGTACTCAACAGAGGGCATTTAAGGTGGTGGGGACAATACTAAAAGTGCAATTGGGAGATGCCAGGCTCTGCCGCTACCTTGCTGTGTGACTTTAGATAAGTCTCTGCTCTCTCTGGGCTGCAGTTTTTATATCTAGAAAATATAGAGCTAAACTAACTGCTTGGGAAGTCTCTGCCCCTCTCTGACATTCATGTCTCTCAAGTGCAGGAGTTCACTTGGGTGGTCAGAGGAGGGTGTCCCTCAAGAAAGACCACTCCAGAGCTTCCCCCAGCCTGGCCCAGTTCTTCTGCCCACCCCGACTCTTCACAGCCCAGCCTGCACTGACCTGCACCTCCCGAGTCAGGGCTAGCTCCAGCAGCTGGCCAAAGTGCTGGCCCAGCGTGCTCAGGGTCTCACTCACGCAAGCTTTCATCGACTTCAGGACATGCTCGTTCTCAACCTGGAGGCACCTGGGAGAAAGAAACCATGAGATAGGCTGCTGGAAGGGTCAGGTGGTCAACCCAGAGCATCGTAGGGCCCAGACCTGGGCCCGCTGCAGGCCCGGTGGTGGTGCAAATGGCCCAGAGAGAAAACATCAACTCCTGGGGAGTCAGAGATGGAGTAGTTCATAGCTGGCTCATCCGATGGCCTCCTAGCATTCAGATACGCGCTGGCCCGAGATGGAAGCTAACAGTACATGTCGCCAGGAAGAAAGGCCATCAGAAAGCAGCCGAATCTTACCTCTGGGCTTCACCTTGGGAGAACCTGCCATCATCACGGCCAGGGTCTAGGAGTGGGGGAGGGGAGCTGGGTGCTGCAGAGGAAGGGTGCTGGAGTGCCAGGTATGCCGGTGCTCACTCTAAAGGTGTACGGCAATTAAGGGGTGGCTGCCTACAGTGTTCAAAAAGGAGAAGGATTTTCTCCCCAGACAGGAAAAACAGCTGGGGATCAGGCTCAAATTTACCCCTATGGCCTGAGGACTTTCTACATTGAAAGGCCAAAGGCCAGAGACCCTAAGGGATGCCAAGTTCCAGAGTTTCCTTCCCAGGCATGGGGGCTGGAAAGGGTGAGCGAGAGTATCAACATATAACTAGGTGTGTGTACATGCGAGATTGAGTGTGTTATGTGTCTGAGTGTAAACGATGTATGTATATGTGTATGAGATTCAGAGAAGAGGGTATGAGTGTATTTCTGTGATTGCATGAGTGTGTGTTTATGTATCTGTGCATGAGCAAGTGAGTGTCTGTGGAATCCTTGTCTATGTGTATGTGGGTATGAGGGTATGAGTGTCTGCTTTCACCTTGCCTTGACTTTGGGGATCAGAGGGGCCTCCCAAAGCTGTGGGAAACCTTGTCCTTGTTACCAGCACTCAAGAATCCTTTCTTCCTATGCCTAGGCCTCTCGTCAGCCTTTTACATTCTCCCTAGGGCCTGGAAATGGGGCAGAAAATCCCAAGGAAGTCTTTCAAGGTTGCTGATAAAAGTCAGCAAAAGGAAACTCCCAGACCACCTCCAGCACTGCCCCCACTCCCACTCTTCCTTGAGAGCAGATGCCAGCCCCTCCCCCTGCCTAAGAACAAGCTGGCAGACCTTGTCCAGATTTACCCATTGTCCAGATTTACCTCTCTGTGACTGCTGAGAGCTCTGAGCATTTCTCCATTAGCAGCTTCTCAATCTGTAGAAAAAATAGGTCAATTTTATTCAATTCAGTAAGCAGTGGTTGAGGACCAATTGTTGACTGGACCTTCTGGGGCATAAAGATGAAGAATCAAATCATCTGATTTGGGAAACAGGCACATAAACTATAACACAGCGTAATATGGATGGCAAAAGAAATCATCAACAGCTGCTTTGGGAGCTCGAAAAAAAGAAAACTGAGCAGTTAGTTATGCCAGGGAATCTGGGAAGCTCAGAGAGGAAGGGGCATTTGAACTGGGCTTCAAAGCATGAATCGAAGTTTACCGTCTGCAAAGTAGAGCGAGGAAAACGGTAAAGCACTAAGGTGGAAAGTAAATGCCAAAGGAAAGAGAAACAATAAGGGAGATTTTCAATGGTTCACTTGGGCTTGGAGAAGAAGATTCAAAGTCATGGGCTTTACAATCAGAAAGGCTTCAGTTGAATGATGCTTACACCATTTACTATATAACTTTGGGCAAGTTATTAAGCTGTCTGAGTTTCTGTTCCCTTGTCTATAAAGCGAGGACAATAATAGTAGCTAATATGTTAATTCAACTGTTTTTAATGTTTTACATGTAATAACTCACTTAGTCCTAACAACAGATCTATAAAATAAATACTATTATTATACTCATTAGGAGCACAGAGAAGTTAAACAACTTGCCAAGGTCACACAGCAGAGCTGACATTTGAATCTAGGCAGTCTGGCATGAAAGTAGGTATATGTAACCATTGCAGAGCCTCTCATAGTTCTGTCTGCTTCAGGGGTTATGCAGGGTAAATGAGATGTGCATAAAAAAGCTAGCACAAATCTTAGCACAGAGAACATACTCCGCAAAGGGCCTTTCTGTCTTCCTTGTTTTATTGGAAGAGGAAAAAAGTCCCTGGGGCAGGAAGAGCTCAGATGCCACACAACTCAGACCCATTCTTCTAGAAGTCAACCTCATTGCAAGTGCCCACCAACACCTATCCCAGGGCAACTAACCTGGTCCATCTCCTGGGAGGAGCTCCTGCTGACAGCACTGTACTCGCTGACCATGGAGCGGGCGTGGCAGGTCAGACGCACGCTCATGCTGTGGACACGTGCCCAGCGGTCCTGGGCCAGCTTCTGCCCAATCCTGCGTAGCTCGGTGCTGATGACCCAGCCTCGCTTGAGCAGAAGCTGCAGGGGGTCTCCAGGGCCAGGGCCGCCCGCCAGGATGAGGTCACCTTGTGCATCCTCCTCCAGGCTGATGGGCTTCGCCTGCAGGACACACATGCACTCGCACTCGGTCATAAGCTTCAGGTCTTCCATCCAGCGCTGGACCGAGTCCACCTGCATCAGGTGCAGCCTGCAGCCAGAGAACAGTGCCACGATGGCTATCAATACTCCACAACTGCCAAAGGTTTCAGTTCCAAGCCACCTGATGTTTACTGAACAGCTACTATATGCTCATCACTGTTTCTTGCTTTCACTTACCTTAATCCTCTTACTTCTTATTGTGTTTATTTTACAGGTAATAAGACAAAGGTACAGAAGTTTTGGGAGCAGATGACAAGACAAATAACAGGCTACAATAAGTCTGCAAAATAGCACATGATCTTTACAATAAAAGGGAACTAGATACAGCACAAATGTGAAATATTAGTTCTGTTAAGTAAGCTATGGTACAGCTACTTGGTTATATAGTGTGCATTTGTTTAAAATAAGGCTTTCTAAAAGTTTATAGCAAAGAAAACTGTGTGCGCTAATAAAGTGGGGAAAGCGGTATGCAAAAATGTAAACACACAATTATTACTATTATGTCAAAAAGCCGTGGCTAGAACAGTATTTAAAAGAAAGATTAAAATGTTAGTGTTTCTTTTATAGGTGGTGAAACTAAAGACTTTATTATTTTTTCAACTTTTTTTCTAATTTCCAAAGTTTCTATAGGGAGCATGTATGTTGCTTTTGTAATGGAACAAAATTATTTAGTACAATAGTGTAAGACTATAGATTAGATCCCGAGATCTTTATCAAGTTAAAGACTCAAGGGGCATGAGGGAGCAAACCATGTGCATATCTGGGGCAAACTGTTTCAGGAAGAGGGAATAGCAAGAGCAAAGGCTCTGGGGCACCAGTATCTCTGAGATGAGTGAGGAAGAGCAAAGATGCCACAGTCAAGCAGGCAGAGAGAAGGATGGAGACATGCAGTGATAGCAGTGGAGGGCAGCAGGTGGGAGCAAAACCTGGAAGGCTGTGCAGGACAAGGTCAGGACTTGGCTTTTATTCTGAGTCAAGACAGCACACAAAGGGCACTGATGAGGCCGGCTAGGTGGAGCAAATGTATCAGGTAGAACTGAAGTTATAAAGGCTTGCTCCAATTATAATGGTTAAGATCATGTCTTCACATTTACTGTTATTTATTGAGAAAGAGCAGGGCTTTCTGAACAATACAACTGCTTGACTATTAGGCTTTTAAATGTAATTTTTAACCTCAAAGCTTATAATATTTAACCAGGAAAAGTATACACATGGTTTCTTATAGCAAATTGCCTTTTAAATTATTAAAAACAAAAACTCACCAATGACCTTTTTCCCTCTCCCTTTATGAAAATAGCTATTATATTTTGTAAAAAAAAATTATATATATACATATATGTGTGTATATATATATATATATGTGTGTGTGTGTATATATATACATATATGTGTGTGTGTGTGTGTGTGTGTGTGTGTGTGTGTGTATATATGTGTATGCATCAAACAATATAACTTTGGTGGCATTTTATCACTATATATATATATGCATGCATGTGTGTGTGTATGTATATATGGGTGGGGGCGGGGAGAGAGACAGAGAAAGACAGAGAGACAAAGAAGCAGAGACAAAGTCACCTGAAATCACAGCACACTGCTGCCCATTACATCTTTAAGAATTCAAATTTAACCTTATATAAGTGGGATTGTATCACATACTCTTTGATTGTACACAATTTCCACTCTTCTATGTCTTATTATCACTCTCTCGATCCTCCATTCTGTGGCATGGATCCCTAGGAGTAGAATTATAATTTAATAGCTGTTGCCTTAATGGCTCCCCAAAGCAGCAGTGCTTCCCATTTCCCCCATGATATAGCATACGCATGTGCACAAACACACGCACACACACATATGCATAGTTACTCTCTGGTGTGAGTCCTCAGTGCTCCTCTGCACCACTGCCTCCTGCACAAGTCAAAATTCCTGAGGCTTGGATAGGTGGGCTTCCAAGATCTGGCCCAAGTCTCCCTTCCCACACCTGTCCCTTTTCCAGCTCCCGGCCTCAGCTCTTAGCATCCTCCCATAAACATGTGCTACACTCCAGGCACACTTAACCTTTCTATTTCCCAAACGTATAACTCTATTTTACAGTCCCTTGCGGCCTTGCACAGTTCTTTCAGACAGGAATCCCCTTTCTTTCTTCTCTACCTGGATAGCTCCTACTCACCTTGCAAGACCTGCCTCTAATGTTACTTTCTCTGAAAAGCCTCAGCCAGAGATCATCAGCTGCTCCCCAAGGTCCCTGTACCTCTTTGTGCATCCTCCATTAGAGCACTAATAACTTTCTAGTGTAATCGGTATGTTCGTTTGAACTCTCCAAGTCCTGTGAAGGGACACTCCCTCATATCTGGTTTATTGCCAGTGCCCAACATATACTCAGTAAATGTACACCAGTGAATGAGTGACGGGTATTTAGTGCTATACCTCTGCAGAAGACTCCATATGTTTCTATCACTCAGGCTACCCAGAGAGTGCCCCACGACGAACACGATTGGAAAGCAGAAGTAGAAGATGGAAAACTATATGATCAGCATGTTCTAGAGATAGAGAACTGGGAGGCAAACTGATCTAGGGTCTTTTAAAAGTCAACAAATGAACCAGTCACTCACTCACTGAGTCTTTCATTCCATAAACACTTTGTAGTGGACATCTGTTGCTTTTGGCATCCCAGCATCCTTCCTCCTTCTTCTGTTGATAGCAAAGACAAGTTACATTCAACTGCCTCCTAGGCTTCAGCTTTTCTCTTCTGTTTGGGAAAGGTTTCTCCTCCCAAACATAGGAATAGTCCCTCAGCGGTCATGTCTGTGCTGTGAAAATGTCCCCAGCAATAATTGGCAGTTGATCTTCGGGTGGGCTCCTGAACCAAGCTGCACTAATCCAATTCCCTCTCCCTAAATTGTGAAACTTAGAGCCAGAGTTGCAGAGACCGGAGTTGTTGAATATGGGACATGTTCATGACGGCAACTTCAGTTAGGGACTGGAGAATAAGTCCGAGGGTTAATTTCTATTGCTGGTAATGAAAAGAACCATTTCTAAAACCCAAGTATACAGATAACTGAGCAGAGTTGAGTCAGTGTCATCCCTTAGAGAAAAGGTTTTCTGCGAATTCAAAGAAGGGAGCTGTCCCTACCAGCTGGAGATCAGAGCTGGGTAGGGTTTGCACATGTACGGACAGTGGGAGCATATTCCGGAGCAGGGCAGACAGTGGGACAATGAGGAGTTCAGTTGGGCTGGAATTATACATTCTGGAAAAGAGGGAGCGGTGAGAGGGAAGGCAGGAAAGGTGGCCCAGGACCCTGATCTTGAGAAGCTTTGAATACCAGAGTCGGGGTTGAGCATTTATGCCGAAAGTTCTGAGACAGGGCAAGGAGACAAAGGTCGACAGGGCAAGGAGACAAAGGTCGCAGGGGTGAAAGACCACTAGAGCGCAGTGCCTGGCGCAAAGGAAACCGTGGTGCTGGGGGCGGTTCTCAGCACGTCTCCCTGGGG
Source organism: Pteropus alecto (assembly GCF_000325575.1). Lineage (NCBI taxonomy): Eukaryota > Metazoa > Chordata > Mammalia > Chiroptera > Pteropodidae > Pteropus > Pteropus alecto. Next base: position 2,340,143 of record NW_006430061.1, read on the forward strand.
AAGAGCTCTAGGACCCTCAGGTGGGACACGGTCACAGCCCGCTACTTCTGAACAGGATGGGAAGTGTCATGGAAGTGCCAGGAAGGGAGCAAAAGGGAGCCAGAGCCACCAGAGTCCTGCTTAGATCCCAAACTCACATTTTCGTCACTCCCTCCATCCCCAGTTCTTGCTCTTTAAGATCTTTAAAAATTAGAAAAAAAAAGTGGGATTTCAGACACTGTGTTAATTAAAATCCTAACTGATTTATCACTCTGCTGGTAAGAGAAATGGGATGACAAAACTGTTGATTTCTCCAGAATTTGTGCCTGCTTATACATGTCTGTTTGTAGATATGAACTCATCTGGGTATCTGTTTCTATTATCTGTATGTCTGCGTGTGAGTTTATGTATCTCTACCTGTGCAAATACTCTGATGAGTGTGTGTGTTTGTGGGTCTTGCATCAGATACACTCGAAGATTAAAAACCAATGAGATGGTGCTTGAGCATGGGCTGTACTTAGTGACTCAATTCCAAAGAAAAGAGAATAGAAAGTGGAGAAAAAAGTAACTTTGCAGTAAAGAAACTGCAAACCCCACCTTAACCAAGTGATCAAAGTGAACCTCACCACTTGATAAGCCGTGTTGACAGCACGTACCCTGATATGATATGATGAGAAGGACGTTTCGCCTTGTGGCGTTCTTCCCCAGAATACATGACCTCATTCTCATCATGTGAAAGACATCAGTGACCCAAACCGAGGGACATTTTACAAAATACCTGACCAGTACTCCTCAAAACTGTCAGGGTCATCAAACACAAGGAAGACATAGACAGAGAAGATGAAGGAGACATGATAATAAGTGTAATAGGATCTCCAGGATGGAATCCTGAAAGACAAAAGGACGTTCGTGGAAGCTCTAGTGGAATGTGACTAAAGTCTGGCATTTTGTTAACAGTAAAGGACCAGTGCTGGTTCCTTAGTTGTGACAAATGTACTTGCTTGTGTAAGACGTGACGATAGGGGGAACTTGCTAGGGGGTGTGTGGGAATACCCTGTACTATCTTTGCAACTTTCTACAAATCTAAAATTATTTTAAAATTTAAAAATTCCTTTAAAAAATACAGGGTTTGGGGAGGAAGGAAGAGTCTAGATGACAGGCCTGAGGATTTTTTATCCCATCTCGCTGAGAAAACATTTCACCTCCCTTGCTTCTTCCCCTACCTGAAGCACAGGCTGAGTCTGGCTGTCTCTCTGGCTTTGTGTCATGTGCCCTGCAGAAGGCAGACCTAGGAAATCCAAGCCCCACTGGATGGGTAGGTGGAACCTGGCTAAGAGGCCAAGAGTTGAAGCTTCTTCAAAGAACCTGGAAGTGGAAGAAAGGGGGTTCCCAGTTGGGCTAGGGGATAGAAGTTGTTCTCTCGGAGAAAAGAAACACAGCAAGCCTAGCTAGCTTCGTCTTCCGGTAGGCCCCATTATCTGCCCTTGAGCCCACCAGTGGCTGAATCCTAAGCGAGCCTCTTGCTTGGCTGCCTCAGGGAAGCCTCCCTCTGGCAGAGTCAGGCCCTCAGACTGATCTTGCTTCCTCCTTAGTTGCCTGAACAGGGCTTGATGCAGAGCTTCCTGGAGACGGAATAGCCTATTGTGTAAGGGCCTGGGGCATAAGATGCGCATCTGCAGGCCAAGGCCTCACATCAGCATGAGGGGGTAAAAAGAGCTAGCTCTGCTTCCCGTAATCTGTGTGACCAAGGGCAGGCTGCTGCTACTATTTATTTTTTCCTGTTTCTGAAATTTTCATTGAAAAAAATGTATGTACATAAAAGTGAACAAGTCATAAAATCAAGTTGCAGCTCAATGAGTTTTCATAAAATCAACACATCCATGTATCCAGGAGCCAGATAAAGAAGCAGAATAGTACTGGCACCCCAGAAGTCTCCCTGTGCCCCCTGATGGTGCTCCCCAACCAGGACAACCAGCATCCTGACTTTTGACAATATACATTAGTCTTTTGAGTAAGTTTCTTAGCCTCTCTCAGGCTCGATTGTCCATCTATAAAATAGAGATAACAATAAAACCTTCCATACCAGGTTAATGGAAGAATTAAATTATTATTTTTTTTGTAATGAAAATATTTATTGACTATAAATCACCACTTTAAAATAAAACCCAGCTGTAAGCATTTTGTTGTTGTTGTTTGTTTGTTTGTTTTTATGGTGACATCGGTTAATGAAATCCAATAAGTTTCAGCGGTACACTTTAACAGTAAGGCAAATATATTTACACTGTGTTCACCTCCCATCGTTAGATTTCTGTCACCACATATTTGACCCCCTTTTAAATGGTGAATTAAAGGGCCTAGGACATTGCATGGCAAAAAGGAAACGCTCAAAAATGTTCTCTCTGCTGCCCTTCCCCACATGTGACAGTTAAGCACCTATAATAATAACCATAATAGTGGCTCGCATTTATTAAGCACACTCCATGTGTTGAGCACTGTGCTTAGAGCTTCACAAGAATTACTTGACTTACTCCTCAGAACAATTGTCTAAGTTAGATCTTATTGTTATTCCCATTTTACAGGTGAGGAACCTGAGACACAGAGAAGTAAAATCACCAGGTAGAAAGTAGTGGCACTGAGACTGGAACCCTGGTCTCTCTGACTTGAGTCTACTCTTAACTTTTATGCTTTACTGCTTCTCACTCTGCCCACCCTTCAAAAAAAAAAAAAAATAGAGGAACAGAGAACAAGATGAAGCTGCCTCACAAAGGGAAGCAGGAAGGACCATTTTCCCAAGCAAGAACTTCGAACTTCAAGGCTGCTTATGAGCAACAAAAGATGAAGGGAAGCTATAAACCCCTGACTCTGCCTCAAGTTCTGCTGTGGAGGGCAGGGCAGGACCCCTAACCTTGGAGAAGTAATTACTGCTTTCAGGCCACACCCACTCCCAACTGTCCAGCAACAGGAGCCTTTTCCAGGGTGACAGCCTCAGAAATAAGGATGGACAAGGGGTGCCTGTGGGGAAAGAGAATATGGTTTTCTTTAAGAATGAGCTTAAAATAACTTCTATTTCTAGAGCTCGTTTAAACAGATACCTCCTCCTTCCCCCCAGGCAACAGCCAAACACACTGAGAAGAATAAATCAAGCAGATAAGTGAAGTCATGGATCTCTGCCTCCTCTTAACCCCACTCAGTGGCTAGTCCTCAGCTTCTGTCACTCAGGCACATCCCACTTAGGTCCAAGGCCAACTCTGACCAAGACAAGGGAGGACATCAGGGGCTTCTGGCCTACCAGGAGGTGGAGGGCAAGATGGGTTGACTATTCAAGGCATGGATATACCTCCCACCCAGCCTAACTTCTCCCAAGCTGCCCAAGTTACAACTAAACTATTAAGATATTAATTGTGTTTAGCTAAAGAGAGAGAGAGAGAGAGAGAGAGAGAGAGAAAGAGAAGGATAAAAAGCAGTTTTGAAGTCTCAGGAAAAGGGAAAGTAGATAAAAGCCATCGATAACAATAACTAATATTTCCTGAACTCTTATAGTGCCCCAAGGATTGTGCACTTATCATGCATCATTTTATTGTCACAATAGCATGATTAAATGCACACCCTTATTGTCTTCATTTTACAGGTGAAAATACAAAGGTGCAGAAGCTTTACATGACTTAAGAGAACCTGAACTTCCTGAAAGCAGCCTGATTCCGAAGACTGTATACGTACTGACCACACTGTACAGTTTCTGTACCTGTCTCTCTTCCACCAGACTTTGAGATATCCTCAAAGGCAAGTACAATCTGATTTATTTCAGCATCACCAGCACTCAGCACAGAGTCGTCACACATAGTAGGTATCAATAAATATTTAATTGAATCACGTAAACCAGAGACTGCCTGGAAACATGGATTGTAAGCCTTGCCATACCAGCTGAAAATATTTTCTGAATTTGCAGGGTGTTACTCAAGATAAGCATGAGTACCCTGGCCTGGTACATAGGAACTCCCTGAACTCACCCTCTCCTCCATTTTGGGACTACATTTCAGGAAATACAAATTCTGTCTTTGGCTGTGATGTCAGGCAAAGTATAGGTAAGTTCCCTGCACTGTGGTAAAAGTTTGAGAGTTGGGCAAAACACATGATAATAAAATTTTTTTGTTGCTTTAAAAAGAAATACTTGACACTGTTACCACTAGAACCAGAGAGACCTTTTGAACAAGCCTTTTTGCCAGTATTCCTATATTCTACTAAAGCAATGTTCTGGTTAGATAGAGCTTAGACCCTTAGCAACCACTGTCCCAGTTCTCAGAACTTACAGGTAAAAGGTTTTCTGGTGAGGTGTGGGTATATATACTCAAACCTTGGGAAAATGGTTGAAGGGAGATCTGAGCTCCTAGGGAAGTGTGTGTCCACACATGGTGCCAGTGACAAACATAAAATATTCTCAACCAGTTCAATAAGGTTTAAAACATTAAGCAGTGTCTCTTAGGCAGTCCCCGGTCAACCTGATTTAATAAAATGCATTTGATGCTGATCATGTGTCAGGCCTTGTGCTGGTGGTCCCCGCCTGTCCTTAGGAAGCTCACATGGTCGAAGAGGAGAGACAGACATAAACAAATGTAACCTAACCTCACTCTCATTCCAACATGATGCACCATGAGTCCCAAGTATTTCTAGGAGTCCCCAGAGTTCATCTCCTGTATATTCCTCACAAAAAGACTAGTTGTCAACCACAAGGTGGCATTGGATGCTTGGATGATTCTGTCATCCTTCCTTCCTTTAGCACCCCTACACTGGCTGCTACTCTAGTTCACAGGTCCTGCCGGTTCCACCTGGCGTGGCTGCCTTTCCTTCTGGGCAACGTCATGCTGTCTGGACTCCACTAGACGCCTCAGGCTGTTACAGTCATCGCTTCCCTTACGAATATATATATTTGCTTAGAATAATCCCTGACAGGCAATGTTATATGTGTTAGTTATTATTAGAGAGCAGTTTTAATGAAAGAAGTTGTATTATCAGAACCTAGTTACTTAAATTAAGAGAAATAAAAGTCTATAAAGATGGCAGCGGTGGCAGCATAGTTTTTCAATCTCTCCGAATCCCCACATAAAAATTGACAGAGCAATTAGATAACAAAACTGAAACCCATGGATAATATTTACAACAAAACTAGATGATAAAATATCCCCCACAAACCTCAAAATACAGGTGGGGATGAGCAGGTGGGGATGAGCCACCCATAGCTACAAAACCTACTCGGGATCATCTGCATGAGAGGAAGAAGAAGGAAGGAATAAGTTGGCCTCGGATGAGTATGAGAAAGTAGAATCCCAAAGTAGCCACTGGGTATTTATTGGAAAGCACAGTAGGACACGCTGAGAATAACAGCCGAATCTAGGAATCATCTCTCCAATATCAGGCAAGTGCAAGGCATCTGCTATGAACTCTCAAAGCTGATCCAACAGGAATCTACAACGAAGTGCCACACTGGGAATAAACTTCTGGAAGTAGAAGCAGAATTAGGCAGGACAGGGACAACAGAGACAAAGGATGTTGAGATCAATGTGAGGGGCAGAAGCCGAGCCAGGAACTCTCAGAATGCAAAGCACCAGATTTTTGAACCCAGAAACACAGAAAAACAAAAGATCATGGAGCTCTATGAACTTAGAACAGCTTTCCTGAACCCTGCCTCTCTCTACAGGTTCATGGTGGTTGCAAAGATGTTGGAGAATAATCATTCAAGATCATTAAAAAGATAAAATCAACAGGACTTGGATGTTAATCCATATGGATGATGAATGACTGGGAGTAGTCAAGGAGGTTACTCAGATTTTTTACTTGAGCAACTGAATGAATAGGAGAAACGAGTCTAGAAGACAGGAAGATGGGTTCAGTCCGAGATGTGTTGAGTCTAATGGGCCCACTGTCTCTCCCTTTGAAGATGGCCAATCTCTCTCATAGACTGAGCCTCCAAAAAACTGCATTCCAAACACTTCCCTGCACGCCCAGCATCCATGCAGAGTGGGCAGCCTACACACTCTCACAAGTGTAACTCTGAATGTCCATTCATTCATTCAATAAATATTTCCTTAGTACCTACTATGTGCAAAGAACTGTTTCAACTGCTTGGCATACATTAGTGAACATAAAAACAAACATCCCTGCCCCCGTGGAAGATAAATTATAGCAAGTTAAAGCAGGCAATAATAAATATAATAAATGTAAAAGTATGTATATGATAAAAGCTGAAAATTTCTATTAAAAAGTAGAGTCAGAATAGACGGGGACAAGACTTTTCATGTAAGAGGCAGGGAGGTAACTGCCATTTAAATAAGTGGTCAAGGAAGGCTCTTTGAGAACATCAGAGTTGAGCAAACACTTCAAGGAGGTAAGGGAATCGACCGTGATAAATTATGGGTACTGAGCATTCCAGGAAGAGGGCACAGATGGTGCGAGGTGGGTGTATGCCTGGTTTGTTGGAGAAACAGTATAGAGATGAGTGGGCTGGAGTGGAGGGAGCAAGGGAAAGATTAGTGGGAAGTACCCTCAGAGGAGGGACTCGGGTTACATGATGTAAGGGACTTGGAAACCATTGCAAGCACTCTGAGCTTCACACTATAAACAGAAGAATTCCTTCTGGAGTTATCTGAGGAATCTTGTCCAGAAGTCCTCTGGGTCCACATCCCCCCTACGCCTCTCTACAACCCTACCTGGAAGGCTCTCTCACTCAGGGCTTTGCAAAAACAACATGTAGATTAATTTAGAATGCCTTATCCTCTGCTATGCAGTGAATTGTAAACTGTTTACTAAACAGTTAACTTAACATAATTATTTATGTAACAAGCTGTAAATAACTTACAGGGAGGTTAGGTTATTAGCTTCCAACCCCTCCTCACTAATGCACCACCAGTAAAGCCCCAGCCAGTTGTGACTAAAGGAAATATTGCTTCTCTGATCTTGTTCAAATCTTCCAATGTTTTCATTGCCCTACTATTGATCCACTTCTGAATCCCACACTGAGCTGCATTGGCACAAGCCTTTCTGTGCATCGAGGTTTTTGTGTAAAGGGCAAAGAATTCTCCATCTCTCCATCTGTAACTGCTCCAAGTTCATATTTTAAGTATAGAGCCTTCACAGTGTATGGTGTTGGACAGCTCACAGAAATCCTGTCCCTAACTTGCAGCTGACCCACGTGCTCAATGCCAGAACCAGAAAGGAGGCTTTCTTCCCTTCAACGGACTCTGAAAAATGTCTCCTGCATCCGCCTATCATGCTGGGGTTGGCCTTTTTCCCTCTTCGGTCTTGTGTTCTCTGCTATCTCTTGCACTGACCCTCTGCTCCAAGCTGTAGTACTAGAAAGAGTTTTCAGATTGTTACCCAGAAGTCCCTGTTTTCATTATGCATGTCATTACCTCCAACCTACGCAGATATATGTGTGCCATAACATTTTCTGTGAATTAAACTGTTTAGTATAACATGATAAGAAAGTTGATCCTACATTTCTGATATATATATGCCTCCGAAGCCCTCGCTGCCTCCCCATTCTGTCCAGCACCCTGATAGAGTATGCTGTTGTTTATTCCAGAAAGCCAAGGAACATGAATTTGGCTCCAGGTAACCGTTTGCAGTCCAATGAGCCAATGTGTACATTTGACAACTGCCTCCTCTCAATGACTCAGAGCTCATCATCTCTACTCTGTCAAAAGCTGGCATTTTAGATGCCCTTAGAGAGAGCGGAGGCACCGCTCACATTTCCTGGCCTTTATTAACTCAGGAATGACTCATTTTTAATCTCTAAAAAGGATATACATATGTATATGCATTGCCAATATACGTATGAGAACCAGTGTGATGATATTAACAGTAAGGACACCTCACGAGAAAGCACCATCTATTACCCTGTTATGGCCTCCCACTTCCACCCCTTAATAGCTGTGCATCCTTCACATGACACTTCTCCTCTCTGAGCCTCATTCCCTGAAGAAAGCACCATCTATTACCCTGTTACGGCCTCCCACTTCTACCCCTTAATAGCTGCGCATCCTTGCACATGACACTTCTCCTCTCTGAGCCTCATTCCCTGACCTGCTCCCCCTCTCATTTCCAAACACTTCCCCAGCCACACTGAGTTCTTTTGTCCCTCTGCTGTGACTTCCAGCCTCCCAGACTTTGCACATGCTAATCCATCTCTCCCCATCTCCTCTTCACCTGCTAACACTTATGCATCCTTAAAATTTCAACCCTAATGTCTCTCGTAAAGGAAGTGTCTCTGATTCTTAGGTGAGCTCATATCCCATGTTCCCCACATGTCAGTAGCATCCTGTCTTTCCCCCATCATGACATGAGTCTCAAATGTTTAACTACTTGATTAATATGTTTTATCCACTAGACTATAAGCAAAGTAAGACCTGCTAACACTTACGCATCCTTAAAATTTCAACCCTAATGTCTCTCGTAAAAGAGGTGTCTCTGATTCTTAGGTGAGCTCATATCCCATGTTCCCCACATGTCAGTAGCATCCTGTCTTTCCCCCATCATGACATGAGTCTCAAATGTTTAACTACTTGATTAATATGTTTTATCCACTAGACTATAAGCAAAGTAAGGCGTGTGTCTGCCATATCCTCCCTGCATGCCATCCTAGCACTGAACCTCATACACTGAAGATGCCCAGTATATATTTATGAAACTGAATTATGTATCAAATGGGAGTAACAATAATCTGTACTGTTGCACCGTCTGTCTCAATGGGTTGCTGCGAGGGTCAAGGGAGATAAAAATCCATAATTATTATTGCTAACATTACTGAGGGTGGGCCCTGTGCCAACTATCATGTGGTTGGCTTCACATTTATTATGTCATTTAGTTCTCACAATGACCCTCTGAGGAGAGTCCTCATATTATCTTATTTTTGCAGATAAGGAAACTGAAGCTTGGAGAGGTTAAGGGAACTATCTGAGATCACCCAGCTTGTAAGTGGCTAAGTTTGACTCTGAACTCAGCCCATCACACTCTAGACCCCATGTTCTTAATGCTACCTCAAACTGCTTTATAAAAGGCTGTGCTCTGTCCAAATGGCATGTTAGTACCGTCAGATAAAATCGTAAGTGCATTCTCACATGCACAAACTCAGCTTTAGCTTGCCCTAAACTTTCATGGAGAAACATGGGACCTGATGTGTAGACTAAAAAGCATTTAGCTTTGTATTCTCCATTCTGTTCTCTTCATTACTTTAAGGAGAGTTTTCTTCATTGGCCAAAGTGGTACGTTTAGGAGAACTCACAGGTCTAACATGTCTGTTGCCATCCTGGTACCTCTGTGTGGTTCTAGAAAATGCAGGTGAGAGTACAGAAGTCACCACTAGAGGGCCGCCAAGAGCCAGTTTACCTAGCCCGCAAGGTTGCAGAGACTCCCCATCAGCCTTCAGCCCCAACCACTTGGACCACTTTCCTCCACCATGCTCTCAGTCTACCCCCCAAACCTCAGGCTCTGACCACAAATTACCTATCCCCACTTGTCGGCAGACTCCAGGAACAAAAGATCCTTCATGCTGGGTTGCACTAGCTGGGCTACCCTCCAAAGGGCCCCCACTAGAGGCAGAGGCCTGGAGAGGTTGCCTGTCCCACCAAGGCCCACAGCCAGTGTCTGCTGGGGTGGGCCTGAAACCCCGATGTCCCCACGTTCTCTGTGCACTTACTTATCAACCTGTTCTAGTGGCCGAGGACAAAGCTGACCAGTTGAAAATCCCAGAGCTCAGCCAAAACCCTGATCAAGAAAACAAAAAAGCACCAGGATTTCAATCTGGTGATAATTATAACAGTTGCTAATGTGTTGAGTTCCAGCAATGAGCCAGGAAGTATTCTAAGCTCCCAATCTATAATATCTCTTTTGGTCCTCCCAACCACCCCGTGAGAGAGACTATCATTACCCCCATTTACTTCTGTCGGGAGAGGTCACATGGCAAGTAAGTTGTGGAGTTACTACACCCAGCGTCTCAAGTCCAGAATCCTTGCTCTTATCAACTGAGCAGCACACTGCCATCAAAAATCTGTGAGCAGGAGAGTCTAGGATCACAGGAGGTGGGGTGTCTGACTTTGCCTGGGAATATATACACACAGGAAATGACATTTGCCCTGGTTCTTAGAGAAAAGGAATTGGACAGGATGACAAGGGCAAAAGGACTTCCACACAAATGTGAAAAGGCCTTGAGGCATAAAAATAGTAATACCACAAGACGTTTCATTGGACTCAAGCACTGAGGGCCTATGAGGAAGCGGCCAGGAAGCGGCCTAAAGAGAGAGACAGGAACCAGTAGATCAAAGACCTTGACTGAATTATAAATTTGAATTTAATCCCGAAGGCAGTATGGAGCCAATGAAAACATTTTAGAGCAGGGCAGTGACATAACTATGCAGAGAGTTAGCAGAAAATGAACCAGAGCAGTGTTAGATACTAGAGAGGAAGGTGACCTGTTGCGAGATGACGGTTATAGAACAAAGAGAGGACAGGAACTTGAAGGCAGTAACGTGGGATAGGATGCAGTGGATGGCCTGGGAGGGGGATGAGAGGATATGAGGGTAAAGGAGAGGTAAAGATCAAATTGACTCCTGGGTTTCCAGTCTGGATGACCAGTGCTGCCCTGGCCAAGATAGAAAACCCATCTAGGGAGGAGCTGGTTTTTATTTTGCTTGGTTTCAGGATGAGGCACTATGACAAGTGGAGTATACGAGGCCGCAGCAGAAGTGGGACCAGGTCCTGTAGAAAGGTCCATCAAAAAAGGCCCCAAGCTTTTCCAGAGAGGGCCCCAGACCTGGTGAACCTTGCATGGCCCCACCACAGGCCAGTCCACTCCTAGCCATGGTCACCGTGCCGCCACATAATGAGCTGCTCTTCTCAGCTTTGGAGTCTAGAGACTGTGGCTCATTAAGGTTTGGCCTGTGTTAGCACTGAGCATCCCATAATTGCATAGCATGTCTGACTCTCTGTCATTAGCTCTCTGGTTCTCTGGGCTGTGCCTCTGCTATTGGATTTGCTGATTGACCCCAATATACAAAGTCTGGTTAAGCAGGGCAGCTCTTGCTGTGTGGTGGGGGCTGTCTGCTGTCCCTGCACCCCACAACTCCCAACAGTTCAATTGTCCTCAGCCATGAACTTCGAGCTACCATCTGCCTATGCATGAAATCTTTCCTTTGCAAGTACAGACGACTAATCTGATTACTCACACAGAGGAAGGGAATTGAAAATTGAGGTCAAAACAGATGGACTGGCAATGAATCACATTTCCTTTGTGGTGGAAAACCACGACAGTCAGAAGCTGGTAGGGTCTCCAGCCAAGGAGCTGGAGGGACCAGGGGCCAGGACGGAGCTGGATTTCCTTTCTCTCCACAGTGAACTAGAATCTGAGCCTGAAGCTGTAAATATTGCCCCCACCCCTGGGAGCAGGGAGGATGTCTCAGACAGTGAGTGGGGCTCACAGGAACCCTGCCCAGTTCTGAGCAGAGCCCCTGAGAGAAGCAGATACCCACTTCCCGAGTAACCCTACTCCTTGTTCTCTGATGACAACTTTCCTGGACATCTGGAAGGAGGTGACTGAGCCACAAATCTGGGCTTTCTGGACTCTGGCAGATTCTAAACACAAAGCCAGATGTAACCACAATCATCTCCACATACCAGGCTACTGTTCGAATGATTTTTTTAAAGCTAGAATTATCCAGGGTGGAGTTGGTGTAGAAGAAGGGAGGAGCATAGTCTCAGACGAATGAATTGCAGTATGAAACAATCGGCTCCCTAAAATATTTCTAAAGTCAGGAGGAATTAACTACTCACGCAGCAAGCAGGGAGGATTATCAACAATAGAGAACTTCTGTGCACCAAGCGCTCTCTCCATCAGCCCTTATGGTGGTTTGATGATTGGCAATTACCATCCCATTTTATAGATGTGGAAACTGAGGCTTAGAGGCATTATATAACTTGTCCAAGACCTCACTGCTAATAGTGATAATAAAGCTAAAATTATTGATTGCTTATTACATTCTAGGCACTGTATTAAGGGCTTGTTTCGATCTTAATTGCTCACTTAACCTTCAAAACAATTCCATGAGGTCACATAATTGAGAGCTAATAGGTTAAGTGACTTGGCCAGGCCACTCAGTAGATAAATGGAAGTAAGACTCTAGACAGTCTGAGACTAGAGCCTTGCTTGTGACTATTATACTAGGCTCTTCGATGTCTTCAGCAATTTAGCTGATATTCAAACCTTCAAAGTTCATGGCTGAGGACAGTTGAACCTTCAAATCTACAGCCAGAGCTCTTTCTGCTATGCTAGACTGCCCTTATACGACATATTGATGCCCTTTTAAAGTTTGTGACTATGGTATGTCTAGTCATATTTCAAACCGTTGCCTCATTTTTTTTTTTTTTTCTAGAAGAGAGCTGGTTATATGTTGTTTAAAGTCAAGATAGAACTGATGGCCCACTGGCCCCATCATCACAAGTGTCTGACAAGTTTGCACCAGAAGTACTGCCGAGCAGGGAAACTGGGAAGACCACACAAAGAGGGGAGGAAGTGAGCCTCTCAGGATTCCAGCTGCAAAGAGGCCTCCCTGCTCTCTCACTGGCCTTGCCCTACTTCTGCTTCGGCCCCTAGATTGCTCCCTTTTTTTCATCAAAGCCCATCACTAAGAAAAGGTAACTGTGCCTGACACTTCAAATACCAAAGGGAAACAACTTTTTCCAGCTCAGCAGACCCATTCCCTGGCCCTCAGCTGCTAGTACCAGTTCCTCATCCCCAACTAATCCTGCCGGCCTGGCATCCAGTGTTCCCCAAAACGTCAGGAGTCAATAGTTTATGGAAATCTATGCCTATGCTCTTGTTGGCTCATTTTAATCTCTTTTTACTTCGAATAGACTTTATTCTTTCCAAGTTTAGAATTTAGATTTCTCTGCCTTACTCTATTCCACCTGCTGTGTGAAGTTGAGAGTTCTCTATAAAAGAACACTTTGCTATGCTAAGAACACTTGGTAATGGCCCTTAAACTTTGTGTCAATGTGTCAAGTACTTTGGCTCAATGTGTCAGGTACTGGGCTAAGTTCTGGAATCACAGAAGGGAGATGGCAAGAAAATAATCCCCAAGAGGGCAGAATGTTCTACTGCAGAGTGACATATTCCCTCCACCTAGCCTAGCTCCTGGCACATCATAGGAAATCGATAAATGTTTACTGAATAAGTAAATGAATGGTTATAAGTAAGCAATGATGGCTCACTGTCCTTCACATGGCATTTAGATGTAAGCAGAAAGAACTGTGGGAGCACAGAGAAGGGAGGCTTAGCCCACGTTAGGCTATCTGAGAAAGCTTCCCAGGCCAACACTGGAAGGATGCCTTCAAGTTCTCCAGCAGAAAAAGGAGAGGGTTTCAGACAGAAGAAACAGCATGTACAAAGGAGTGAAGGCATAGAACCACATGTTGAGAAAAAGGCAAGTTGCTAAGTATAATCAGAGACGTGGAGAAGAAGTCAAAAGCAAGGACTTCAAATCCTGAAGCATGTTAGAGTGCTGAGATTTATGGGTTTACCAGTATTACATCTCATCAAAACAGGGCATCCTATTCCCCTGCTGCTCCACAGAACACTTCTGGATATACCAACGGGCTTCTATAAAACCCGAACAGGGCGCAGCCTCACATGCTGGAAGGGGCTCTCATGCTAGCATGTCATCCAATTTCCATCCCAGCTACAAGGCAAACTCTAGACCTCTGTGCATTTCATAGAAAAGAATCAGAAGATCTTGTTTTAGTCAACGAGATGTCTTTTCCAGCCCTGAGACACTAAAATGAGATGTTTTTGTCCAGAAAAGGGAATAGACGATCCAAAACTCACACACAGATTCCTAGAATATTAGAGCTGGATGGGTCCCTGGAGAAACTTTTACCCACATCTTTATCCTCATATGAAGAAACTAAAGCTCAGAGAGGGGAAAAAATTGTCCAACAACACACAGCAGGTTAGTCAGGGCTGGGGAAAAAAGAAAATGGAAGGAAGGTAGGCAAGCAGGCTGGCAGGCTGGCCTTAGGCTCCTAGTCCATGCTTGCCACTGCACTCTGATCTCCTGCAAGAGATTTAATGATGAAATTGCAGACTTTTTGTCCAATGAATTTAAAACCAAGGACTAAAAATATTTCTGAATTACTATTCTTTAGAAGGAAAAAAAGTGTCTTCTCCAGCTCTCTGACTCCATTAACCAATTAAATCTTTGGCTTTCACTCAGAAAGAGTATTTAAATTAATGAAGATAAAACTCTAGCTTACCCTTTCCCTCCAAGCAGCAGTTTTCTACCAAAAAGAATGAGAATAGCTTGCTGGAAATAGTGTTCTGGAGAAAAGAACAACACACAAGCTATTTAATTTCTCACAGTCACCTGAGACTCCTCGGTCATTTGTCATTCATTCATCAAACATATGTCGAACATTTATTCATTCAACAACCACCTATTGAGATCCTACTGTTGCATTCTAATACAGGAACACAAATGTTAATCAGAAATTAATCTGGCCCTCAGGAAATTTCTCAATGAGTAGAAAAGATGATATTTACTTAAATAATTATTGTACTACTCAGGGCCTGGCCCAAAGTAAGTTCTCAGTCCAAAGTAAATCTCATTCAAATGAATTAGTGAATGAATGAAATCGATGTCTATTACAGATCATTGCTAATGAGAATTCCACTGGGGCTAGGACACAGAGTTTCTAGTACTTACTGGAGGCCAAGTGGAAGGAGGAGCTTAAGAAACGCAGCAGAGAAGGCGGGACTCCACAATGGGCGGGAGAGGGCCTGAAGAGCATTTTGAAAGCTCCATTCCTTTCTCTGGGCCTCAGTTTCCCCATCTGATTATGAAAGGAAGACACAGATGAGCTCTGAGGGAATGTCCAGCAACAACATTCCATGCTTCTATGATCCCAGTTCCTAGCACTGCATGGGAATTTAAATCCAACCTCTCTTCTTAAAAATAACTGTTGAATCATTGTCCCTCCGTCTTCACGAGGTCACGCCTGTGTTTCTGTGGATTTCTCTTGGGAGATGGGAGAAGGGAGGGAATTTGATTGTAACTTTGATTGCCCTTCCTTTTGGTTTAAACAACAGAAATATACCCAATTATCCCATTGACAATTACAGTCTGCACATTTCACCACAAGCACAGAAATCAGCCCAACGGCAAAAAAAAAACAAAAAACAAAAAAACACACACACACAAAAAAAACAGCCACAGACCCAGGGTGCACACATGTAAGCCATTATCTACGTGGAGACAGGCTGGCCTGCAACGGTCCCCACTGGCTCAGGAAAGCTAAATGGCTCCTTGCTGGCAGGCCGGGGGAGACCCAGGAGGCCGCTTACCCCTAGCTACAGCTGCACCCAGCCCTGGCTCATCTCAGGCTCCAAGCTGAACAGAAACCGTATGAGAATGTGTTGCACTCACAGCGAAGGGTCTCAAATGAAATCTGAGTTGTATACTTGATACAGATCCAGGCTGGATCAGGTCAAGAGATAAATTGGTGAGTTTCATGAAGGAAGGGATCATGCCCAATTCAGTCCCCAAGTCTCCTTAAGCAACACACAAGGTACATGATCTGCACTCAAAGATATTTGCTGAAGGCTAATGAATAAATGACTACCTGAATAAATGAGTGAATGGTTTATTTGTATAATGCCCCCAAGAGTATTGTGGAAAACAACAGACTGGATAAAGTATTGGCCAGCACGCAGTCTCAAGCACCAGCTGGGAACATGTATCTAGCTCTGCTGCTTTTCAGCTCTGTCTTTGGCAAGTCACTTAACCTCCTCCAGCCTCAATTTCCTCATGAGATGAACACTTTATGTACCGCTCAGGTTCCCCTTTAAGGAAGGATTTGTTGCTTTCAGCTGCTAGAAGTATCATTAGCTAACAGCCTCCAGCTATCAGGCCCTCAGATATTGTCTCACGGCCACCCCACCTCAAGTCATGTCCTGCCTGGAGCTGCCCACTCCAACGACAAATCAAGATGAGATGTGAAGGCCCTGGCCACTTTGGCCAATGAACAACTCTGATTGCAAAGCTTCTCATGAGATCAGCTGAGGGTGTCATCCAGCCTACATTGCAGCTCACCTTTTCCCTCTACAGAGTCCTGCTTCCTTCCTCTCCCTCCCACAAAGGCATTCCCTAACAACCATCCTGAACTCCATCTCAAAGGCTGCTTCCCAGAGAACCCAATCAATTATCCCTCATTTGCCAGCAACAGCCCCCACCATCCTGAGGACTAAATGAGTTGCTGTGTATAAAAGCACCCAGCTATAGCAAGTGCTGGAAAGAAAAAGAGTGAACCAACTTTGTTATGCAGGTTAGTAAAGTCCAGTCCTTTAGTCAGTATCCCCACCCTCATAGCGGGAATCCAGAGAGAAAATATCAAGGCATCCCAGCATCATCTGTGGTTAAGAGAAGTAGTAAAAGGAAGGAAGGAAGGAAGGAAGGAAGGAAGGAAGGAAGGAAGGAAACATCTGGACACAGTCCTGTGTGTCCATCAGATTGGGCTCCAACCCACTCTGCAGGGACCTATCCATAAAGATAGTTAAATGTAAGTACTGGGCCATAAGGATCCCTGCAGAATATGAGAGCTATGTGTGACAGTAGAAAGCTACCAACATGCTGACCATGATGGCTGACCACCATGGCTAGGTTCAACAGCACCACCACCATGCCCAGAGTCAATGGGAGGATTAACATCCCCAATGCAAAGATGGGAGCCCTGAGGCCCAAGAAAAAAACAAAAATCAGCTAAGTACATAGCAGCCACAGTCTTCTGCTCTCCAGAGAGCTAATCTCCTGCCCTCTTCACTCAAACCAATAAATCCTTGAACTTCCAGGGAGGTATTTGGACCTGAGCTTGCAAATGTTTCCACAATTGAGGGATGGAGGGAGGGTTGGTTACTATCAGTGGAATGGCCTGGTGAAGTGTGGATTGCGCCCTGCCAAGTACTTTGGGCCCTAGACAGACCTCCCTTCCTGAACCATAGCACTTACACAACCTTTTAAAGCAGTGATCTCTGCTGCCCTGTTTTAGAATTTAAAAGTGGTGCTCAGACAGGTTAAGGAGCAGCCAAGGGCACATGGCTGGTAGGAAGTGGAGCTGAGATTTGAGCCCAAGTCCAATTCCAAGGCCTGTAAGCTTCCAACCACTTAGGCTCACATTAAAGTTTCCAACAGTAGGGTTTTATATTTTGACTTGCTTATTTTATTAGTCTTAAATATGAAAGCTTTCCAGGAAATTCAGATACAGTTGGAAGAGAACCTATCACAGCCTCTCCTAATGCCCAGGACAGTTCAACATGGGACCCCAACCCCTGGCCTAGGACACTGTTGCTCCCTGCCTTCTACTCTCATCTAGGAGCCGGCACCTAGAAAACCCCTTCTGATGCTCTTTACTCATAAGGGTCTCGAACACCAAAGGCCTAATACATATGATTCACCCAGCTGGCTGGATGATCTCACACAACTTGACAGCATTTATTTATTTTGTACATTCAGGTGAACAATGGCACTACAGAGTGAAATTGAGTTTCAGTAAAATACAACAGAAAGAAGTCAATTATCCAGCATTAATTATTTATCTGGGGACAATTAACCACGGTTTTACTCCCCATGAAAGAGGCCTCTGCAACTTGGAACGAGAGGAAAGAAGAGGTGGCTGCTATTGTCTGCTCATAATGCAGCATCAGATTGGATAAATTAACCCCTCTGACATCCTGTAAATACACATGAGCCTGCTCTGTGAATATGGCCCATGCTCATAGAACACACACGATTGAGAGGTTGGTAGGCACAGGAACTGCATTCCCCCAGTGTCCTGCGAAGGCCTGGCAATGTCATACTGTGGATATATTAAAGAAAATACCACCTTCTCTTTTCAGCTCACTCTGCCCTATAAGAACTGTAAGAATGAAGATATTCTAAACAAACATTTTCTCAAGTTGCAGTGTTTATGGTCAGCAGAACTCTTGGAGTCAAGTTAACCAGGGGTTTTCCTCTCAAGGTATTAGCTCAAGGTATATATCAATTAGTAACCCTAATCTGCCTCCAAAAAAATACAATAACTCCCCCTTATTTGCAGGGATACATTCCGAGACCCCAGCGTATGCCTGAAACCACGGATAGCACCAAATTCAATATATATTATGTTTTTTCCTATATATATACACCTGTGATAAAGTTTAATTTCTAAATTAGGCACAGTAAGAGATTAACAATAATAACTAACAATAAAATATAATAGTTATAACAATAACAAGTTATGTGAATATGGTCTCTCTCTCTCCCCTCCCTCAAAATATCTTACTGTTCTGTACTCACTCTTCTTTTTGGGATGATATGAGTTGATACAATGCATGTGTGATAAGATGAAATGAGGTGACTCATGTAAGCATCGTGACTTCCTGACGATACATAACAAACAGTTTACAGCTGCTCTTTGCATACTGGAATTGACAGCATCACCACTAGTGCGCTTTGGGGACATTATTGAATAAAATAAAAGTTACTTGAACACCAGCACTGTGACAGTCAATCTGATAACTGAAGTGGATACTAAGTGACTAATAGGCAGGTAGTGTCTACAGCATGAATATGCTGGACCAACGGATGACTCATGTCCCAGGCGAGACAGAGCAGGATGGCACAAGATTTCATCATGATACTCAGAACAGCATACAATTTAAAATTTATGAATTGTTTATTTCTAAAATTTTCCATTTAATATTTTCAGACCTCGGATGACTACAGGTAACTGAAATCCAATTTCTAAATCACTTTTGTGTAATTTAATTTCCTTTTATCCTTATAACTTCTGAGGAGGTTGGAAATGGGAGAGATCAGTGTCTCTCAGGGGCTGAAAAGGTGCCAGGATCTGCTCTACCTTGGCCCCGTATTCTCTGCTCTGAAAAACCTCTTCTTCATCTGGAGAAGTTAACAATAATGGAGCATTTCCTATGTGCAGGCAGGTGCTTTATACATATTATCTTAAATTATTGTAACAACCCAAAGATGTAAGTATAAATATCCCCATTTCATAGTTGAAGAAACTAAAGCCCAAGGTTACAGCTAATAAGTAACAGAACCAAGAATAAAGTTGAGGCAGTCCCAACTCTAACCACTGTCTTAAACTGCCCCGTGATGACAGATTCCCCATGCCCAGGTTCTGATCTGACCGGCCCAGTACCCATGAGGCTCTGTGGAGGAGTCCCAAAGCACTATAGCCAGAGCTGCTACTGCCCATCTGGCTACATAGGTATGGACCTGGCTGGGACATGAGCTGGGAAGACTAAGATTCCATTTCATCTAGATCAGTTCTACTTTCCCCTGGTTTAAAATATTAGGCTGCTGGGAGTCTCTGTCTGTGATTTATTTTTTCAGTGAAGTCACTTGCCAAGAGGGATCAGGGAGAGATTCCTGGAAGAGTTCCCTAAGACCACCTACCTGAAGAGCCACAGTGGACCTCTGACATGCAGCAGGCACTTGATAAACAATAGCTCCCCCTACGTAGCTCTCACTGCA
The DNA here is from genome assembly GCF_000325575.1 of Pteropus alecto. Classification (NCBI taxonomy): domain Eukaryota; kingdom Metazoa; phylum Chordata; class Mammalia; order Chiroptera; family Pteropodidae; genus Pteropus; species Pteropus alecto. The sequence continues at coordinate 2,359,690 of NW_006430061.1, forward strand.
TGACAGATACTCTGCACATATTAACTCATTTAATCCACACATCCACCCTATGAAGTAGGTATTATTATCACCCCTGTTTTATACATGAGGGAACCAAGGAGCTGATGGGGTTGAAGAAATTACACAGGTCACACGGTTAGAGGTAGAGTCTGGCTTCAAAGTCAGGCAGTCATGTGTTCAAAACTGATGATGCTCATCTCCCAAAAAGCCATCGGCCATTCCAAGCCAAGTTCCCATCTCTGAGGACTCTCATACATCCTGACAGCTTTGATTCTCATGACCTCTGACTTAGGCGCATTACGTGGAAAGGTATTTGGGCCCCAACAGGATCCCTTATTCTTAGCATCAGGCTACACAGGAAATTCTGATCTACGATTCTAATTCTGATCTACATTTCTGTGCTCTCAGTCCTCATTAACATGCACGTGCTGTTTTCATGCCCTTAAAGCATTTTCTATAATGATGACTTTGGTGGAGCAGACTGATGTCCCCATAGAAGTTACCCCAGCTCTAGTAGACTTTTAGCAAATATTTAGGGGTTTTTTCTTCTAATTTTGAAAGCAATGTACATTTTTTTAAAAAAAGTACTCAAAGACCAAACACACAATATAGAAATAAATGATATAGTCATTTGTAATGCCCTATATTCTGGTGGGAGGTTAAGGACAAAGTAAAGATAAGATGTCAGTGACACATGCAATACATAAGAGACAAAACAAAAAAGACTTAAGTTTTGCAAGAGTTACTTGGATTCTTGTTTCTCATCAAAATGTCTCGGGGGAGGAGAAAAAAAGGCTAGGCAGAAGCCCTGAGCATTCGGGTTGCAAAGTTCCTCTAATTAGTTTGTTCACTAATGTAGAACAAACTTGCATTAGTGTGACCTGCCTTCCCAGTTTGCCCAGGATGGAAGAGTCTCCAAAAACATAGAACTTTCAGTGCCCAAATCAGGACAATCCTGGGCAAATCAGGACATTTGATCACCAGAGATTTGTTGCCCTCATACTTTTACCTTTGGTTCTGGTTCTGGTTCTGGCTTCCAGGACCATCCACGCCCTGTGTGAAGGCACCTCTGGAGTCCCCAAGTCTCTCTTTTTTCTAATCTCATCATCTGGGCTTCACCTCTGCTCAGTGTAGCCCTCCCTTATGCCCCTGGCCCCCTACTGCCCAACTGAGGGCAATGAGTATTTCCCAAGGATCATCTCTGTGTTTAATTCTCTCCCTGGTGTTCTTGGGGAAAGTGAAGACACCTAAGGGTAGACTGACCCTTCCAAGAATCTCAGAAAGGACCTTCATTAATCCTGAGGACTCCTGGCCCAGCGACCCCAGAGTCCAGGCCTAGACAGGATCAGGGCCCCCCTCTGGGCTTCCTATCTTAGCAGCACACTCCATTCGATTATTTGCTTCATCGTCTGCCTGGATCTTAGATTGTAGCTCCTTGGGAGATAGGACCTGCCTGACTCCTCCATGTCCCAGGGCCCAGTTCCATCCATATTTGCTGAAGGAACCTGGTGTTCCCAATATCTTGTCCTAAGCTTCCTCCCCAGGACAGTGCATGGAGAGAATGGGCACCTACAGTCTCAGGATCCCAGGGCTGGGCCTCAGCCAAAGTCCAGATGGAGAAGGTCTGGCCCTGAGAGACAGCTATGTGACTTACCGCTGACCCGGCAGGGGGATGGAGTCCAGGTGGCAGCCTCCTGGCAGAGCCATCATGTTGATTCCAATCTGCAGCAAAGCTTGCCCACAGCGGTCGGGGCCCTGGAAAGAGACGCAGGACAGGGTCAGTGAGGGCCCCAAGAGAGGATGTGTAATCACTTTCTCTTTTGGACCCTGGTCACAAGGGGTCAAGGCAGGTGTGGAGGAAGGGCCTCTGCTTTTTGAACCAGTTTACACTCCATCGTCCTCACACAAGTAATGCAGAACTCATATTTGATCTCGGTTCTAAGCGCTTAGCCCACTATGAATCCGACAATCTTTTATCTCTCAATGTCGAATATGTCCCTGACTCATTTTGCTTTGTACCAAATATTGGTACACACAGACCAGCAAATAATGCATGGGAAAAACTTATACTTAAAAAGCATCTATGGTTTCAGATACTTAAAAAGTATCTAAATGCACATTTAACTGGGCATCCTGTATTATTTGCTAAATCTGGCAACCCTACATGCTAATTTTGTAACTATATACCATCACAGCACTGGGTTATTCACTTTGATTATGCCTGGAACATGTGATTCTGTAATGGGCATGATGGTTGCTTGCCCAAATCTATTCCACTTCACATGACATAATTTCACCCAAACTGCCAGTAATTAGTTCAGGAATAGGCATATGACTCAATTCAGACCAATGAGCCATGACAGAATTGCTTCTAGAAAAAATTTTCTTTCTCCTAACTGTGAGCCACAAGGTGAAACAGTATCTCTCCCATTAGAGCTGAACAAGGAAGCATATTATTTCATTACTACTAGAGACCACCTTACAATCAAGGGAGGACCTAGCTAGAGAAGAAAGCTGGCACACAGAGAAAAAAAATCTGGGTCCTTGATCACTGAACCACTGAATCAACCAACCCTAGAGCAAGGCCCACCTCTAGGCTTCCTATTATGTAAAATAATAATGTTCTTGCTGTTTAAGTGAGGATTTGGGCTCTGTACAGACAACAGCAGCCTAACTGATAAAGGTGAACCAAGGGTTCCAATCCCAGCACCAAGGAGACATTTGGCTTGCCTGTGCTTCATAGGTTGGATCAAGACAATAGCAACCTTTTCCTCCATAAAACCAGCTGCCCACCTGTTTGTCTCCTTCTACCTTGCTTTGTTCATTCTCCATTCCTGC
>NW_006430061.1:2362662-2382926 GCF_000325575.1 Pteropus alecto
AAAGAAGCCCTCCTTTAGGAAAGTAAAGATTCTGTCACTGATGCCTGGGTAGAGTGATAAACGAGAGGGTTGGCTGTCACCAGGCATGCCTTGAGCTTGAGGACAGCAGATTTCAAGACATTCAGAGAAAACACATGTACGACAAACTTGTGGAAAGATACAGCGAAGGAGGGCAAGATAAGCTCAGTAAAATTAAACTCTTACTCCATGATTATAAGTGGCCCTTATAAGAACAGAAGAGGACTTTAATAGTGATGTGGCTGGACATAAAGTACTCCTTATGAGGCTGAGAATGAAAAATAAATGTGTCAATCTGAAAAGTATGGAGAGGCAGGAGCCCAGAATAAACTAGGGCTTTAGATAATTCCAGACACTCACTGCCACTTTCCTTGTCTGTGGACCCCATCAGGCTTTGAGTCCCTTGAGAGCAGGAACCACTTGTGTTCCTGGCACTGAGCAAGAGCCGGACACTTAGCAAAGCACTCTGTGTGCCTGTTGAAAAAATGAGTGGAATGAATTTTTAATACCTTTATGTTGAATTCTAATTCTTCATCTGCAACTGAGACTAATAATATATATTTTACAGAACTTTGTAACAATGATGTGAGATAAGGAATATGGAAGTGTCAGGCCAGGATCAGAGCTAAATAAATAGAAGCTGTTATTATTATTATTATGTCCTATGAGTCTGTTGTGTGCTCAGCCCCATGATCAGTTAAGGAAGATGCAGAAAATGAGATAACGCAAAAGAAGCACCTAGCAAAATGACAGTGGTGTGTCAGTAGCATCAGCATTGTTATTTCTATCATTATTGAAAAAGAATATTTTGGGAACCCAGTGAATCAGCAGCCTGAAATGTATGGCGCAAAAGAAAAGCTTAGAAATAATAAAATGAGGTGTCTGTTTCCTTTTTAATATGTTTGACTAAAGAACCAAAAAGGGCAACTAACTTCTCTGAATGGATGCGATGATGTATTCAGAGCGCAGTGAACAAGCAGATCTTATTTTACCTCCATCTTTATCACGAAGAAGAAAAGACGCAGAGAAATATTGCTGAAGAGAAAATTAAAGCTTAAGGCCAGTAAGGAGACAGAGATAATAAGGAAGTTCAAGGTCCTTTAAAGTGTGAGCCAGTTAAGATTCTGTGATGAGGTGAAGCATGCCCTAGGTTATCGGAGGAACCTCTGGATCCAATCGAGTTGTATTTATTTGAAGGACCCAGAGAAGGGGAGAGCTGTCACGAACAGAAGCCCGGATGCAAGCAGATGATCTGAATTACTAACAGGTAGATTCCAGAAACACAGCTTGGTGACAATGAAATTCTAGAACAGATTCTCAGTCACTGATCAGCTTACGCAGTGAGCACAAGAAGACAGCTAGAGCACAGCAGGAACACCCAAATAATCTGTTTCCTTTTTGTTAGGGACCACAGGGCTCTTAGCTGAGGTGAATGCAATAAACCTAACATATCTTGATTATGTTAAAGCACCCTAAGGAGAGGTCCTTGTTTATCCATAGCTTGCCAGTAGTTATGCCGGTGGAGGTTGCCAGCTAACAAAACTTTGTTTCATGTGATCACATGTGTTGCCAGAGGCTGGGAAGGCCTCTTGGTGACGTCTGGGCTATATATGAATCATTGCCCTATTCTCAAACTGTATTATTTTTGCTGCCTCTTTTCGACAATGGGACAAGACTCTTTGATGTCTGAAATCATATCTTGCTCCATGTGAAACTGGGCACAGGACCCTACACAATGACCTGTACAGCAGAAGCCAGGATTGTGATTCAGATTAGCTCTTGGAGGAGCCACAGCTCATATTCACTGGAAATGAGAAACAGAAAAGATAATATCTGTGAGGTAAAATATCAAGAGTTTAACACAGCTGATGTTTATAAAGTACCTCTAAAAATAATAATAATAATGATAATAATAATAATAACTAATATTTATTGAGTGTATACAATGTGTCTGGCCCTGTTCTAAATGCTTCATATAGTATAATTCATTTAATACTATCATCATCCCCTTGCTACAAATGAGACCTCTGAAATTCAATGGAAGTATGTCCATTGCCCAAGAATGCACAGCTAGTAGGTGATGAAGGACTAGTATCCAGGTTTTACGATTGGAGGGGAGGTGCTAGAACGAATGAAGATGATGAAAGCAACAAACAATTGACACGTGTCCAGCACTTGCTAACAGGCAGCCTGACTCCATTCCATGGTGGTGACACCCGGCCCCTACCCTTCACAGACACAGAGCTCTTTTTGCCCTCAGCAGCACCTCCCACTGCTCCCAACTCCCAGGCTGTGAGCCCTCCAGCTTCATCTAGGGCCAGCACTCAGTGATACAGCCAGAGGACAGAAGAACAGTCCTTAGAAAAATGAAGTAAATCACAAAAACTGCACCCAAATGGTAGAAGAAAGAGGGGCACAGACAGTAAGGGCATCTCTTCTGCTCCTCATTTGTCAGTTCCATTGGCGAGAGTCATATGGACAGAATTATGGACTCTAAAGGGTTCAGGAGAAGGGACACCACAGTCCCAGCTAAAGCTTACAGTGTCACTAGCTTTATAGAGAGGTCTGTCGCCTTTGCAGCTATGCCCTCTCTCTGCCCTAAGCTGGACTCCTCCTATTGAGCAGAGACTCAGAGTAGAACTCCTCCAAAGCTACACAGCATATCAGGAAACCAAGAATGGATTCAAGGTATCCCCTTTGCTACATGCTATCTGTCCTCACTAGTATTGCAAAATAAACTTAAATTTTGGAGTCCAACAGGTCTGGATTCAGATCTCGACTCTGTGCCTCATTAGTACATGGTCTTGGGAAAATCATCAACCCCGTGAAGGTGTTTTACTCAATTATACTTGCCTCCCAGGAGCTTCATGAGGATTAAGATGAGATCACTCACGAAAGTCCCTGATAGATAATAGAACATAATATCATATTATATCATATTGTATCATATCACATACTTGGCACATGGCAGCCTCAAATAGGGAGTGTCCTTCCTCGTGGAAGTAGTTGAGACGTATATCTCAAGACAGAGATGCTACCTTGCTCATGAAAGAGGTGAGAAAGATACATGCAGGAGTGAGCAGGAAAGAGGCAACTCCACCATCTCCCAGCCACCCCAGGGGCCTTCTTAATTCATTGGAAGTCCCACTCCGGAACCTGTAGCTTTAGTTCTGCAGGGCTCTTGGCTACAGAGCCCATCGGGAGGGCTAGTTCACAAGAAAAACTTGAAGCCTTAACTGTCTCTGATTTAATTCAATGCCTGCTGGGACGACTGCTCATTTGGACAGCTCATTTCTCTCCTGCACCCCATTAGAGGCAGCCCTTGCTCACCTCCATTTGGCTAACAAGCTAGCCTGGTCTCTGGAGGAAATAGAGGCTATTTACAGTAAATTATTCAATTAGAACCAGGAGCAAGGGCAGTTTTTGCCGTTGTCTAATGGGCCAATCTGAGTACAGCTGAAGGCACAGCTGGGATTGTTTAATCGGCAGAACCCATTAGGGCTGTCAACAGGGGCAGGACAGTAAATATTGTGGAAAGCAGTTAAGCTCTGGGCGGAAGTACTAGGTAGGATGCAGTCATGTGGGTGGATGTGGGTGGAATGAGACCTGGGGATTTGGTCCCTCATTACATGATACTTTAAGTCCCTCATTATAGGGTCTCCTCCTCGCTCTCTATTTCTCCTCCCATAGAATTTACCACAATTGTGATTAAACAATTAACTGTAAAATTAGTAGTTTAATGTCTTTCTCCCCTGAGGGTCGCAGGGGCAGAGACTAGAGGTCTGTCCTGCTCACTGCTGTATCCCCCTAGCTCCCTTCCTGATACAGTGCCTGGTACGTAACGATCGGCTCAATAAACACTTGCTGACTGACTGGATAGGTTCTTGTTGAAGGAACTTCAACTGCTTCACTGGTAGTGGGAGACAGAGACACCTATTTTATCACGTGTTATGAGTACTCAGTGAGACGATTGTGTGAGGGCCTTGTGCAACTATACATGCTTCCTAGCAAGGGCTCTGCATCCTAACATTCACTGTAGTCCCCACTGACTGGCCATACCCAGCTGGGCAGCCTCCCTCTCCACCCCGAGTTCTGTGTTCATTAGGTTCACCAAACAGGCAGATGGGTCAACAAACAGTCCTGATGCTGCATGAAAATTGCAATAACAGGTAACCAAGGGGATGCTAAGGGAGGTCCAGACAGCTTTCGAGCAGTACTAGGTAAGAACGGCAAGTAGGGAAAAGGAGTCAGGGAATGTTTCTCAGGACGTGATCCCAAAGCTGGCACTTGAAAGAATGTGGAAATAGAGGAAAGAGAAGGGGCTGGAAGGAAGAGAATGCAGGCAGAGGGAAGAGCACGTGAAAGGCACAGGATCATGAGCATGGAATTGTTTCTAGAAGGCTGGAGCATGCTGGGCTGGTGGTGGAGTTTAGAGGAAACTATCCCAGTGACACGGGAATGCAGAAAAAGGAGTGGTCAGTATAAGCTGGGGGAGTAGGGCAGACTTCTTAGAGGAGGTAACATCTGAACTGGCCTTAAATGCAAGGTGGGATTTTGCCAGCTAAAGATGGGACAAGGATGTTCAGTGCCAGGAGAATAGTGTGAACCATGGCCCGGAGACCAGAAAATGTAGCAAATATTCAGGGACCCAGATATCTCCCAGGGAGTTAAAGAGAAGGTATCTCTGTGGCCCTGCACATGAATTTGGTTCTTTGGACTCTACTCTGTGCTGTGGGTGGTAGGGAGCCATTGAAGGTATTTGAGCAGGGGAGGAAAGTGATCGGAGTAGAATTTCAGCTCCCACCATGACCAGTAGAGTGGATGGACTTCAGGGAGTGAGACCAGTGGCAGGGGTTCATTTAAGAGAAAGATGCAAACTCCCAGGGGACCACAAAAAACCTGGGGCTGGAGAGGTGGAGACCTGGGGGTGGGAGGGAGGGCTGCAATGAGCTTTGGGGAGTAATAACAATGAGCCTCCCTCCTTACCCCCACTCTGGGCCTCTGTTTGACCCGTAGGAGGGTGGTAATAGTCATCAGAGATATTTCAGTATTGCTAGCTATGGTGACCAGCATCCTATAGCAATCAGATACTTTAAGAACCCTCATTCCCAGGGGAGGCGCAAGAAAACAAGCAAGCAATCACCCAGCTCTGCTGAATGGACCCAGCCTCATGAAATATAGAGAGCTCTGGCTCCCTGGAGGAAGCCCCAATGGCCCCTCACAGCTGCCAAGCGACAGAGCCCAGCAAGTAGGCAGAGCAGACTTGAGAAACCACAGAGCTGGCCCTTGTCCTGCAAACCCTGAAAACCCTGTCTGGATGGCCCAGAAGGACTGTGCATAAGGGACAGGGGCCCACCTAGACCTCAGCCCTGCTCAAGTTCAAGAAGAATTTTAAAGGATTAATAAAGGATAAAATGGAAGTAATTTTTCCTTCCTCATGGCACTCTGTGAGGATCAGTGAGATCACATATGTAAAGTACCTGGCACACAAGGATGCTCAATATAAAGATTGGTTCTGTTTCTCTTCTGGTGAGGACAGCGCCTAGCAATAGGGAGGCAGCCAGATGAAGGCCACTCTGCAACCTCTCGACCTATGTCCAGCTAGTCAACTGCTTTTTACTTGTTGACTTTTAAATTATTCCCTTTTACTTTCTAACTTTACCCAGTGTAAATGTTAGCCAATTGCTCGAATGTTCCTCAGCTTTGATTTGCAAAAGTGAGAGCCCTCTCTCACTGGGCCCGGGTCCCAGGGTGTTAAAATTAACAATAAGTATACTTTAAGCTAATGACTTACTGGTTGTGGCTGCCATGAATAGACATAATTCTCAGATAAGGGCCATTAGAGAAAATTGAATAGCTCCAATGTGGTGAAAATTTGGATACATCCTGTTTCATAAATCACTATCAGAGGTCATGCTGGGCAAGCTATTTCCCTCTCTGAGTCATGATGAGGACCCAGGTTGAGGGGGGTCTATATACCCTTGGGAAAGCAAACACCAGACAGAGAACTATACAATGTTTGTAGTTTCATAAATATAATTTTCTCTTATTTCTAAAGCCGTGAGCAGATGATAGTGCTACATCAACAACCACAATAATCCAACCTTATTCTCTGATATTATTTCCTTCTCAAATCCTCCAAAATGGAGTTGGCTCAATAACATTTGGAAAGTAGCATGATAAGCTCATGGAAATCCAAAGTTCAGGATTGGGATTCTAATCCCAGTTCTGCCTCTTACTGGGCCTCTCTGACCTTTATCCTCTTCATCTGAAAACAGGAAAAGAACCTATTCTCAGGTTGTTAGAATCAATAAGATCATGTGTCTTGCCTGATACTTACATGAGCAAATAATACTATAAGCTAGTTTGACCCAGGGTACTAGTTAATGGTGTTACACAGGAAGTCTTATGATATCCATCTTTGTGCCAAATGAAAGATCCAAATCTCAGGTCCCAAGAGCTGCTTCCCACTAAAGGGGATTAAAAAGCAGAAAAATTAAATACATTGAGAAGAAAACCCTTCCATAGGAGAGATTTGATAAAAATCTAGTACGTAAAGGCCACACTTTGAATAGGCACAAATAACAACACTAAGACATTTTCTGTGATTAGTAATATTGGCCCTGAAGAAATAATTAGCATCCCACTCATATCCTGTATGACCTAAGAATTAAGGGGCATTCAAAGGAGAATCCAGACCAAACCAGAACCTGGGCTCAGGCACACTGATGAGAGGTTCTCATCAGCTCACAAATGAAAAGGAACCAAAGACAGAGAACAAGAACCCATTCTAGGGTCACTGTATGTAAATAGAATAACCCAAAGTGTGAGCACACGATCAATCTCAACAAATCTTACTGTCACTGTCATAACATTCTCAGATAAAAAAAATCTTTTACATTGGGGCATGGTGTCAGGTACATGGACCACATGGTTAATGTATAACCATCTGAGTTAATTAATTGGAATACAGAATGGGTCAGACCTGAAAAACAGGCCTTTCACAGAAAGCTGTCTTATCAAGGCTCATTTATGTCTAGTATGTCATATGTCACAGTAGCATCCAAACAGTACATTGCATGGTGTCTAACACAGTATATGAGCTCAATAAATGTGGATCAATCCCCAACAGAGTATTCTATGATTCTCCAAAAATCTTGTCCTTTCATCCTTCTGTGCATTGGTCACGGCGCTCCAGCACATCCTGACTGAAATCTCTTCGATTCTCTTTTTCTATCTCCAGGTAATACCAGTGTTTCAGGACTCATCTCTAATCTTACCTCATCTGGGAGGCTTTCTCTAGCCAATCTAACCTAGAGTAACTTCTAAAAGTTACCTAGGAATAAATAAAACTGTGAGGTCTTGAACAATTTTAAATTCTATTGCGATGGAGGGTATGCTTTTTTCCTTGGCCCCTCCCTCTTTCTCTTTCTGCCTACTGAGTGATGCCAGAGCAACTGGAAAGTGACAATATGGCAAGGCCAAAAGATAGAAGAAGATGAGTATTGAATCCTAGTTTGAAATAGAGCCATCCAACCCACAACAGTCTGTGGAGTAAGCAAGAAATCAGCATAATGTGCTAAGCCACTAATATTTGGGGGGTTGTTTGTTAGAACTAATCTTCATTAACCTGACTAATTGTAAGGATTGAAGTAAATGCTATATTTAAGGCACCCATAGGGATGCTAGACACTGAAGTCTCTTAATAAATATAAGTTCCTTTTCTTTTCTTTCTCAGTCCTGAAGGAGAAGGTGGGATATTGTTTCAGTCTACTGACAGCCCTCTAGACACTGACTCTAATTCTTGCACAGTACAGCTGAGGTCCAGAAGTTGATAAGGTGATGGTGGCATGAAACAGATACCTACAAACATTTAAAGTCCTATCAGTTCTGAGACTAAGATTCTGTTTTTCAGCCAATGCTTCCTCAGCTCATATGCCCCATTTATAATAACAGCTAAAATTTACTATAGTCAGGTTGTTCTAAGATGCATTTTTTTTTGTATTTGAACAACCGAAATTAGGATGTATGTTTCAGTCAACAGCATCTTGGCATTGATTTGTAGTTTAACTGAAGCATATTTTCTTTCCTATGAAGTAAAAGGACATCTTACGATCTACGGAATCTTAAATTTAGTGAAAGGTATTATTGAGCATTGTGTGCCAAGCATTCTTCTAAGTTCTTCATATAAATAATTTCTCAAAAAAACCAAAACAATTAATACTATTATCTCCATTTTAAAAAGTGTTGAAATGAAGACCTAGAGAGATTCAGTAATTGGCTGAGGTACATAGCTAGTAAGTTGAGAGATGATAAAGACTATACCCTCTCTTTCAGGAACTCCATACCATGCCACTATTTTTTTAGCACCTGATTTTTACTTGACAATTGATTCTTCTTATAAAGAAAGCTCACACAGAAATTCTATGTTCAGGAATATTTCATAAGAATAATTTTAAAGGATTGATAAAGATGTTCTTAATGTTTTTTAAATGCATCACTGAGTTGGTACAAATGAGATGTGAAGAGCCCAAAAGGAAGGCAAAAACAGGAGCCAGGCATAATAAGGAAGAGTTGAAAAGAGTTTTGCCCTGAGAACATCTGCTGAATGTTGCATTCCCCAAGCTTCCGTTTCATGTGTGCATGGGGCAGGGCAGACTAGGGACAAAGCCTAGGGACTGGGGAAAGAATCAAATAGGGGTCTAGAAGAACAGAAGCTCAGTGTAAGGGTAAATGAGAAAGAATTAGAAAAATTGTCTGTCCCAACTCTGGTGCTGAGTAAAGGGAACTCAAATTTCTCTTAAGAATGAATGATCACAATGTGACCTTCATATAGGTTTGTGGCATCACATTATCTGTGAAGGGGAATAAAAACTCAATTAAAGACTTTAGTTTCAAGAAATAAAAGAGAATCTTGGAAACATTTTCAAGGAACAAAGACTATGAAATACAGCCAAGAAGATTTGAGAAAGAATCAAATTAAACTCTATAAATTAAAAATATAATAATTAAAATGAAAAACTCCTTGGACAGATTAATCACAGCTAAAGAAAGGATTGGCATATTAAAAGATAGAACAAAAGAAATTATCCAAAATGCAGCTCAAAGAGACAAAGGGAGAGAAAACAAGAGAGAATTAAAGCTAAGGAATAGAAAATAGTCTAACAAATATTTAATCAGATTTCCAAAGGGAGAAAAGAGATAGAATACAGAAAAAAAAAAAGTGATATTCAAAGAAATAGTGGCTGAAAATTTTCCTGGAATTTTTGAAAGGCAAAACAACTTTCAAATCCAGAATCTTAATGAATTCTGAGCAGGAAAAATACAAAAGATACACCTGAGACTACTCATAAGACTAAAGAACACCGAAGAGAGAAATTAGATCAACAGGTGATGGCTTAATAGCAATGATAAAAGTCAGCAATGAGAACTTATTTAATTACAGAAAATAATTGTTCTAAAGTTCTATACCCAGAGAAACTCTCTTTGAAGAATAAGAATGAAATGAAAGCATATTCACAAGTAAAAATCTCACACTAAAGGAAATTCTAAAGGATTTATTTTAGTCAGAAAGAATGTAATGCCAGATAGAAGGTTTGAGATATAAGAAAAAATGATGAGGAAACTTACATGTAACTATGTGAGTAAATTCAAACAAACTTTGACTATAAGAAACAATTATAATACCTCATTTATGGGATAAGGAAAAAATAAATCTAATATATTGTAAGTAAATTCAGAAAGGGATGACTAATGTAAGTTCAAGTATTTTAAGTTTCTTTTATTTTGGGAGGAAGAAATAAAGATGACATTAACTTTAGCCTTTTTAGATTATTATTAATGCTGTAATATCTAGGGTAACCAACTAAAATAATATACATAGAAAAAGAAATACACATTACCCTTCATCTATTAGAGGGAGCAAATAAATGAATAAGAAAGAAAGAAAGAAAGAAAGAAAGAAAGAAAGAAAGAAAGAAAGAAAGAAAGAAAGAAAGAAAGAAAGAAAGAAAGAAAGAAAGAAAGAAAAGAAAGAAAGAAAGAGTGAGAGAGAGAGAGAAAGAAAGAAAGAAAGAAAGAAAGAAAGAAAGAAAGAAAGAAAGAAAGAAAGAAAGAGAGAGAGAGAAAGAAAAGGTGAAAAGGAGAAATGTAGAATAGTAATTACAGTAAGAGGAGATGAACTAAACTAGACACTTATAAGCAAAGATTATAAAGCATGAATGAGAGAGAGAGAGAGACAAAGAGAGGGAGGGAGAGTATGTGAGATAGAAATACCCCTAAAACAAAAAAACAAACAAAAAAAACAAAACAGCTTAAAATTAAAGGTCATGAGAAATATACCATATAAATATTTACCAAAAGAATTCTGATGCTAATGTATTATATATTATAAAACAAACTTTGGACAAGTACAGAATCATAGATGAATATTCTAACATAATTCTGTCATTTATTAATAGGTCAAGCAGAAAATTATAAAAATATAAAAGATCTGAGTGGCATAATTGTTAAATTTAATGTTTATGAACTGAACAAGGCACAATTTATCAGGAATACATATTCTTTTCTTTTCAAGGACTCATGAATTCTTTTTAAAATGACTAATGTCTAGATCTTAATGCAAGCCTCAGCAAATTTCAAATAATTGGTTTCCTATACATCTATACATGGCAATTTATACCCCAATATAAATATCCTCATACATTTTGATATTTTAAACATAAAAATAATTGGTCAAAGAAGAAATTGTAACAGAAATTAGAAACAAACCTGAATAATTATGAAAATACATATACAATAATCATATAGCATACAGATAACTAAAATTAAGAGCAAAAATTAGTGTTAAATTAGAAAATGAGAAAATCTGAAAATTAGAAGAATGTCTAACTTCTAACAACGTAAGAAATTTTAAAAAGAAGAGAAGAATTCCAAAGAAAGATAACAGAAGAAAAACATCAACGTAGCAGCAAACATCAAGCAAAGAATAAATTTACAAAACAAAATGTAAACACAAATGAAATGATCAATAGAGTTAAAGTTAGTGTTTTGAAAACACAAATAAAACAGCTAAACCTCTCATAAGATCAGAAAACAAGATCAAAAAGTAAAAAGGAAACACAAATAATATTAGCAATAAAAGAATTTATTACTACAGATGCAGCAGAAATAAAAGATTATGCAATATCATCGAAATCATAAATAAACTAGATAAATTCTTAGAAAAATGCAATTTATCAAAATTGGCTCAAGAAAAAATAGATCTATAACCAGTGAATAAATTAATCAATGCTTTAAAATCTTTCCTTAAGAAAAACACCAGGCAAAGAGAAGTTTACAGATGAGTTTTTATCATTCGAAGGAAAGATAAACTTCACTCAAACTCTGTCAGAGAATAAGAAAAGAGAAAACACATTTCATTTTATGAGGCTGACGTAATTTTAACACTGAAACTAAACAAGAACATGAGAAAGGAAATTTATAGGCCAATCTCATGTATGACCATAGATGAAAATATGCTGAACAAAATATTAGTAAACAGAATCCAGCTATATACGAAAGGCATAATACATCATGGCCGAGTTACGTTTAGCCTAAAAATACATGGCTGTCTTAGCATTAGAAAATAGATTAACGAAACTCACTACATTAATAGGCTAAAGAAGAAAAAACTTATGATCATCTCAATAGAGGAAAAAAATAACTTTATAAAATTCAACAGCCTTTCATAATAAAACATTTTAGCAAACTTTGAGCAAGACAAGTTCCTTAAACTGCTTAAAGAGCAATTAAAAAAAAAAGCCAGAAATGACATACATAATGATGACATGTTGAAAGCATTTCCTGTGAGATCAGAAATAAAATAAAAATGTCAGCTCCCACCAACTTCTATTCATTATTATGTTACAGATCTTAGCTAGTGTAGAAAGAAATAAAGTGTATAAGAGTGGAAATAAACAAAACTGTCATTATTTGCAGTTGATATGATTTTTCATAGGGCTGCCACATCTGCCTGTGCACAACAGCACTCAGCCAAGGAAGTGAGGAGTCTGAAATCGTCCTCTGCTGTGCCCACCCAGCCACACACCCTACACAGGTCTGAGTCCACCAGACACAAACCTGTAGTCCACTTGGCAAGCGAAGTCTTCCTGGGTATGTGTTTTCCCAGACATGGTTTCTTTCTCTAATTCTTATAAAAATGTAGCATGGACTAGCAAATCACACTCATTGTCAATGTCAAAAAAAAAAAACACCAAAAGTATTAACAAATAAATTATTTTAATTTCTAAAGGGGCTTAAAGAAATGAATATACAAAAGTTAAGTACTATATAGTCCTAGATAACAGCACAAACATAAAGTGAAATTTAGAAAGAGGACATTAAAAGAGCAACAAAAATATATAAGGTATATAAAAATGAATCTTAAGATGTGCAAGTCTCTAAAAGTTTAAGTATTATTAAAAGATATTTTAAAAGGCCAAAATAAATGAAGAGGTATTTCATGTATTTAGTCAAGAAAATACCAATTCACCATAAACTGATCTATAGATTCAGTGTGATTCCAATCAAATCCCCAAGATATTTTTTTCCTAGGACTTGATGAGTTGAATCTAAAATGTATAATCAAAATTATTCCTGAAAAAGAAAAAGAAATTAGGGGGACTTTTCTGCTAGATAGTTAGACTTATTTTCAAATAGTAAATATAGTGGGATAAACTGGAATAAACTGAGAGAACTGAAGAGCAAGCCCCAAGTAAACCAAAGAAAATGGGGTCACTTGATTAATGACAGAGGAGGGGAAAATAGAGGGACACAGTCACACATACACATCCCAGACCAGAAGCAGAAAGTGAATTAGGTGACGGGGTGGTGATGTCCACTGTTGCCCCTGCCTGATATATGAAGGGACAGTTCCTTCTTTTTTTATTTTATTTTTAAAATTTTTTGTTTATGGCGACATTTGCCAACATAATCCTGCCCCTGAGGTTGCCTCTAGCTCCAAAGCAAAGATGTAACTGATCTCAGCTAGAGGGTTAAACAGCTTAGAGGGATGCTCTAAGAGCTCCCTTCTGCAGACAAAAGTCCAGCCCATCTCCGGGACAAGGAGATGAAAAAGTTTTTGAAAATGAAAAAGTTTCTGAAAATTGAAAAGGGAAGGTTAATTAAGATCTGGAATATAATCTTTTTAATGTGCTGTTTTGAATTCAGTTTGAATGATCCAGTGAGATTTGTCTGTGGGATGCAAGGATGGTTCATATGCAGGGCGGAGATAATATATCTTCAATTATCTGGCACAGTTGTTGTAAAGACTGAAATATAATAATGGAAATGACATTGCTTTGTATTTCTATATGAAGTCATAAAATTAAGAGGATTTTATTATGCACTATTATCTATAAAAATAAGTCTCCTAAATTACCCCCCAAAAATAAATCTATAAAGGGGGAATTTGGGGCAAATTGAAAAATGAGCCCGGAACCAAGATAGAAATCTGAAAGTTAAGGTCCAAACCAAAACCTCCTGTTAGCATAACATAAGCAGGAAACCTGGAATGTTACAGGGGCACAGGCTCTCAGGAATTGTCTTTTTCAACCCTGTGTTTTATGACAAAGGAGACTGAGACCCAGAGAGGACAAATGACTTGCTCAAGTCACAGAGCATATTTGTGGCTGAACCCAGACTAGAACCCAAGTTCTTCCTTTCCTCTCTCTCAGGTTCTATCCAGAACCTGGCCTAGTCCATAATGCTACCTTAACAAACACCACTGCCTCTCCCAGGACATTCACTGAGGAATGATGAACTTGGGGGCACTTATTCTCCTGTGTCTACAAGTTCAGTTTACTTATGAGTATAACTTATTCTCCTCCATGTGGAAATCCCTTTGCCAACTCCAAAGCACAAGACAAACTGGACATGTTGACAAAGAGCTTAAGAACAAATTACCCAACTAGCACTGATGCAGACCCAACCTGGGCTGGCAGAGACTATAGCCCAAAATCCCTCTGACTTTTTAGGAAACTGTTTTCAGCTCATCCCTCCCAACTAAGACCTTGAATGTGGGGACAGAGGCATGTAAAAGGATAATTCCATCTGAAATCCTGCTGTTAAGTCGCAAACCACTGCATGCTGTGGAAAGAGAACAGGACCTATTCTTAAAGAAGCAAGATTCAGCTCCTCAGGACAGCAGGGAAGCAAATAAGTGGGTCTGGTAAAGACCTAGGGACCCAGCTTCAGCCAGACCAAGAACAAGACTTAAATCCCAAATATGCATCTCAGTGCCCATCTGGAGGCTGTGAAGCACACTGTGGGCTGCTCTTCTCTCTCGAGCTGCGCAAGGACTTTCTCTCTTACAGTGGCCTCAGGTACAAGACTCACCAGCCTCTCACCCACACCTGTGCCCTCTCCCTCTCAACGGGCCCCTTTGTGGCAGCAGTCCCCTTTATTCACTCATATGTGTGGCCCCTAGTGAGCCTTTCCCAAGGGATGTGAGTATAATTGAGGTAGAAATAGTCACCAGGCCATATAAGTGCAGGAGAGATCTGGAGCTAGGCTCTACCCCTATCCACAGGCAGCTCTTTCTGATTCCACATCTGGTCCCCTCTGAAATCAGTCTAACATTAGCCTTAGTCTAGGTCAAGAGGGCATCTGTTCTGCATCAGGCCCTAGCTAGATGATAGAGAAGTAGATAAATAAAACAATTTTCTTCTTAGAATTTCCTCTTCCATTGAAAAAGATATGTAAATACAAAATTAAATAAAACACAGTAATTCCTCCAATATGAGTGCAAATGAGATGCTTGACCTTCCTCTGCCACAAGCACTCCATACAGCCTTGGACAAATTATGTCCTTTTTCTGGGCTTCCAATTTCCCCTCTATAAGAAGAGAAGGCTGGATTAGATGAGCTTGTACTCTGAATCTAATGTTTTTACAATCCAATGATCCCCCTCCCCAGGAGCCTCTAAAAGCATCATTCATGTCCAGAGGTCAGCTCCAGCTCTTTTCTGCTCTGCCCAGAACCCAGGCTGCCCTGCGTTCTTTGCTCAAGGATGGCTTCAAGTTACAGCAGACATCTGAGGTGTGTCCCAGAGACAGCCATTCATATCACCTACTGCTTGTGTTAGCCATTAGAGCTCTCATATTATTGCATCTCTGCCCACTGTACATCTGGGGGCCACCCCAACAGTCACCTCAACTTCAGGGCCCCTGTTGGCCATAGACCAAGAAGGGTTATTACACAGGCAACTGCCTTCTTGCTGGCCTCCCAGGCCCCAGCCCATCTCTTCTCATGCTAATGTTAATTTCAGCCTCTTATAACACATCTCTCATTATAACATCTTGAAAACTTATTATCTCACAAGTGGTTTTCAACTCAGGTCTGAATTCCTGAGCTTAGTGCTCATGACTCTTCAGACCCTATTTCCAGCCCGCCTCACGTCTTCTGTCATTACCATTCTTTACTGTCCAACATGTCCCTTACGTTCAAGCTTCAGAGCAAGTTCCCTGCTATTCTTCAGGACTGGCTTGCTGTCCACACCCATCAAAATTCAGCTTAGATGTGGCCTCCTCCTGGAAGCTTACTCTGACCCCCAGACCACAGGGAACCTAGAATCCTAAAGTGCTGAACCATTCACCTTGGGCTTGCCAGGATCTGTTCGGCTTTGTAACTGACTGGTGACCTCTCACGAGTGCATTCTGTCTCCCCTGCTAGGGCCAAAGTCCCAGAAGAATATGCCTATATCAACCAGCATCTGCCATAATGCACTACATGTAGCAAGTAAAGACTTGTTCAAAAGCAGTGACAATAACCGGACAGAGTACTGAAGGACAGAAGAATGGATGAATAGCCATGAAGGGTGTCATACAGAGGCAGAGTTGCATAGACATAAGTAGAATAAAAAGTGAAATGGATGGGTAAATGAATAAATGAATCCATCTTTTACCTGCATAACTATAATAGGCTTCTAACTTATATTTCTCCCCTCCCCGTCAACAATCTATTATCTTCATAGCAGCCAGAGCATTTTTTCAATGAAAATATGCTTTGTTACATCAAGTAATAACTATATACAAAGATGCAAAAAGTTTTAGTCGTCATCTTCCAGATGTTTGGATCAACTTACGGGAAATGCAGAACTGAAATCTACATACAATCTTAGAAAAAATTTCAGGGGTCCTTTTCAGATTAGGTTTGGTGAGTTGCTCTTTCTCACGTATTTATAATTTCTGCATTTTTTAAATTGACTTCAAAGTACTAACAGTCATACAAATGCTTAAGAAACAAAAGCTACCTTAAGCAAAACCTTCCAATGTCCACCCACATTACTCAAACAAAAGCCAAAGTTCTCCAAATAACCTATAAGAGCCTTTCTGATCTTTCCCCCATTATTGCATTAACCTCAACTCCTTGGACTCCAATTTCACTCGTATTGACCTTCATACTCTTCCTCAAAACTACCTCAAGGCTTTTGTCTGTATTCGTCTATTTGACCTCTCTGTCCTCAAATATCCACAGAGCTTACCCTTTCCCTTCCTCCTGATCTCTGTTTAAATATCTGCATACCAGAGAGACTCTCTTGACCATAAATATACAAAAAGCCAATTCTAACTTTTAGAAATCTCTTATCATTCTTTATATTTCTGCAGAGCACTCAGCACCATACTGCAATATCAGCCTGTTTACTGTCTCCCCACACCAGAAAGCTAATTCTACACAGGACCATGTCTTTCTCACTGCTGTTTTCCCCAGTGCCTAAAACAATGCATGGAAGAGAGTAGGTGCTAAGTAGATAGTTGTTGAATGAATGAGGGAGGGAGGGAATGAGTGAATGAATTTGTAACTTAGATCCTTAGCACCTTCGGGCACTTTTCCAAGATGCTCTTATCTGATGTAGCTGCCATTGCCCTATGTCTGTTCAGTTCCAGCCCTGTCCCATGTTGCAACAGATGGACAGCACACATTCTGGGAGGCTCTTTGTAAATGACAAACCTTCTGGAGGGGTGGGGCCAGGACTTGTCTACTGCCTGGTTCCTAAAGGCTACATTTTAAAACTCCACTCTTCCCACCCTCCCCCAGCCATCTCTGCAAATTCCACAGAGTTAAAAGTGCAATCCTAGTAGAAAATGAAGGAAACAAAAGCATCCTCATTTCCATGGTAGGACTCATAGGAAGCTGTGTTTCTCTTTCCCCTTCAGGCCTGAGCCCCAAGTACCTCTGCAGAATCCTGCTGCCACCTTCTATTGATCTGATCAAGGAGCCTAATTCCTAAGCTCTCATCAACACTGAAAGAGGGGACAGGATGCTAGAAAAGCAGAAGACGAGATAAGAGGAGAAATCAGTGTAGCAGATTCTGGTCTCCCTCTCCTCCTGTTAACACCCTGCAATCACACATGGCCCAGCACTCAACAAACACAGTCTCATCTCCCCATCCCAATGGTCTCCTCACCTGGGCTTCTGGGCTGTGAGGACCATACGAAAGAAGGATGAAGGAAAGGGGTGTGAGGATGACTTATCAGCTTTGAGTCCTTCTATAAATCCACCATAAATTCCTGTTTGGGGATTGATAGGCGGGAGCTAGATGGTTGTGTTGGGTAAGTGACTGAGTGGAGGCAAAATAGATAATTGAATGAGTGAGGAATCAGGAGTGAGTGAGTTAGAGTGACTGAATGGGCTTTCTGTCCTAGTGCATATGGCATCTTTGCAAGAATGGCTCACTGGGCTTAGTAAGGTCTTCTCTTTGAATTCTCATTTAGGTCTATGTCTAATGATGAAGGTTGGATGGGGAGGTGGCTGGCAATTCCTGATCAGTATGAATCATGCAAGTAACTCTCGAGCTCCAGGGAAACTTCATAAGGGTTTGTAAAGCGTCTTCATACAAGCAGCCAAGGAGCCAAGTCAGGACCACCTGAAGGCCCCTCAGATCTCTGGTATCCTCTACGAACCAGAGGGGTAGGGTAGATGAAGAAGCCATAGCTCAAGGATACCATGTAAATTAGCTTCCTTCTCCAGAGAGCTCATTAGAATCGTCTGGGACATCACCATCACCAGTACCCACAAAGCTTTTGAATGACAGTCTAATTTGTTTGCTCAGAAGACGATAAAATCTTTGGGGGGCAGACATATGGCTGACAGGCACCTCAAATGCAACATATCCTAAAATTAATTATTATCTTCCTCCCCAAATTTACTAATCCCTTAGAATTTCTAAGAATAGTACCACCATCTATTTGATTGCTCCGTTGATAAAATTTCATTCATTCATTCATCCAACAGATATTTGTGGCATGTGTCAGTAACATGCTACCTGCTAAGATAAAGTAATGAGCAAAACCAGATATGGTCCCAGCCCTCGTGGAGCTCATCATTAAATAGGAAAAACAAGCACTGATTATCACATAATAATTATAAATGAATATAAAATTAAAACTATGATAAAGCCTTAAAGGATGTATGTGGTGTTTTAAAGCCATATGAAATAGAATTAATAGGATGATCTAATTGTGGCAGTCATGGAAATGACAATTAATCTGTAAACTGAGAGATAAGTGGGAATTCAGTAGGCAAAGATGTGAAGGACACATGTTGTAGGCAGAGGAATGGCAGATGCAAAGCCTATGGCAGGAGAGAGCCCGACAAGCCCAGGGGTTTGAGACGAAGCCAGTGTGAAAGAAGAGAGAGCAAGGGGAGAGCTGGGCAGGAGGATGTAAGGGATGGCAGCAGGGGTCAAACAAACAAGACTTTGTGGGACTAATTAAAGAGTTGGTCTTTATCTTAAAATCAACAGGAAGCAACTGAAATATTTTTAAGGAGAGAAATGACATGATGAGGTTGTGGTTTGAAATGCATTCTGGCTGCTGTGTGGACAACAAATTGGAGAGAGCCAGGATGGTTATAGGTAGACCAGTTAGGAGGCTCTTGTGGTATCCCAGAAAGATGCAAATGGTGCCTTGAACTAGAATGATGCTGGTGGAGATAGAGAATAGATTTGAGACAGATTTACAAGAGAACATCAACCAGACTTGGTGATGGATTGATTGGATATAAGCTTTGAGGGAGAGAGGTGTTGAAGATGCCTGCCAGCTATCTCTGACTTGTACAGCTGCATAAATGAAGAATCCATTCAATGAGGGAGCAGGGGAAAAAATGGCATAGATGATAGAGGCTCTGTTCATCCCTCTGGTGACCAAATCAACGTTGTAACAGAAACAAAAAATGAACAGCAAGGAAAATTGCCTGAGATCTAGATGAACAAGCCATATAACTAGGGAGAAATCTGAGAAATCACCCTGCAACAGCAGAAGGTAAGATGGGGCAAAGACACCAGGCTGCCAGGTCTCGAGTGGCTGAGACAGAGGCTGTAGCAGTGGCAGTGGCAGACTCCTCTTAAAGGGGCCGTGTCTGCAAGTGGACTTTCGTGGTAACAGATCTGCTTGCTCTGAGCACCAGTGCCAGTTCAGCTGCACAAGGGGCACCAGGGACTTACGGGGGTACCCTGAGTTGTTGGAATGAGGGCCAGAGTAAAGACTCACTCTATACAGAAGTGCCAGCGGTATCCATTGTTCCTCTCTTGAGCCCTCTCCTCCCCCAGTGTGTGGACACAGAACTACCATAGCCAAGAGGTCACCAAACTGGATAACAGGGGTCCCTCCACCCAAAGAATTCCCTGAAACCTCCCCCAACTCACGGCCCCACCGAAGCCACATCCCGGTGTGTCCTCGGAGAGTCAGATACTCCTTGCTGAGCAGCGCCTAGACTCACACTGGTGTCAACTGGCCTTGGTTTCTGATGTGGCCTTTTGAGGCAACTATAAGCACAGCATCTGTGGATTGCTTGCTGAATTTTAACAGGTGGCCCTGAAGGGCACAGGCTGAGGCTAAATTTGGCCTGCAGCTGAACCTCTCTCAGGACTGCCACTGGACACCTACTACACACAAAGCTGCACTAAACATAGAAACAGACACAGAAAGACAGCCAAAATGAGAAGACAAAGAAGCAGAAACCATATGAGAGAATAGAACAGAGATCCAGAAATAATGGAGTCAAGCAATCTAACAGATGCAGAGTTCAAAACACTGGTTATAAAGATGTGCAATGAACTTTGGGAAATATACATGAATTCAGTGAGAATTTCAACGAAGATATAAAAAACATAAAAATAGCAATGGAAATTATAAAAGGGAACCAGTTGGAAATGAAGAACACATTATCTGAGAGGAGAAATATATTAAATGGAATTTAAAAAGTGAA
>NW_006430061.1:2384000-2422726 GCF_000325575.1 Pteropus alecto
AGGAAGAAAAGGGGTACTAGATTTAGTGGGGTGATCACTTTGCAAGTCACGTAGATCTCTGATCACTATGCTATACAACTGAAACTGGTACATTATCGTATGCCAACTATAATTGAAAAAAAAACTCATGAATTGTACAATGTAAATACAAGCAACTAATTGTCTATTATATTTCAATAAAGACAAAAAGAAGCCATTTAATGAGAAACAAAATACCTGACAAGAACTACATATTAATAGGACAGTGCCGAGAAAGAATGCGGAAATTCCGATTTGGACATGCTGTGTTTGAGAGGCCTTTGAAACGCCAATCTAGGAATCCCTTCGACTCCATCATCTCCTTGACTTTCCCCATTCAGTCATCCTATTCTACCTCTTTTCCATTCTGTCTTAATTCAAGCCCTTTCAATTATCTCCTAGAAAATTAAAACAATCTCCATGTTCTATCTCCTCCCAATCCATCCATTCCACACTGCAGATCTTTCTAAATATCACCTCTTCAAAAGTCCCTCCCTGACCACCCAATCTAAAGTACTCTCACCCTATTACTCTTCATCTCAGTTACTTGGTGTTTCTACTTTCTAAAAACATATAATAATTTGTTACATTTACATTATAGAAATAAATATGGACATACACATATATGTCCAGCTCTGTTTCCTAAGATGGTATAGAAGCAATGACGGACCAAAAGCAAGGAGCAGCTGTAGGCCCAGATCTCAGTTTCTAAATATTATTTTCCACCAAAATAATCTAGGGCTCCTTGGAGAAATGGTTAATTCCATGGCTGGAGCAAGGAAAGAATGAAATGATCCTGGAATGTCCTGCTGCAGCATATAGTATGCAAGTGCTCAGAGAACATGGGGACAAGTCAAAAGAAACAGGAGCCAGTTAGCAGAACCTCCCACTATCAACTCTGGGACAATTTGAACATCTAAACAAAATATGCAAATTGATTATAACCCACTGAATGAATTAAGAATCTGTGAGTTTATAATGAAAGTAATAAGGGAAGAAGGGAAAAAGAAGGGAGGGAGGGAGGGTAAGAAAGAAAGGAAAGATCTTTCTTACGGTAGAATGCCAACTAACTAATGAAGAAATGATGGATTCGAAAGTATCAATGATGATAAAATTAGTGAGTGAAAGTTTGATCAGGAACAAGATATTTACATAAAGCATCTCTGCACAAATTATTAATTACAATGGGAAAAATAGTAATTTTACAGTGGAGAAACTGGTGAACATCACCTCAAGCGGGTGATGAAAGCTTCTATCACCAGCATTGGGGCAATTCCCACATCCTATCCTTGCCAATATAACCTCACTTCAATGGTATTCCTACCCAAAATGCATAGCTTGAAACTAATCATGCAAAACTATCAGATGAACCCAAATTGAGGGATACTCCACCTAATAACTCACCCATATTATTCAAAAACATAAAGGTCATGAAAGCTAAAGCAGAGGAATTGCTCTGGATGAAAGGAAACTGAAGAGATATGACAACTAAATGCAGTGTGGACTGGGTCCTGAATGGGGTGAGGATAGTTGGGAGAGCTATAAAGACATTATTGGGACAGAACTGTACTGTGGCAAGAATATCTGTAAGGAAATACATACTGAAGTATTTAGGAGTGAAGAGGTATCACTTCTCCAATTTACACTTAAATTGATCAGAAATATGAATATTTTATATGTTTTTATATATTTATAATAAAACAAATATAACAATAAATAAACAATAAAATATAAATTATATAGCCAATTAAATATACATAAATAAAAATAATGTGTTTTTATATTATTGGAGAAAAAGGCAATGAAAGCAATAAAATAAATGGAGTGTCCTATAAATGATTAAGGGATATGGATAGAAAAGGATTTCTTTTACCAGTCTTGCAAATTTTTGTTAATTTGATATATGAAAATCAAGAGTGACATAAAAATTGTTAGTTGAATGCATGAGTGATCCCATACCTAACCATGACCCTCTCCTGCTTAAAATACCTCAGTGGCTGCTCATAACTCTCATGATAAAAATCCAAACACTTCAGCAAAGCCTTTAAGGCCCAGCGATCCATCAAGAGCCTTTTGTAATATTTCCCATCTCATCCTTTTTCATCACTACTGACCACCCACATTACACACTCCAGTCACACTAGCTGCTTAAAGTCCCCCAAGTATACCACATTAGGTGACGCTTTTGTGCCTAAGTGTGCGCTGCTCTCTCAGTCTAGAATGCCCTTTCCTTATCCTCCTGGAAACTTCCTGTTATCTTTCAAGATCCAGACAAAGAATTTTCACCTCTGAGAAGGCCTCTCTGATTCCCCCAATTGGGGATAACACTTCCTCTTCTGATATACCAATACATCCAGTACCTGTCGTGATCCTATCTCACAGACCCACCTGTCACTTTTATATTGTCCAAACAACTTTCTGTATCTTCCAAGAGAGCCCCTGCCTTGTCTTTTTCATTATCTTCAAAAAATACAGAAGAATGAGGAAAATTAGTTCTTCCTTTATTTAACATACAAGGAAAGCAAGGACCAGAGAGGGTAAGATAACATTGTACTCAGAGCCTGAGCTAGAACTGGAATCCAGATCTCTTGACAATCAGCCCAGTGCTCTTTCCCAGAATATGGATGGAAAAACAAGGAAGGATATGCCATTTGTGGTTTGCCTATTCTATGCCAGACACTACGCTTCAAATAAACATGCTAGTTCTAGCATCACCACTGCATTATAAGGAACCCCATTCTGCAGACAGGGAAACAGGCTCCAAGTCAGACCCAGACAGATCTACAAAGCCCATGTTCTTTTATCTGCACATTGCCATACGTAGGCTACCTCTGACCCTCCATCAGAGGACCTGAGAGGGCCTGAGTCAATTATCCTGTCCCTCAACAGTATTGGTCTTTTAAACCGGCACCACACGCAGGCCCAGAATGCAGCCCACACCCTTTGACCACAGGCTTCATTTCATATGGCTTCCAAACCCAGTATATTTGGGTTGTAAGACAAAACCTCCATTTCTTTAGCAGAAACTGAACACTACACACAATTACCAAGCCAAATTGCTGACACTTACAGACGCTGCATCATGCCAAATGGGGTCTGGTCTGCCCAGAGATGTCCTCAGAAGATCCAGGACTCCCCCAGGGCTTGGCACTGAGGGGACCCTGGAGCTGGGGGAGGGGAGATCAGGCTGGTTTGATCACAGAGTCTGGATGAAGGCTCCATTCCCAGGATAGAGATTGTTCCAGAGGATACGTGAAGTCGCAGAAGCCCAGTGCTACTGAGGGGGAAGCAGGGGATCCCTGCCCAGGCCAGGAGGCCTTCCTCACCCCTCCTTCCCACTGAGCAGCAAGCTCCGCTCAGGCTGGAAATGCCAACGTTACTGATGATGTTCAGGTCCTCGGGCCAGAGAAGACAGGTTCTTAGCCCTTCCCCAGTGGACCCACAGGGGTGGATTCTCCTGCTTCCAAGCCTTTGAACTGGGGGAGTGATCAGTAGACATTCACTACAGACTCTGGCATCAGACCCGGGATGGAATCATCACTGGCTCTGACCTCAAGCAAGTCATTTAATCTCACATGCTTCAGTTTCCCTATCTTTAAAAGTAGTACCTGTCTCACAGGACTGTTCTGGAGGTTTCAGGAAACGAAAGGTGCAAAAAACCTAACAAAAAGGTTAGCACTTTAATACATGGTAAATAAATGTGAATAAATCTTCTCTCACAGAAGTTCTGATCATCTCACCCAATATGCTCTTGCTGGAATTTAAACCTGTTTTTACTTGGTTGAGCCTAAGTCCAGGGAACAATCAGAATCCTCAGCAGAGATGAAATCAAGTCTTAGTCTTACCTTTTTGAGATGACATTTACTTGGAAAGGAGCAAACCCTCACCTGCACCAACCCACAGCTCATCACCCAATGCCAGGCATTTCCTAGGACCTCAGGCCAATAAGTCCTCCTTTTCACTTTATAATCAAATACTTCTGGAAGGATTAGTCTTAAACATGGGCAACAGCCACCAGCGTGGGTGGCCTACTGCATACCAAGAAGCAGAATCCCAACACAATGCCTAAAAACCCACCATCAGAGTCCTTCTAAGCACTCCTTAGTGCTAAACTTTGCCCCACTCTGCTCCCCTTTCCAAACATTAATAGCCTTGGGCAAGGTAAGATCTTCTTGGAATGAATTAGAAGTTTCACCGACTTTGCAATATGGCCAGAGCCCTGCCCTATATTCAGATGCTCCTGGTGACCCACATCTCTTGCAGGTAAGAGGTGACAAATGACTCACTTGGCAGACTTGAGAACCCCTTATTGGGAAGGAGAAAGGAGTGTACACTATCCTATGGCTTTGCAGATCCAGAATAGAGGGCAGAAAAGCCCCCTCCTGTGTGTCTCCACATTCCAAATCCTACTATCTTTGTCCTAAGCTTTGGCTCCAGAAGGACCATCTCTGATCAGAGACTATGTAGTCCAGACTGAGGGAAGCAGAGTTGATGTCCAAGAGACACAGACCTCCTAGCAGAGCCCTGGACCTAGGCAGGGTTACCATGAGGAGGAGGTGGCCAAGGGGTCAGGGCCAGGCTTAGGGCAAGGATCAAACTCCTTCAGGCGCCCAGACACTTGTACTTTTGAGACAGAGAAGAGCTGGCAGCTGAAGCACTCAGAGCAGGGGGCGTTTATCAATGGCCCAATTCATTCTCAACAATCCCCATTGTCTGAACCAACACAGAGATAGGCATTATCCCCCAGAGTCACTAGGAAGAAAAGCCCCAGGAAATGGTCATGAATCAGAGTCTCAAGATACAGATGCCAAAATCGAGACATATGGTTTGAAAACTAGATAAAATATTTGAAGTTGGAGATGTCCCAAAAAATCCATGCAATATGGTTCCCATCCTGAGAGACCAATAGAATGCAGTTCTTGGTTGTTCATTCACTTATTTTGATATTTCTACAAAAGATGTGGGAGTTTACAGTTAAAGATGTGCTACTATGAAGTTCTTAAAGCAGAAATTAAAAGTCAAAGCCAGAGTTCCAATTAACACAGTTACTAGAATGAAGCAATATGATGGACAGAGGGTTCTGAGCAGCCAGAGTAAGAAGAGGAACTCTGGCTGCTCAGTTACAAGGGGAAAGATTATGTCAAGAGCTCGGGAGTCACACAGACCTGTAGAAACCCCTTGAACATTCTAAGCCACAATTTCCTTATCAGAAAAATAGAAAAAAGAAAAAAGCGGGGGAGGAAGGAGACTATTAACCTAACAAAGTTCTTGTAAAAAGTAAATGAAATAAATCATATAGTAAAGATTCAATAAACGGTGGTTGTTGTTATTATTATCATTATTCTGTTGTCTGATTTCTCTTCTTACACTGGCACTATGTTAACTTGGTGGGGTTGCCCTTGATGCTCTGCTTGCTTACTGTTGCTCTGAAATTCTGATTGGCAGGTATAGGTATTTGATTAATTTAAAAATGGGGAAACAGCCTGAAACTGAGTCATCAAGACTCCTCTAGTTTTCCAGAGCCTTTATTAAATGCTAAGGTGGCTGGGGGTCCCCACAAAAGAGAAGGCTTTGGAAGGCACACAGACTTCCTTCCCCTGCCACCTTCACTCTGCAAGAAGGCTGCCAAGATGACCACAGCCTGTCCTTATTCTACCATTTCCAAGGGGCGGGCCGGGAACCAGGCCAGGGGAAGGTAGATCCCAGCATTCTCTCAGGAAACTGCAGAAGCCCATCTGCTCCCCTGCATTACAGAAATTGGTAGGGTGAGAGCTCAGGCACTCCTCCGACCAAACCATAAACGCTAAGGAAGAAAAAGTCAATGTCATCTTTCTAACTTCCCAACTGAAGGAGTACGTTTAGTCTGGGCACCTACTGAAGCCTGTCCAGAGGAGAATGATCAGGATGGGAGAGATTTAGAAGCAATAATAATAATAATAACGACAACAACCAACTTATATTTTAGGACCCCTACTCTTCCAAGCACTGTTTAGTGTGTCCCCAGGAGTCCCTGGGGAAGGAGGTCAGGGAGAACAAGATTCTGTCAAGAAAAGAGATAACCACTGAGAGAGGGGAGAAGAGCAAAGCAAAGGCTGGCTCTTCAGCCTCACCTACAGATGGGAGAATCAAGATAGGATTCATTACAACCTAAGAAGAGAAGGAATCAGCCTACTACAACTCCCTTTTCCTCCCAGTCACAAGACTGCAGGGGCCCCAGCCCACGGAAGGCCACTGCTTTTCTGCTGCAAGGGGGAATTCAGAGTATAAACTAGAGCCTGGAGCAAATTACAGGTGTGAGCTCTGCCTCAGCCTTGTAGGACAGACCTTTTCACTTGACAGAGGGCAAAAGCTGCTTCTAAGGCCCAGATCCTGAGGCCCCAGGCTCCATGGGCAGCCTCGGTTCCAGATCAAATGTGACACCCCAAAGCACTGTATCGCCATCTGCCCTGACCCCCAGCCAAAGCCCCTGACTTCAGACATTCCTTATTGAAGCCAGATTTTTTAGACTCGTTGTCCAAGGTGCCATATGTGGGCTAAAGAGGACCTAAAATGGGGGTTTGGAGGCTGAAAGTGGGTCAAGCCAGGAGCGCATGTTTACGTATATGCATATTTTACACATGCAGGTGACTGTTGCATGCATACCATCGTCCACAGATATAAATGTTGAAAGTACATGGGTGTTTGCATGGTTGTGCTGGGATGCATTCAAGACTGGCATGTGTAGGTAAGAATGTGTATATACACGAGCAGCTGTGAGTATGTGGGTGTGGGTGCCCTATATTTGGGGGTGGGCATGACTGTGTGGTCTGTTTATCCCCTCTTATTGTCCTCCTGCCTTTTCTGGTGTGACAATTGGCTCCCTCCAAGCTGTCTTCCCGCCCTAGCCAGCCAGCTGGGGTTACGCAGAGCCCCATTCACTCCAGTGTTGGGTGAAGGCTCTGAGCTCCTGCCCTTTTTACAGTCCTGAGAAACTAGAGCCTCATGACCTGTTACAGAGAAGACACCCCAGCTGGGGACAAGTCAGGTCACCCTAGAAAGTCCAAGTTCAGATAATAGTCTTTATCTCCCGGCTTCTGCCATCATCAGCTGACTCACAAACATCTATCCATCTACACATGCACTTGCTCAGCCCACATGGAGCCTTCCTACCCAACACATGAATTCACTTCCAGAGGAGCAGACAAGGTCCACACAAGACTTTCGGGGCCACAAAGACACACATGCCACCTATGGGCACACTCTAGGCCTACCTACACCTTAGTCTCCACATACACTGATACTCTCCCACACACACTCACATCTTGAAACATGTGCTAGAAAGTTCCATAAACTAATACATCAGTTCAGACACACTTCCACCCACGGACATTCACACTGGCACACTTAATTTAACACCTACTATCCAAATAGTTACACACACGCTCTATTCCCAACTAGGCTGATGGGTGCAGCACCGGCCCCTGAATCCAGCCAGCAGAGTTGTGTCTACTTACTCTGAGGAAGCGGGCGGGCTAGAGGGGTAGCGTGCAGCGGCCAGAGGTGGCAGGGCGCAGCTGGGGATCCAGAGGCCGCGCGCGCAAGCGGCACGCTCGGCCGGCCCAGTCCGAGGGGCCGTCCGCTGGCCCGCGCTCCCGCCCCGCTCTGCCCCCCGCCCGCCCGCTCCCAGGCCTCTGCAGGACCTTCAATAACAGCAAGCTCCCTGCCAAGCCTCTGTCCCGCGTCAGCCTTTGCTGCCTGGAGTCTCAGTCCGGCCGCAAGGCTATTTTGGTACCCCCGGCAGTGGAAACGTAGCGCTCTGTGGGGAGCGCTGGAATGGGGACGCGGTCAAATCTAATTAGAGACCTGGCTCACCCCGGGGTAGGCGGGAGTCACCGCGGGTAAGCACCAGGGAGCCTCTGAGCCATCATAGCAGGGGTGCCCACATGCGCCCCGCATGCCAACATCTGGGGAGCAGAAGGGAATGCGCCGTGGTGGTGATCGTTTCCCTTGGAGCTGAAACAAAACAAGGAGGGGTTTGGGTGCGGTTCACATGCTCTGCGGAGGAAGACGCCAAACTTTGAGCAGCCCCCAAACGCCTGGAATGCAACTTGGTTTATTCGCCACAGGTGCTTCCCTTTGGAACCTAAATGGCCACATAAGATCGCCAATCTTCATATCACTGCCCTGTCAAAAATGACAGAGGGTGGTAGCTGAGACTCCTAACTTGGGGCACATCAAACTTCTCCTCTGGACTACTTTATGTCAAATGGTTAAGTCTAGAGAGGAAAGCTGATTCCTACCCAAAAACTCAGGAATGTTGCATTCTTGAACTGAAAAGAAGCTTTAAGGTCATTCCATCCAACTCCTTCCTCCTTGCCATGAATGGGGAGAGGGGACACTTGAGGGCCTCTACCCACTCTTGAGGATCACGTAGGAGAGGCAGCCTCTAGCCTCCTCTGAGTCCTGTTCCCAAGTTTGAACCCTCTCATTGGCAGAAAGTTCTCCTTAGCATCTAACTTAAATCCCCTCTGTGCAAATTATGTCAATATGCTCGGGGTATGTGTTCAGGGGGAGGGCCAGCTCCATCTCTGTGACACAATGACCACTCCAAGGCCCTTCTCTTCCTTGAGCTATTATCTTTGTTCCCTTTTTCAGGCCCTGACTAAAACTGACTATTGCTCCCTGGCCCTGGACACACTGCAGCTCCTGACATTAACTCAACTGCCTCAACTCACTGGGAACCCCTGGCTCTGTGGGTGCCCAAATCATTTCTCTCAGACAAACCAGGTACTACTCCAGCCTCCATCCATCTGGGGACAGCCTGATTCTACTCCCCAGTCCCTTGAGAGGAGCTTCATTTCCTATCTCAACAAAGATTGTCTCGGTGCCCAGGCATAGAGCTTGGGCCTCAGATACCCATATGGCTGGGCTTTAACACTGGAGCCATGGCCTTCCTCAAATGTGCAAAGTTTGCAGAATCTTTTCTCTGAGTCTGTTTTCTGGTAGGTCAGGTAATATAATAATAATAGTATGGACTTTGTCCGCAAAGAAACCTGACTTTACGTCCTGCTTCTACCACTTTCTAACTGTGTGTCCTTGGACAAGTCACTTAACCTCCCTGAGGCTCAGTTTTCCCATATTTACACTGGTGATCGTAATGGTCTCTGTCTAGCTCATGGGCTGTTGAAAGTATGAGTTTAGGAATGTAAAAGTACCTAGAAAGCTAAGATATTTTCTAGTATGCTAGAAATGGAATGAGGCTTAGATCATAAACAGGATAAATATTAGCGAAAAGTCTTAGAGATTTATTATTTCCAGGACCAAATTCTGTGCCAGGCTTTCAGGACAAGAGAAAAACAGACTTAGTTTGCTAGGTATTCCCTTAGGACACTTGGTGTGAATGTCCCCCACCTGCATTCCCCAAAACAGAGGCGCGCGCGCGCGCACACGCGCGCACACACACACACACACGCACACTTTCCCAGATACCTACTGCACAGCGCAGCCTCCTTGGCTCCTGTTGGCCCCATAGGCCCCAGCTGCCTATACCCTCTCTGGCTGCCTCTCCATTCTCGGGAGGCCGCCTCATGGCTCCGGTCTTGGCTGCAGCAACTCCAAGTTTCCCTACTGAGGCCCATAGAGGCAACTTCTCTCTCCTTGTCCATCCTTCTGGGCCATGACCCCGGCAAGACCTACAACTCAAGGCAAAAGTGGCAGCAGCTTTCTCCAAGGCAGTCCAGAACTGAGGCCAGCTGAGAGAGCTTGGAGTTGGTGTATCATCCCCTCCAACCCCCTCCCCTCAGCCTGCCTGGATTCCCAGTGCTGTCCCGCTTAATTCTTAATGGAAATTCCATCCCTGGCGCCAGCCGTGGCTGGCTCAGGGAGTCCAGGCTTGGGCCAACAGCAAACTCCACCCAGAGACAGGAGGCCTGCCTGGCCATATAAATACAGAAGCACACATATACAAATATGTACAATCACATACAAGCAGAGAGACTTGCCTTGAGACATGCACACTCAGAGATTCTCGCCCAGACATATCCATACACCGAAAGATAATAAGCATTATAATCACTAATATTTATTGCACGAACCTAAGTACTTTACAGATATCAATCTCTCTAATTCTCACAACACTAGGTTCTGGTATTACACCCAATTTACACATAAGGAAACTGAAGCACAGAGGCTAAGTAACTCGCATAAGGCATTTAGTAATAACAGCCTAAGGTATGAGCACCAGGAACTATGCTAAGGGGCTACGTACATTGTTTCATTTCACCACCATAGTAACTATTTGTAGCAGTTATTGTTAATTCTGTCATACAGACAAGGAAAATGGAAGTAGAATGATGTAAATCGCTGCCTGAGAGCTCACAGCTTGTGAGATGAAGGGAGACTGCACACATGTATGCATGGGAACCCTCATAGATAAACAGAGAGGCACACAGGTAGAGAGATTCACGCACATGCACTCAGAGGCACAACCACAGATAGTTTCTTCTATCAAAGGAGAAGTTTCAGGAATGGTCCAGAGCTGCCCCGGAAAAAGGTCTCTTTGGCCTGACTCCATGTTCTTCTTCCCTCCCAACAGCTGATCCCACTTCCAACAACTTGACAAGTCACTGTAAGACAAATTCAAGCTCAATTAGAGGGAAGATTTCAGGTTTACAGTTCAGCCATCCAGGTCAATAGTCAACCCCCAGCCTCAGCTCCAAATCCAGTTTGCCTAGAAGACCCTGCATGGTCAATGGAAGAAGGCACAGATGCACTCTTCTGGAGGGATTATGTAGGAGGCTCATCAGAGGCTCTGGGCACTGTCTAGGGGCTGGCCAAGAAGGACTCTGGCCTCCAGGCCCAGATGAAGCTGGACAAGACCCAGAGAACAAGGCACGGCATGGGAGTCCAAGCCTCAGGTGGTACAGAGCATCGTACTCCCTCCATCGAGGGAACTGGATCCATGTTGCAGAATAATGGCAAGACTCTGGTAGAAGAGGGAGTTGGGGAGAAGATGGGGCAGGGCCATGACGGAGGACAAGTAGGAAAATCCAGAGCCCAGAAAGTTGAGAGAACAGGCTTGCAGAAGAAGACAGGAAAAGAATTTAGCAGTCCAGGAACTAGTCCTCTACTTGAAGTTTCCACTTGAAGCAAGACATCTCCCAGGAGAAGTTGTGCTGGCCCTGGACCTCCTCCCAGGCAGTGCCACTAGATCGTATCCAGGGTGATCTCTTTCGTCTCTCATGGTTTCCCACCCCCAGCTCCATCCCAGAATGCCCTGATTATTTCTGCTGACATAATGTGTGCTCTGAGGACAGTTCAGCATGGCAGCCCTTTGGGGCATTTGGACTGAAAAAGAGTTTCTCGAGAGAAGACTGCTTAACCCACACAAATGAACCTGGAATCATGTTGTCAGGCAATGGCTCTAAGAAGGGGGTGGGCATTCTGAGTCTGAGAATTTGCATCTCTAAAAAGTTCTTGGGAGATGGAATGCTACTGGTCTGGGGGTCACACTTGAAGAATCACAGCTTCATATCATAAGAAGAAGTCAGAGGTCATTCCAGCTCAAAACTAAATGTGCAACCTACCTTCAGACTGCAAATGGTTTCTTCTGAAAGGTCCCTAAAGAAAGAATTTACATTCCTGTCAGTAGTCTGTACTTTCTGCTCCCCAACCTCCATCTTCCCAACTTCTACACCAGCCTGCTGTCTGTTGGTGGGTCTCCTGTGAGCTCTGTGATGGCTTCCTCTGTCTCACCACATCTCAAGTAAGAGATGGTGTCCTCCACTCTGTCCTCCAACTGCTCAGAGAGGGTCATCAGGATGAAGGACCTGCACAAAAATAGCTGATGACCAGGCTGGCTCAGTCCTGGGGATGGTGATATCAGATCAGACATTCATGATAGCAGCTGAAAAGCCAGTCCACTCAGAGAGATGAGAGATAGGTCAGGATCCCAGCGCGCAGCTGTGACATCATATCCCCCAATCGCCTCCTGCATCCCTGAGACATGCACATCAAGATGCTGCTGCTTTGCCTCCAGGAGTGATGGTGGAACAGGACACTCGTGGAGAACAGGGAGAGGTGAACTTGGCCCTAGAGTACCAAACAGGCTGGTGTAGACACACCATTGATGCATTTGGGCAATGGCCCATCAATCTCTCCAGGCCTTCCTCTATAAGGCTCTCTCAAAAGGGAAAATCTTCCCTGACTCCCAGAGCCAGTGTGAGAACCTGGAATATAATTAGAATGAGGCAATGTAAGGACCAGAAATGTTCTCAGAGTTCTATTGGTGCAGGGGTTCTGAAATGTTATTATCACCAGAATCGCCTATGGGATAAAATGCAGATTCCCAGGCCTCCCTCAGAGGTTCTGATCTGTAGACAGGTGGTAAGCTGAAGCCTGGTGCACCTCTCTTCCCAATTTCACTTTGCTAGTTTGAAATCAGCCACCATGGGGGAGTAATCGTTTACACTCCCCAAACTGGGCAAACATTTCAAATCAGGGCATTTCGTTTTGTTTTACTTTTGCTTCGCTTTGGAAAGCCTGTCATGGACCATTTAGCGGCACACCACGGAGCATGTAGGCTTCTATATTCAAGCATCCCAAGCAATTATGGTGCAGACCCATTTTAAGAAAGAAACACTGACCCAGGGTTGAAGTTCTAACCCAAAACCCTCATTCTACAGATAGAGAAACTGAGGCCCAGTGAGAAGAAGAATGTTGGTCGTGGTCACCTTGGTAGGCTCTGTGTAGGCTCACAGATGCTCAGTTCAGGGCTGCGGGACCTGGGCAGCCCTGTCTGTTTTCTGGATCCTCTCCCGCGTCCTCTCCACCACACACCTGCTGTGGCTGACTGCTAAGTAAGGGAGGGCAGGACGGTCCTGCCCCTTGTGGGCCAATCAGATTACCTCTCTTCAGCATTTGGAATTCGAATAGGCTGGACTAGAGGTTACTAGTGGCCAGATCACCTGTCTAGAGTACCCTGGACAGCAGGTACACGAATTCCAGGTGCTGAGGGCCCCAGGGCTGTTCTGCCCTAGCCAGACCCTAACTGTTCAACTCTTCATTGAATTCAGAGAGATTCCCAAGCATCCTCCGCCAAAATTCCCTGTCTTACTTAAAGTAATAAGCTATTCTCCATTACTCATCACCTTCAGAAATATAGCCACAGAGCAAGTTAGTGGAACTAAAAACCCAAGATCCCTGTCCCTAGGTCCTGTCCTCAGACAGGATGTAAAAGAGTCAGTGTGCAGATATGCGCTTTCCCACAGTGGTGGTTTTCCAAGAGTGATCCTAGACCAGCAGCATCAGCAACCCCCGGGAACGTATAGGAAATGCAAATTCTCCAGCCTTCTCCCCAGAACTACTGAACCAAAAACTCTCCAGGCTAAGGTCCAGCAAGCTGTGTTTTAACTAGCCTTCCAGATGATTCTGATGCCTGCTAAACTTTGAGGACCACCACTCTAATGGGAAGAGCCATAGGCTCCCTAACAATCAAAGGCCATTCAGCTTATGAGGAAAAGCCATCTGGGTGTCAGGCCAGCATCAGCTGTGTGGCCAGTCACACTCTGTCCTGGCCAGCCTCCTTAACCCCATGCTCCTGGGGAATCATAGGAGTCTGAGCAGTGGCCGTACACCCTGAGCTAAGACAGAGGCCTTCTTTCCAAAGTCAAAGAGGCAACATCTTTCCAAAAACAGCATGCCAGGGAAATGCTTCTTTCACTGTCTGGGTGCTTAACTGAGGGGGCACTTGGTGGGCATTCCCTGGCCATTTGGATTCTCAGGAACTTGCTCTGGCTGGCCTAGGGAAAGCTTCAGGTGTCCTTCTGGAAGAAGGCCTGCCAAGGACCTGGCTCTAAAAGCCACTTTGACCTCTCTAGCGTGGGTCTGCCATTTCCTCCGCTTCTTGTGCTCCCACTTTCAAGATAAAGATGAGGTTTGAGGATAATTGAAGAAGTGAGGTTTGGGGGATAGGCACAAAATAATAATAAAAACAACCATTACTACATTAACAGGTATTGACTTTTCCTGTACACCAGCCCTGTCTGCACTAAGCCTATTCTGTTTTTACTTTGACTCCTCCTATTTGCCACAAGTCACCTGTCTTCCGGCTTAAGAAAAGGACCCTTTCATCAATCCTCACCACCTTATCTAAGCCAGAATCTCCTTCCTTTCAGTGGCAGGTGTACGCCCTCCTGTCCCAGGTGAAACTCTCCACCTGCGTTCTTGTACACCTCTGAAACTCATGGGGCTGGAGTCAGAGAGACCTGGGCTTGACCGTAATCTTCACTCACCGGCTGTGTGATCCTGGGAGAGCTACTTAACCTCTCTCAGCCCCCATCTCCGCACTTCTAAAGCTGGGATAGTGATAACTACATCATTCGATTGTGGTGAGACATAATTGAGGTAATCCATGGAAAGTAACCCTTTTCCACGTCTCTTCAGTGAAGACAGCACCAAGAGGAGGCCCAGCAGTTAGTGGGAAGAGCACAGCACGGGGCATAAGAATCTAAGGCTTATCTCTAACCTCTTTGACTCCTTCTCTGAGTCACAGAGTTTATAGCACCTGAGATCTAATCCAAGAGTCCTCCCAGCTGTATCTGACAAAGACTCATAAAGTAAGGAAAGGGGTCATCTTTCAGGCAGAATGCTTACTCTATAAAATTTTATATCCCAGCAGGAAAAGAAGTCCACTTAGGTGGGACTTCAAAGACAATTTAATGAAGGGCTATTTATGCTCAGGATTAAGAGAATAACAACTGGTTTGAGGCACCCAGGGACAGACAACTGTGGGAAGTTATTACCTACCACCTCCAAGTCTAGAGAGGCAAAGGGAAAAATGGCTTGCTGGTGTTCTGGTGTAAATTTATAAGAGGTGATCTCAAAACCATGGTACCAAAGTGGGGAAGAAATTCCCTAACTTCTCCCTGCTTTTCCCTCCCATCTCCAGCCAGAGAGCCCGGGTGAAGTGATCTAAGGCCCAACTCCTCTACACACAGAGCAGGGCAGAGAAGGATGGACACGCGCTGGGGGAAGGTGCCCAGTACAAATGGAAAATAACCAGAACCCAGAGAAAAGCCAAGACCTACAAACTCTCTAAATCCCCACGGCCTCCCTCACTTAAGTCTCTCTGTAGATGCACTGAACCCTCCAGAAAGCCGCTGACTTGCCGTAATGGTCTTGATAGCTCTAGATTTACAGCTCTTGGCTAAGAGCCTGCCAAAGACAGAGGCAAGAGCTTTAGCTATGCTATCAAGCACACACAAAAGCTGTCACAGAAGCTTCCAGAAACGTTTCACCAGGAGATGAAAACTCTGACAATTTGAATAATTGAAAAGTCTTAATACCAACGCCCAGATACATTATTGAGGATGGATGGATAATTACCAGAAAGGATTCTTCTAATAGAAACCATGCCCAGCCTAGGATTTTGTAAGAAAGGAAAAAATTGATCTACTTTAAATTCTCTGCAATTAATACCCACCTATGGTTTAAAAGGTCTGGCCTCAGACATACCCATTCTTCATAGAGAGAAATTCTCCAGAATCTATCCATGCCGAAGACACATTAGGAAAGCTGTGGGGAGCGGGGAGGACAGATTTCAATGCAGAAAACTAAGGCCCTTCTGAGAGTAAGACCATTCTCAAAGAATGTGCTACTTCAGAACATAGTGACCTCACTATTGCTAGAGGAAGTTTAGTACAGAAAACACTGACTGAAGGCCATCCTGTGCCTAGCACTATGCACATCGCTTGAGTTACAGCCATGTTCAGGATAATCTCTGACCTTGGGATGCTCACAGTCTAATACTAGAGAAAGAAATAAACTATTCCCATACTAGGAGATAATTATATCAGAGGTGTGTCAAAATATCTCACTGTAAGTGTAGATTTCTGCTTTATCTATTTTGAGGCCATATTGTCAGGTGAAAATATATTTAGAATTTTTACATCCTGTTGGCTAATTTTAAATTTTAGTGTTATAAGATAGTCCTCACTATCTCTCTGATCCTTTTGCCTTGAAGTTACCATTACCATTATTTTGGTTACTGTTTACCTGGTGAATTGTTCATCCTTTTACTTTTTATCTTTCTGTATTCTTATGTTTTAGATACCTCTTGTAAAGGGCTTATAGTTAGATTGTGCTTTTTTAATTCAGTCAATGTAAATGGAGGTAAAGGAGTTATGTGCTGTGCACATGGTTATCTGTGAGAAGCGCTTTCCAAGAAAACAAAGTAAACAATCCAACTATCTAAGGCAGGCATGTACCTAGTGTCTTTGAGCAGGAGCAAGTGGGGCGAGGTGAAGCAGTGTGAACAAGAGTGTGGGGCAGTAGGAGGAGATGAGGGCAAAGATAGATGGAAAATAGCTGGAGCAAGGCCCGTGGTGGTGGAAATGGTATAGGATCCTGTGCACAAATGGAAGAAATAGCTTTAGCTAGCAGCATGGAAGGTTCATCTATGGCAACCAGTGGGAGAAGAGTACCTAGGAGAAGATGCCAGTAATGCACAGTAGTTTTAGTAGAGTCTGTGGAGAGTCTCTTCTGGCTGATGTCATTTTATCAGTGAAATAAGAAGCAAAGTCAAGGGCTGAGAATAAGGATGGTGGAGGAGGTGTTGGAGTTTTGAGGAGAAGGGATGACTAATGATCTAGAAGTAAACAATTAGGTGAATGGACTAAGGCAGCAATAAAGGCCTAATTAAGGTCCAATGTCTTAATTCATGGATTTTAAATGAGGCAATTAATCAGGATGGTTGTGTGTTTTTCTCCAGGCATTAAAGTTCCTGGGTTCAGATGCCTAGTTGTTGAAACTTTCTGCACCACATTCTGTTGAATGGTTATCTGGCCTCTCCTTGAACAACTCCAGGGACAGGCAGCGTATAATTTTCTGAGAAGCCCATGCCATCATTAGGCAACTCTGTCAGAAAGCATTCTCCCACATTGAGCTGGCACTTCTCTTCCTATTTGTTTCCCCTATATTTCAGCCTCTGGGTGTGTTTCTGTTGTCTGTTGTTTATATTGATCTATCTCCTCTTCGTATCTGGTCATCTAGAAATTTGACAGCATATCTAGTTGGTGAAGCTGACGATAACAAGAACTCTTACACATAGTTGGCAAGAATGCAAAATGGTATATTGCCTTTATCTAGCAAAATTACATATACATTCACTCTTTGACTCTCCAATCCCACCTTTTAAAAGGATTAAAGAAATGGTATTACATTAAACTAAAATTATATTAAGATAATCCTAGATTGTATCCATATAAAATTTCCCTTAAAAAAATAAATATAAATATTTTGCAAAATTTTGCTCCAAAAATGGTTATTACAACATTTTACAATAATAAAAATCTGGAAACAATTTATATGTATATAAGGGATTGATTAAATAAACTCTGGCACATTTATTCAGTGGGATGTGAAATAGATATAAATTATGCAGCAGAAGAACATGAAGTGACAGAAAGATGTACACTGAAAAAAGGTAATTTTCAAAGTAGTCCTGTGTGATATATCTTTATAAATATGTGCATAAGATATAAAAGAAAAATCATACATCAAACTATTAATTGTAGATTTCTCTGGATGATGAAATAACTAAGAAACACACTGTCCCCCTTGTTTTGGAAAGGAAGACGTTCCCATATTTTATAAATTTTCTGTGTTGAGTAGTTTTATTTTATAATTAGGAAAAGAAGTTATTTAAATTTTTTGATTTTTGTGTTTTTTAATTTTTATATTTTTATTTTTTCAATTATAGTTGACATACCATATTATATTAGTTTCAGATATTTATAGAACTTATGAAGTGATGACCCAGATAAATCCAGTGTCCATCTGACACCATACATAGTACGGTGATTAGATATTTATAGAACTTATGAAGTGATGACGCAGATAAATCCAGTGTCCATCTGACACCATACATAGTTCTTACAATACTACTAACTATATTCCCCATGGTATACTCTACATCTCCATGACTATTTTTAATTTTTTAATTAAAAAAAAAAAAACCTACCAGCCCTCTGATATTGAGTTCAAGACTCAATAAAACTTCCCTAATTTTGTCTTCACCAACCACGCCCCTACCAACTCAACCCAAGATATTTCTAAGCCTTCTCTGAGCTCAGAAAGCATTTTGAAATAATAAATCTTGGTGAGGAAGACAGGATCAGGAAGAAGAGCAGTCCTATGTCAAAATGAGAGATCTCCATTCATGCCTTTAGTGCCTCCCCCACTCCCACTCTCCTTCATCTCTGCCCCAGCCTTTGTCCTTCAAGGTAAGTCAAGAAGGCAACGGAATAAGTCTTCTTCTCAGTCCCGGGACCACTCAGTCAAAGCCCCTCAAACGAGAGGAACATTCCAGCCTCCCTCCTTCCTAAAGACTTCCATCTGCCCCTGGAATCCTGAACGCCTTTAGTAAGACATTGGTTCACCTCTGTGAAAGAGGTGTCATTATGCAAATTTACAAGCCAGAAAACCAAGGCTCAGAGAGAGTGAAGACTGGTGAACTGGGAGATCTGCCCGGGTTCTACCCGGAGAAAAGGATCTTGGTAAAGCAAGCTAAAGAGCCTGCTTGGTGCTCCCTCTGGTGGAGAAGGGCCTGCTTTGCAACCAGCAGGAGGGACTTGGGGGAGAGACCCGGTATTTTAAGATGCTTCCAAGCCCCTACTTTTATTTTTGACATCTTCATCCCACATCATATTAAAATTCACCTGTATTTCACGTAAATGTAATTTATATACAACTACATAAGAGTCGAGTTGGAGTAGACCAATGGACATGTAGATATTTAAATAAACATCTTTTTAATCTTTCTTACCATTTTCATATTTTGAAGCAAGTAACATAAGTTGGAAGCTCAAACATTTTCATGGGCCATTGAAAAGTTTTTATGCCCTTAGCTCATTGTCTGCGAGTTGAGTGATAGTAATGAGAATTCATCTGTAAATCCAACAGGTCTGTGTTGTCATTGTGATAGGATTTTACAAAACTGATTTAATAAATTTTATAATTATTCAGGATTTCCATTCCTACTCGAGTGCATTTTGACAGGTGTTATATTTTCTGGGAGTCATCTATTTCATCTACGTTATAAAAATCATTGGCATAAAGATAGCTGTAGTATTCTTTTACTATCACTTCATCTCTGCTATATCTACAGGTATGTCCTCTTTTTTATTCTCGATATTATTTGTGTCTGCTTTTTTTTATTGCTCAGTCTCACTAGAGTTTGTCAACTTCATTAGCCTTTTCAAAGAACAAACTTCATTAGCCTTTTCAAAGAACAAACTTTGGCTTTGTCGATCCTCTTTGTTATATCTTCATCTTATAGTTAATTAATTTCTGTTTGCAACCTTTATTATCGCCTTTTCGCATTCTTTGGGTTTTCTCTACTTTTCTTTTCCTAATTTCTAAAATTAAACGCCTCGGTTTAGGTGTTCAATTTAAAATTGAGCTCATTAGGGCGATGACAAGAGGATGAACAAGTTCGACGCATTGAAAGATGAAGACAGCGGGGCCATGATCAGAAGGAAGAAAAAGGCACACAGAAAGATGGTGAGAAGGAAAAAATGGAACGAGACAAGAGTCAGAGCAGCAGCCAGAGGAAGGCTGTTGTCCCTGGACCAGCAAAGCATCCCCTACAGTACAACTACACTTTCTGGCACTCCAGGAGAACCCCCCGCCGGTCCCACCAGCTCACAGAGCTACAAGCAGACTATTAAACTGATGGGCGCTTTTGCCACTGTGGTATGTCCTGGGCACCTGACAGCCAAATGGTACCTCCTGGGACCTGATAGGCCACAGCAACTTCTATCTCTTCAAAGGAGGAATTAAAACCATGTGGGAGGATGATGCAAATAAAAATGGTGGCAAGCGGAATACTTGGCTAAAAAAGGGCTTGCACTCCCGTTGCTATGAGAATCTCATCCTGCCCATGTTGGAGCAGTTCATGGTTGTGGGGGATATCTTTGGGGCTGTGGTCTCCAACCACTTTCAGGAAAACATTCTTTCCATATGGAATAAGATTGCCAGCGACCAAGCCAGGATACGCTTCGGCGAGTGCTTAACCTACCTCCCAACACCATTTTGGAATACAAAACCCACAGTGACAGCATCAAAATGCCAGGCAGCCTGGGCTCCC
Organism: Pteropus alecto; assembly: GCF_000325575.1. Lineage (NCBI taxonomy): Eukaryota > Metazoa > Chordata > Mammalia > Chiroptera > Pteropodidae > Pteropus > Pteropus alecto. The sequence continues at coordinate 2,404,144 of NW_006430061.1, forward strand.
AAAAACTCCTTTTCCAAAATCTCTGGAAGCTGCGGTTGAATGTGCCATGACTCTCTCCCTCTCTGGATGGCACCACCATTGAAACTGGCATCATCAGAGTCTCTTGTTCTGTTGGCGTGCTACCTGGAAGATCCTTCTGTCCTGGATCTTTGAACATTGAAGAACATTTTATGTTTTAAGGGGAATTGAAGAACATTTTATGTTTCAATAACAGGCTGACACACAGCGGCCACAACAACAGCTGAGATCACTTAATAAATGGAGCTAAACTAAAATAAATCAATCAATAAATAGATAGATAGATAAATAAATAAATAAAATTTAACTCATTAAATTTTACCCAATTTTCTTTTTTAACATTATTCTCTATGGCTATAAAGTTTTATAAACACCATTTTCACTACACTTCTGAATTCTGATGTGAGGTATTTTTATTATCATTTATTCCTAAATATTTTAAATTATCCATTATGTTTTCTTCTTTGAATTCCGACTTATTTGAAACCTTATATAATTTTAAGTATTAAAATTATTAGTATAATATTCTACCTTAATTGTATTCTGGTAAATAAATGTGCTGACCTAGGTGAAGTAAGCCCACTACAACTGGTCTCTCACATTGATTACAGTGAAAACGTCTAGACAAAATACAAAAAGGATCTACTGAGGACTCTTGAAAACAAACAATAGCATGTGTACTAAAGATGGAAAAAGAATGACAAAATTCCAGTAAGTTTCCTGGTTTGTTTGATTTTCTCTTTTATCTTCTAAATCTAACCTAAGTGTGGTTTTAGTAATGGAACTATGCAGTGGGCACAGAACAAAACCCTGAGAGAATCTCCCTCTTCCTGGCCAGAAGTACAAGAAGAGGAGCCCTTCAATCTAGAATCACCATTGTTTCTTCTTTTTTTTTCCTTCTGGCCCAGTTCCAATGCCAGCTGCACTGCCACGGTGATGGCAGCAGTGCAGGCAATTAAAACCTATATCTTTGACAAAAAGAACTATAAAAGGGGGTCTCTGAGTGCCAAAAGGGATGTGAGGAATTTCTTTTTTCTCTCTCTCTTGTCTCTTGATGCTTTGTCCAAAGGTAACGTAAATTCCACAAACACAAACCCATGAACAGCATAGTCTATGAGGTAATAGTGAATGCTCTTTTAATCAATGGAAAGATAGCTATTGTTAACGAAGAAATAAAATCTATTTAAAGATAAAAAACAGAAATTTTAAAATTGAAAAATACAATATCTGAAACAAAAATGTTCACTGAGTAGGATCAATAAAAGAATGTTGATGACAGAAAAGAATGATTAAATTTAAAGATAAGTCAATAAAATTATATAGCCTCAAGAACATAAAGAAACAAAACTTCAAAATTAGAATGAAATTACGAGACAATATTAAAAGGCCTAACATTAGTTACTGGAGACTTAATAAAAAAGGAAAATATGGGCACAGAAAAATTAATGACTAATAGGTTCTCAAAGTTGATGGAAAACATAGATTTACAGATTCAATAAGCTCAGAGAACCTCAACCAGAAAAAAAGAATCAAAGAAAATTATGCCTAAACACATAATAATTGAAAGGTATAAAATAAAACTTAAAGAAAAAATTTTGAAAACAGCCAGAGAAAAACATGCATTACGTATAAAGGAACAAAGGTTCAAAGAAATGCATATTTCAACCAGGAGGAGGGGAAAAAAACATGGAAACCAGAAGGAAGTGGAATAACATTTTTAAAATGCTAAAAGAAAAACTGTCAACCCATAATCTTATTTCCAATAAAAATGTCCTTCATAAATGAATCCAAAAGAAATTATTTCAGTAAAAATGGTAAGGGCTTCAAAAAATTCCATCCTCCATAAAAGCAATGAGAGAAATAACAAAAATTGTCAAAATTTACTTTTTCAAAACTTTAGCAATGAACCAAAGGCTTGCTGAAATCCAGGAAGCAATTATTCAACAGAAACAGCTGAACTGCAAAAATAACAGTGAGCTTTGTGGTATATTAATTCGCCTTAGTCCCATGCCATGTGGTAGCTTCGAATACTAACAGCCTACCTTTATGGTAAAAACCATTAACCTAGCTGCTACTGGAAGGAGCAAATGAGTGTGGCCTTCTTTCAAAGCCTTATTTCCAGAATATTATCATTAGTTGATCTCTCGGGTTATTCTTTGGAAGACCCCATTTTCAATGCTGTCTTCTTTGATCTGACATGGAACTTGCCCAGTACAAAAAGCCTCTTCCCCAAGGGGCATTTTTTGAAAACAACTACAGGCAATTACTTGAATTCACAAATGCCTGAAGTGACGGATAACACTTGGAGTAAATAATAGACTAATCAAAAATATTTAAATGAAAATCTGGGGGAATGTGATGTCTATAGGAAATTTGAAAAGCTCTAACATATTTCTGGGAACCTACAGGCCACATATATACAAGGAGCTGTGTATATATACATGCTTCAGAAAATCCTGAGAAGGTCCTGAGCTCTCACCTCTCACTGACCTTGAGGCTCTCTGAAGGCAAGAAGTCAAAACTATAGCAGAGTTGTCAACTACTTGACCAAATATTGCAGGTATGTCCCAACATGCTTAGAGTGCCCCTTGGCAAAGATTGAGAGACTTATTGATCCTAGATATTAAGGAAATATTTGTTCAATCATTAGCTCACTAAGCTAACCAAGCAGAGACTTTAGTGGCCACATAACAAAAAATACAGACTTTAAAATTTTAGTTCAGCGAAGTCACTAAGCAAACAAGCAACAACTACAATAAAAAGCAACAATTATAATTCCTGGACTTGGTTGGTAATTTCCAAAGATGCCACATTATATTATTTAAAATGTCTAGTTTTCAAAAAAATTATGAAACATGCAAAGAAACAAGAAATAATAGTCTATACACAAAAGGAAGACTGTCGATAGAAACTGTTCCTAAAGAAGCCCAAATACTGGACATATTAGACAAAAATTCTGTCAGCTATTTTATATACATTTAAATAACTAAAGGAAACCATATCTAAATAACTTATGGAAAGTATGAGAATGATGTCCCACCAAACATAGTATATCAATAAGATCAAAATTATTTTAAAGGAAGTCAAGAAATTGTAGAGTTGAAAAGTACAATAACAGAAATAAAAATTTCATCAGAAGGCCTCAACCTCAATTTTGAGCAGGTAAAAGAAAAAAACATCAAATTTGAAGATAGATCCATTGTAATTATCCAGCCTGAGAAAAAGATAGAAAAAAAGAATAAAGAAAAATGTATTGCCTTGCTCAACTTCATCCAGTAAATAAATAAATAAACTATATGGGAAAAGATGGTGTCTAGAATAGCCAAAATCATTTTGGAAAAGCATTAACAATGTCGAGAGAACCACATTCCCTGATTTCCAGAATTACTTTAACTGCAGTGTGTTTAAGTATATCAAGACAGTATGTTACTGACAAAAGGATAGCCACATCAATCAATGAGACGAATTGAGCATCCAGAAATCTGTATGCACAAATGTGATCAATTGATTTTTGACTAAGGTGCAAAGGCAATTAAATGGTGAAATAATAGTCTTTTCAACAAATGATACTGAAAAAATTGGACATCTATATGCAAAGAAATTAACCTCAGCCTACACCACTCACCTTATACAAAAATAACAGATCATAGATCTAAATGTAAAACATAAACCCACAAAAATTTTAGGAGAAGGTATAAAGTGACTGTGCCCTTGAGACTGTGGGTTAGGCAAAGAGGTCTTAGCTATGACAGCAAAGCACAATTCATTTTTAAAATGATAAACTGGAATTCAGTAAAATAAACTTTTGCTCTGTGAAAAACCCTGCTAAGGAAATGAAAAGGCTATCTACAGTTTGGGGAAAACGTTGTTAGATATTACATATCTGATAATAATCTTGCATTTACACTACGTAAAGAACTCTCAAAATTTAACAATAATAAAGCAAGCAACCCACTGTAAATGAGCAAAAGACTTGAACAGATGCTCCAGCAAAAGGGATAAACAGATGGTAAATAAGCACAGGAAAATATGCTCAATATCATCAGTAATTAGGGAAATTTAAATTAAAACCACAGGATATAGTAAATGATATACTACTATATATAAATTAATGAAGTTACTAGAACTCTCGTACCTGTGTGGTGGGAATGCAAATGCAAATGATACAGAAAACAGTTTGGCAGTTTCTCATGAAGTTAAATATATACTGGCTGTAATTAGTATGGTAGATATTAATCCAATTATATTAATAATTACTTGTAATGTAAAGTCTGAATACAACAATTAAAAGACATGAATTATTAGACTGGATCAAAAAACAAGACTCAACTATATGTTGTCTATAAGAAGCCTACTTTAAATATAAAAACAGATACAGATGAAAAGTAAATGGATGGAGAAAATATATACCTTGATAACACTAATCGAAAAAAAAAAAAGCAGGGGAAACTATATTAATTTCAGACAGAACAGACTTCAAACCTAGGAAGATTTTCAGGAATAAAGAAAGGCTCTACAAAATGATAAAAGTGTCATTTTTCCAAGAAGACATAACATTCCTTAACTTCTACACGCCTAACAACAGAGCATCAAAATATGTGAAGCAAAGCTGATAGAACTGCAAAGGGAAATAGACAAACCCACTATCATAACTGAAGACTTTAACACACCCTGTTAGAAATGGACAGATCCAGCAGGCAGAAAGTCAGTGAAAACATAGTTTATTTAACTCAATAACACTATCAATCAACTGAATATAATGGACATCTATAGATCCTTCATTCAACAACAGTACAATCTCATTCTTCTCAAGCCCACATGGAACATCCCCCAAGATAAACCATATTCTGGGCCTTTTAACAAACCTTAATGAATTTAAAAGAATAAAAATCATACAGTGTCTGCTCTCAGACCACAATGAAATTAAACTAGGAATCATAACAAAAAGAGAATTGGAAAATCTAAAACTATGTGGAAATTAAACAGCACACTTCTAAATAACTCATGGGTCAAAGAAGAAATTGCAAGAGAAATTTTAAAATATTATAAACTAAACGAAAATTTTCAAAATTTGTGGGATGCAGTGAAAGCAGTATTAGAGGAAAATTTAAAGCAGTAAATGCAAATATTAGTAAGGAAGGAAGACCTAAAATCAATAATCTAAGTTGCTTTTTTAGGAAACTTGGAAAAGACAAATTAAATACAAATTAATTAGAAGAAAAGAAATATTAAGAATTAGACCATAAGTCAATAAATTGAACACAGGAAATTAATAAAGAAAATCAATAAAACCAAAAGCTGATTCTTTAGAAAGGACATCAATTACTTATATCAGAAATGGAAAAAGCGACATCACTACAGATCCTGTGGACATTAAAAAGATAATAAAAGAATACTCTGAACAACTCTATGCCCACAAATTTGATAACCTAGATAAAAGGGACTAATATTTTGAAAGACACAATCTGCCAAAACACATGCAAGAAGAAATAGAGGATCTGATAGGCCCAGATCTATTAAATAAATTGAATCAATAATGAATGACCATCCAAAACAGAAAGTGCCAGACCCAGAAGAGTTCTACCAAACATTTAAGGAAGAAATTATACCAATTCCTTACTCTTTCTTTTTGAGAATAGAAGAGGGAATACTTTCTAACTTATTCTTTGAAGCCAGCATTACCCTACTAGCAAAACCAAAGACACTACAAGAAAAGAAAATACAGACCAAAATTTCTCATGAACATAGATGCAAAAATCCTCAACGAAATATTAGCAAGTAGAATCCAAAAAAAATATGGAAAGAATTGTATAATATGATCAAGTGGGATTTATTCTAGGTATTCAAGGATGGCTTAACATTTGAAAATCAATTATATAATTCATGGCAAAAACAGAATAAAGAAGAAAAATTACACGATTATTTTAATAGGTGCAGAGAAAGCATTTAACAAAAAACAGCACCCATTTATGATTAAAAAAAAAACTTTCAGTAAACTAGAAATAGAGGGAAACTTTCTCAACGTGATAGACTATCAACAGAAATCCTACAGCTAATAGCATACTTGAAACTTTCCCACAAAGAAACCTGAAGCTGTCCCACTAAGCTGAGGTTCAATATTTTGCTGGACTCCTTTGCTAATGCAATAAAGTAAGAAAATTAAATAAAAAATATACAGATTGGCAGAGAAAGCTTGGTTGTCTATGCAGAAAATCTAAAAGATTTGCAAAAATTGGAAATTATGAGCAATTATAGCAAGGTTGCAGGATACAAGGTTAATATACAAATGCCAGTTGCTTCCCTAAATACCAACAAGGAACAAGTGGAATTTGAAATTAAAAACACAATATTGTTTACATTAGCATCCCCCCAAACGAAACACATAGATATAAACTTAACAAAATATATACAAGATCTATATGAGGAAAACTACAAAACTGATGAATGAAATCAAAAAAGAACCAAATAAATGAAAAGTGAGTCTGTGTTCATGACTCAATATTGTCAAATGTTAGTACTTCCCAAATTCATCTACAGATTCAATGCAATACAAATCAAAATCCTAGCAAGATATTTTATGGATATTGACAAACTTATTCTAAAGTTTATACAAAGAGGCAAAAGATTCAAGATAGCCAACAAAATTTTGAAGAAGAATGTAGTTGGAGAACTGACACTATTCGATTTTGTGACTTACTATATGAAATCTTGCCATTTGCAACAACATAGATGGACCAAGAGAGTATTATGTTAAGTGAAATAAGTTAGACAGAGAAAGACAAATACAATATGATTTGACTTATATGTGAAATCTAAAAAGCAAAACAAATGAAAAAAATAAAATAAAATAGAAACAAACTCATAGATACAGAGAACAAACTGATGGTTGCCACGAGGAAGGGGGCGAGGTGTGGAGTGTTAGGTGGGAAAGGGGAAGGGAATTAAAAAGTACAAATTTCCAGTTATAAAATAAATCATAAGTATATAATGTATAGCATAGGGAAGAGAATCAATAATATCATAATAACTATGTACAGTGACAGGTGGTTACTAGATTTATTGTGGTGATCACTTTGTAAGGTATACAAATTTTGAATCATTATGTTGTACCCCTGAAACTAATATAATAGTATATGTCAACTATAATTTTTAAAATATTTTTAATTAAACAAAGACTGTATAAAGCTACAGTAGCTTTACAGTGTGGTATTGTTGAAATAAATACAGTGTGGTATTAATGAAAGGCTAGATAAATAGATCAATGAACTAAAACAGAGAGCCCAGAAATAAACTTCCATAAACACAGTTGACTGATATATGACAAAGGAGCAAAGGCAATACAATGGAGTAGATAATCTCTTCGACAATTGGTGTTGGAACAACTGGACATCTATATGCAAAAAAATGAATCTAGACACAAACCTTTCACAAAAATTAACTCAAAAATGGATCATAGACCTAAATGTAAAAACAACACTATAAAACTCCTAGAAGATAACATAGGAGAAAATCTAGATACCTTGGGTAAGGTAATGCCTTTTTAGATACAACACCAAAGACATGATCCGTGAAAGAAATAATTGATAAGCTAAATTTCATTAAAATTAAAACCTTTGCTCTGCAAAAGACATTGTCAAGAGAATTAGAAGACAAGCCACACACTGGGAGAAAATATTTGCAAAAGGCACATCTGGTAAAGAACTATACTACAAAATACACAAAGAATTCTTAAAACTTAAAAAATGAGTCAAAGACTTTACTCGACACCTCACCAAAAAAGATACTCGGATGATAAATAAATATAAAAAGATGATCCACGTCATAAGCCATCGGAGAAATACAAATTAAAACAGCAATGAGATACTACTACACACCTATTAGAAAGTTAAAACTCCAGAACACTAATAAACTAAACACTGGCAAGAATGTGAAACAACAATGCAAAATAGTACCAGTTGCTTTGGAAGATTATGTGATAGTTTCTTACAAAACGAAACATGCCCTGACCATACAATCCAGCAATCACATTCCTCAGTATTTACCCAAAGGAGCTGAAAACTTATGTCCACACAAAAACCTGCACACAGATGTTTGTAGCAGCTTTATTCATAATTACTGCACTTGGAAGCAACCGAGATGTTCTTCAGTAGGTGAATGGTTAAACTACAGTACATTCAGATAATGGAATATTATTCATCAAAAAAGAAACAAATCATCAAGCCATGAAAAAAAATGAAGGAACCTTATGTGCACATTGCTAAATGAAAGAAACCAATCTGAGAAGGCTACATACTATATGACTCCAACTATATGACATTCTGGAAAAGGTAAAACCGTGGAAACAATAAAAAGATCAGAGGTTGCCAGTGGGGAGGGGGTGTGGTGACAAACAGGCAGAGCACAGAAGAGTTTTACAGCAGTGAAATACTTTATAAGATATTATAATGACAGATATCTGTTATTATACTTTGCCCAAACTCATAAAATGTACAACGCCAAGAGTGAACGCTATGGTAAACTATGGCCTTTGAGAGATTATTGATGTGTCAATGTAGGTTCATCCTTGGTAAAAATAAATAAATAAATAAACCATTCTGGTGAGTGATGTTAATAACGGGGGAAGCTATGCATGGGTGGAGGCAGAGGGTATATGAGAAATGTCTGTCCCTTCCTCTCAATTTTGTTGTAAACCTAAAACTGCTCTTAAAAAAGTCTTTATTAAAATGTATAACATAATATGTATAGTATAGAACTGTATAAAATATGCATATAAAAGGAAGGCAATAAAAACAAAACATTGAGGTCGAATTAATCTTATCAAAATATTTGTTCATATCTTGATTTTTCAAAGTTTCTGTAATTAGTTATTTACTCTATTTACTCATGCAATGCAAATATGTTTTTATATTAAATGCATTAATAAGCAGAATATATATTATTACATATAGACTATTTGGTAGCAATTATCAAAAATGTAAATGTATATGGACAAAGATTAGAAGGTAACTGTAAAAAAAAAGACTTTTTAAGGGAAAAAATATACACTTGCCAAGTGACTCAGCAATCTCACTCCAAATGACTCAGCAATCTCACTCCAAAGAAATTTATTGTATTAGTTTCCTTAGTAATGCCATAACGAATTACCAGAAACTTAGCGGCTTAAAACAACAGAAATTTATTCTTTCTGGAGGCCAGAAGTCCAAAATCTAGATGACAGCAGAACTGTACTCACTCCAGAGATCGAAGGGAGAATCCACTTCATCCCTGTTCCAGTTTCTGACAGTAACTTGTGACTTTCTCTACCTGTCTTCACATCACCTTTTCCTCTGTGTGTATCTTCTCTGTACATTTCTTATAAGAACATATCATTGGATTTAAAACCCACTTGGATAATCCAGAATGGTTTCATTTTAAAATCCTTAATTACACTGGCAAAGACCCTTTTTCTCAATAAGGTAACATTCACAGGTTCCATGGATCAGGACACGGACATAGCTTTTTGGGGACCCCGATTCTTAAGCCTACTACACTTATCGTCACACAAAAATTTATACTCAAAAGTTTATAGCAGCTCTATTCATAAATGCTGACAACTGGAAACAATCCAAGTGCCCTTCAACAGATAAATGGATTAAAACATCCCTGTAATGTAGTACATCCCTACAATGTAATACTGCCCAGCAATAAAAAGAAACTATTCATACATGTGTCATGGATAATCTCAAATGCATTATACTAAGTAAAAGAAGTCAGACTCAAAACTACACACATTTCATTTGTATGACATTCTGGAGAGGCAAAACTACATCCAGAGAATCTGAATAGACATTTGCCAAAGAAGACATACGAATGGCCAACAGGTACATGAAAAGGTGCTAATTCAACATAACTAATTATCAGAGAATATGCAAGTCAAAACCACAATGACATAATACCTCACACCTTTTAGAATGTCTCTTATCAAAAAGACAAGAACTAACAAATGTTGGCAAGGACATGGCGAAAAGGGATCTCTTGTTTACTACTAGTGGAAATGTAAGCTGGTTTAGCCATTATGAAAAACACTATGAGCTTTCTCAAAAAACAAAAGACAAAACTACCACATGATCTAGCAATTCCACTTCTGGGTATTTATCGGAAGGAAATGAAATCACTAACTCAAAAAGATATCTGCACCCCATGTTCCTTGCAACATCATTTACAATATCTAAGACATGAAAACAATCTAAGTGTCCATTGATGAAAATATATATATACATATATATATAATGCTTTCAAGGTTTTTCCCTGTGTTAACTTCTATATATACATGTACATATGACTATTATTCACCATAAAAAAAGAAGGAAATCCTGCAATTCGTTACCACACAGATGGACCTTGAGGACATTATGCTAAGTGAAATAAACCAAGCAGAGAAAGACAAATACTGTATGATATCACTTATATGTGGAATCAAAACAAAAAGCAAAAAAAACAGACTCATAGAAACAGAGAACAAATTGGTGATTGCAAAAGGCAGGGGCAAAGTGGGTGAAGGTGATCAAAGGGTGCAAATTTAAGTTATAAGGTGAATAAGTCCTGGGGATGTAATGTACAGCTTGGTGACTAGAGTTAACAGTACTGTGTTATACACTTTAAAGTTGCTAAGAAAGTAGATCTTACAAGTTTTCATTACAAAAAAAAAATTGTGTAACTGCTGTATGTGATGATGGTTGTTAGCCAAACTTATCGTGGTAATCATTTTGTAATATAAACATATATCTAATTATTATGCTATACAACTAAAACTAATACAATGTTATATATAATGTCAACTATATCTCAATTTAAACAAATAATTATATTTTTAAAAACTATAGGAATGGAGAAAATAACAGTTACTACCAGGGTATAAGGTCTGAGGGGGCAATTGACTACAAAGGAGAAGAATTAGAGACTTCTGGAGAGGGATGAACCTGTTTTGTACCTTTATTGTGGTGACGATGACATGACTCAATGTATTTATTAAAACTCATAAAACAATATACACACAAAAAATGGAATTTTCTCTATGCAAATTTAAAATCATGTGTTTAAAAAAAAAGACACTGGGGCTGGGACTCTACAAACCACATTTTCGTTGGTCAAGTGAATCTCCACTAGGCTCTGCCAAATGGGAGTCCTAAAATAGAGATAAGAAGGCATGAAGAAAAAGAAACTTGTTCTTTCCTATTTTGATTTCTGTCTCTATCAGCATCCACAGAATTTCTTTACTTTGGCCAGGAAGTTGAGTCCAGTTTCCAATTTTGTTTTGTTTTGACACACTTTTAGAAGAGCCTGTTGCACCCTCTCGAAGATACCCTTCTTGGTGGTCTGAGAATGCTTCCCAAGTTTCTAGATCTAATAATTCCACCTCTTCCCTTGTTCCCCTAGCTGATGGATGGCAGCTGCTTTCTTTGCCTTCTAATTCTGCATTACCTCTTGTTCTCTTTTGCCTTTTCTGCACTCTACTCTATTTCTTAAATTATTGTGTCTGTTAAAATTACTGATGTTTTTTGTTTTACTGACTAGAACTTGACTGACAGAAAGCCAGTCTTTCCTATACCCTACAAAGCCCTCCGTGATTTGTCCTCAGCATTACTTCTCTGACCTCATCTCCTACTTCTCTTTCCCCTCGCTTACTCTAGATCTGGTTCACAAGAATTATAGAAGATAAAGGAACATGGTAAACCTCCACACAGGGATATAGTCACCAAAATTCAGAATGTGGGAAAGTCTGGACAAAGAACCTAGTTTCTCCAACAAATAAATTGCAGGAGGAAAAAAAAATGGAAGGGGAACTTCTAGATTAGAAGAGTCTTAAAACATATCAATGTGAAGACTTAATTTGAGCTCTGATTTTGTATGTATTTTATATATGCATATGTATGTTATACATATATAACATATATGTATATGTGTACACATATAACACGTTTGTGTGTTATACATATATATAACTGAGGAATTTGAACCATGACTAGATGTGAGATATTAAAGAACTAAGAATTTACTGTTAATTTATTTTAGTTGTTAAATGGGATTGTGATTATGTTTAAAGAGTACTTCCCATTTAGAGATACATGGGGAAATATTTACAGATATGTTAATGTAATAAGTAGCAGGGGGAATAAATGGCTCATAGATGTAATAATATTAATCATAAATAGATCATTGTTGAAGCCAATTACACATCTTACTCCATTTGGGCTACTATAAAAAAATACCACAGACTGGGTAGCTTATAAACGATAAATATTTATCACAATTCTCAAGGCTGGGAAGTCCAAGATCAAGGCGCCAGCAAACTCCGTGTCTGCTAAGGAGCCCACTTTCTCATTCACAGCAGTCTTCTCACTGTGAGGAGCAAGGAAATTCTCTGGGGGGCTCATTTTTAAAGGCACTAATCTCATTGGTGAGGGGATATCCTTAAAACCTCATCACCTCCCAAAGTCCCCACCTTTTAATACCATCACTTTGGTGTCAAGTTTCGATGTATAAATTTGGGGGCAGGGGACACAAACATTCAGCCAATAGCACCTAGCAATGGGTAGAAGAGATTTATTTTACTATATAAAGACTGCGTTGTTTATATGTTTAAATTTGTCCATTTGTCAAAGAATGGCTCACAGGTCTCTGGAAAACATCAGGAGCCATCGTTGAGAAATATGAAGTACAGTAGTTTCGACTGTAAGCTCTGGAAACCAATACCCGAGTCTGCTACCATCTATCTGTGTGACCTTGGACTTCACTTCTCTGTGCCTCTGTTTCCTCAAATGTAGAGTGGAAATAATAATAGTATCCACTCCATAAAGTTGTCATGAAGATTAAATGTATTCATAGGTGTAAAACACTAACTTAGAACATTGTCGGGCCTATAGGAAGCACTCAAAAAATGTCAACTATTATTATTATTACATAGAAAAACAGATTGAAATAAACTACCATGATCTTGAAACACATGTATCCAAAATACGTTTTTAATCTTGATGAAGTTCACAAATGGCGCAATATTGACATTTCCTTAAACGAATTATACAATCATGTTCTTAGACAACAAGACATAGCATCACTGTGACCCCAGAGACCACAAGAGGCATGTCGCCCTGTGGTTTGGCAAAGCTGCCATGATCACAGGATAACTCTCAAAGAACCAATTTGCTACCGGATAAGCTAATGAGAGATGCCATCGCATTTACTGCACAGAAAATCTAATATAAAAAAGATGCATAACAAATATGGATTTAGCTTATTTTGCATTCAATTTCATTCGTTTTGCATGACAAAGGTGCTTTGTTTTTCGGTATCTATTAGGATGCAAACATGTATGTCTTCCATGAGATCTTCTCACCAAGTGGTTGTCAACAGAAGTTAATAGCAGCGGTGAGTTCAGCTTCACGGTAACCTGAAATTTAAAAAATAATAAGAGAAAGAAAAAGGAGGAGAAAGAGGAGAATAAGAAGGACAAGAAGGGAATAATCACAATTATTATTGAAAAGAATGTGAATTTACAGAAATGCTTCTTTAACCAAACAGTATTTACAAATGACAGATATGAGATGTAAGTAGGCTTTTGAAGCAAATGATATCAAAACAATTCAACAGTCACTATTAACGTTAGCAGTAGTATTATAATTACAGCCCTATGGACTGAACCTGTGAACACTGATCAAGGGTTGAGGGCTTTCTGGGTTTATTAATGAAGACTGTCCCTGGCTTAGGTTTGCAAAGCCCTCTCTTTCTGAATCCAGCAAGCATTTTTGTTTGTTTTGTTTCATTTCTCAGAGAGATGACATTGCATCTCTGCAGCCTGTCTTAGTCTTCTGATTTCAAGCTGAGTCGTAGAAGGAACTCACTACTTCAGGAAGAGAATGCAATTGGAGAGAAGGACCTGAAGAACCTCCCAAGTTCAGTGGGTTTCAAACTGTAGATGGTAACCTCCCAATCCCTTCCCCTCCCATCCACCAGTATGAGGGCAGTCACCTTCTTCCTGGAGTGGCTTAGTGGCTCAGGCCTGAAGTTCTCTGCGGCGACGGCCAAAGGTTTCGGAGCCCACGTTGGTGGGCACGAAGTTGCTCTTCACCACACCCCCAGATCTGCTCAGCAAGTCTGCCAGCCGATGAGTCACACAGGTGGCAGTGTTGCAGGTTCTCTTCTGGGCAGTGATGCTGATTTGCAGGATGGAGAAAGAAGAGAAGTCTTGTCAGTGAGAGGCTGGGGGCAGGAGCCTACCCCATGGGACCTTCGTAAAGGAAATTGTAGCTCTTTGACATACCACTTAAGAATAAGTGTTTCTCCTAAATGCAATTACCAAAGCTGTTAGGAGAAATGGCCTGGCAGGCTTTGCTAGGAGCCCTGCCCAAAGACCTTCATGAAAAAAACCCAGTTCCAAAGCATGGGGCATGTACTGAAACCCTGCATTTATCATCCCTTACATATAATACCTTTGGGACCAGGAAGGTTGCTCTGCAAAGGCCCAGCCCCACCCCAAAACATACAAGACTAGAGAAGCCACACCCCAGCCATGAGCACCAATAAAATCACTTACCATAAGAAAATGAAAATTCCCTGAATTCTTACCTGGAAGAGGCTCAGAGAACAGAGTTTGCAGAATCCTTTCCCAGCAGTGCTTACCTGCTCCTCAGCACACCTGCTCCTGATGCTTGAGCTGGTTCCCAAGGACCACTCACCAAGCCCTGCATCCAGCTTCCCTGAGGCTAAGGCTATTTTTAAACACAAGCCCTGGGTACTCTCAAGCCTTGGACAGCAACCACGGTAATGACCACTACAGTGCAAATCCTTTTAGAAAATATGTTTATTCATCAAGGATGAGGCATGAGGGATGAAGCAGGAATTAGAGGGCTCTGCCATGAAATCCTCTGGAATCTCAAGAAGCTTCCTTCACTCTCTCTTATCTCTAACCTGGTCTATAAGTCCTGTTCTCTCTCCTCCCATCCTGAGGTCCCCAACATTCTCTATCATAAGCAAAGCTACCAATACCAGCTTGAAGAGCAATCAGAGTGAAATCTGCATGCATTAAATTCATCGATGGGAGCAAGAAAGGAAATCAGGAGGGAGTGAAAAGAGTTCAGTTGGCATCCTGGGGCACCCCAAAGTGGGGGTAGGGTTTCCTCTCCAAGCTGCTGGCTATATCCCTTTTCTTGCCAGGTGTTTCAGCCCCGAAGCGGATGCCAGAGAACGTATGAAAGTTGCTCAGGTCCTTCGAGTATGTGCTCAGCACGCAGGTACTCAGATTACTGCACCGCTTAGCTCTGGAGATGTCCAGGCTGCAGGGAAAAGACATGCCAGACAATACCATGCACCAGGTCTACCTTTGGAGGCAGTCATGCGGAAGGTTATATCAGCAAAGAATCCTTAGAGCCAGGGCAGGAGGGGCAGACAAGAGGGCGGCTCACACATCCTCCATTAGAACTCAGAGGCATGCTGAGTCAGGGCAGTGTGGGGAAGGGGTGACTTTTGCTGGCCTTCGTCATGCTGCTCAGTCCTTCGTGCTCTGCTGAGAGGTTGCCAGGGCAGATGCAGGTGCAGCCTGTGCCTCCGCCAGGCAGTGGCAGGGCCACAGCAGGGGCTGCTGTGGGCTCCAAGCTCAGGATGCACAGGGAGGAGGGGCTGGGCAAGGGTGCTCTCCCCAGCCCCGTGACAACATGCACATCTCCACAGATCCTATGCATCTAAAGGCCCCAGACCTACCTCAGGCACTGCTCTACCTGAGCCACCCTCTGTAAGGCCTTCGCGTTTATCTTGCAAATGTACAATAAAGGCTCCTTGCAGTGTGAGAAAACAACACACACAGCTTAAATTTTTAAAACATCCTGAGATATACTGGGTCTATCTGCTGCCTTCACACTTACCGGTATTATTTCATTCAATGCTGGAGGTCTCCCCGGTAGGACAAGACCAATTCCTAGAGCAAGTGATTCCATATCTCCTCATTTCATTTCCTAACAGCTTTCTGAAATGGATCTTTCTGATGTGCCTAACCACAGTCTCTCCAGCTGCCCTTGGACCTCTGTCTTCCATGGAGCCTGAGAATGGCTGGGCTCCAGGGCCTGGTGAACAACGACAGCCTGCTAGACTCCTGGCCAGATGTTTATTATCCTATCTCTCTAGGATATGTCCTCCTGCATATGCCAGGGTGGCTAAGGAGCCTTACCTGGAGCCCTCTGTCTCCTGCTCTTGGTCCAGCTCATTGGTCTTCCTCTGTACATAGGCATTCACCAGTGCAGCCAGTAGGAGGCGCCCTTCCTTCTCACTGAGTGGAGCAGGGTCTGGGAGGCTCTCCAAAGACGACCTAGGGAGGTGAAGCAAACAATCCAGGCTCTGAGTCCCTAACACCCTGCTCAGGCTTCCTGCTCTCTGTGACTTCCCTTGAGGATGCGCCCTTCCCTCCCCATTCCCAGCAGACAAGGCTCCAGGCCAGTGTCCACCTTAGGGTGTTGATTCACTGGGAGCCTCTCTGCTGTGACTTCAGAGGCACAGAACTGCTCGATCCAAGGGGCAGTGGAAGCGGAATGCTGTAGTAGCTTCAGGCCGTCTCACCTAAATGGTGCCGCCTGGAGGCCGCCTGCCTGGCACAGGATCAAGGTGCTGAAAGCCAAGAAGAGAGAGGACTTCCAGAAGCCCATGATGCCTCTCTGTAAAGGGAGAACGATGTTACCGCTGGACTCAGAGCAAGCACGGCCTGGAACGTACAGACCTAGGTTCCAGTCTCGCCTCTGCCAAATTTGCCTTGTGACCTCAGGCTAATTACCCCCACCTCCTCATGCCTAGGTTAGGTTCATTTGCCAGATGGGCTGCTGTGAATCTCAAAAGATACATTGCGGTGGATGGTGTGGTAGCGGGGAAACAAATGTCCTGGGGTAAGGGTGGGGAGATTCTGTTTCCGTTCTGTGAAAAGCCTGAGAGAAGCCACAACGTGCACATGCACACAAACCCACACCTTTTGCCCTAGGCAGAAACCAGGCGCGGACCCACCCTGCTGTAACTGCTCTCTCATTTGCTCTTGTCTTCTCAGGGACTGAGAATTTAATCTAGGAGCACCTTCCCGTGGCTAAATTTACCACTAATGCAGGGGAGAGGCAAGCAAGAAAGGTAAATTGGAAAAGCAGTACTTATCTCTCAGTCTGTGGATTTGAATTTGGGGAAATTTTTAACGTGCCAGTAAATGGGGTCTCAGGTCTCTGCTTGCTGGAGCGCAGTTTAGCAGCAGGTACTAGGCGCCAGCACCCCGAGGTGAGCCCACTGTTGTAGTCGGCTAACTGCAATGCCTCAGGTCCACGCCAATGCCCCAGAGATGCTCGTGGGCTGGGAACCCCATAGAGGAAGGCTAAGAGAACCGTCCCGGGAACCAAACGTGATCCCTGAGGACATGGAGCGCACAGGGCATTCCCAGACCAAACTCAAGCAAGATTTTGCACGCCGACGGGCACCAGCGCCGGGGCCGTAGACTCACGGATCTGGGTTCGCGGAACTTCCAGAGCCCAGGCAAAGCCTTGGAGATGCTTGGGGTTCCACTGGTGCTAGTTAGAAGAAAATGCACTGACAGCCCCAACCGCCGCCCGCCTTCTCCCCAGCGGGACAGAGAGGTAAGAGCACCTGGCTGTAGGTGGGCCGAGATGGTCGTGAGAGGCAAAGGAAAGGCAGGCAGGCAGGTAGGCAAATGAGCAAACTGGATGAACTAATCCAGAAGCAAGTTACCAGAGTCATAGAGTGGGAAATTCCTCACCTGGCGACTTGAGGTGCAGGAGAACTCTAGTAGCCGGTCCCCCGATGGACACAACGCCTGCTGTGGGCGTCTTCCCTGCGGAGCTCTCGGCTCTTATTCCATTGATAGTGGGAGGAGGGGGGTCCCCACGAGCCCGCGCGGCCAATCCAAAGTGGCCAGGACCAACCCAGCTCCGATTGCGTCATTGCTCCGGCTACCCGCACCGGTCCACTAGGGAGGGAGCCATCATCTCAGACTGTTGTTTGCAATGAGGTCATTGCTTGGAGATCGTGAGGGCTGGGAGGGGAATGGAGAGCTTTCGACGTCCAGAAAGTGGAGACAAGTCGAGGAGAGTTTGGTGTAACTAAAAAAGTGAGGGGCCAGAGCATCTCTCATTTTTTTGGCGCCTGAACTCTGGGCTCCAACCTCTCCTGCCACGCCTGAACCCCTGCCCGGCCGCCTGGACTCTCGTGAGGTTAATCAGTAGTTCTGGGTTCTAAAGGGATCTCTCCTGAAACAGCCGACAGCAAAGGAGAGGGATAGTGGGGGAGAGGGACACTGAAAGATGGGGTACTCCTGAGGTATCCTCCCTTTCTTTTGCTCCCATCTCCATTGCCTTCTGGCTCCCTGGGCCCGGTAAAGAAGTTTTGCTTCCAGTCTGGCAGCCAAACCTCATTCGCCTCACTCCTCTGGGACGGATGCGAGTGGATGAGAGGACTAGGGAGGGAGTTAAGCTGGCACTGCCTGCACAGAGGCTAGGCAAGCCTCTAGTATCCCCGAATCCTCGACTAAGGGTTTAGCATCCCTCCCACCCCTCCC